>NW_017803379.1:3144396-3167322 GCF_001625305.1 Branchiostoma belcheri | reverse complement strand
ACCTACAGCTACACCGCTACTAGCAGGTGCAGCGCCATGCAGGCTCTCCACGGTGTGAACATCCTCCTGGGGTTTACAGAGATGGTTCTGGGATTCGTCACCTCCATCCTCTGCTGTGTCGGCATGTGTTCCTCTAACGACGTCCAGCCGGGGGTACGTCACTCTTCATACCTAATATAGATGTCAATAAATGACACGTTACGTCAATGAAGGTTAGACATCCAGGTAATGAGATACACAAGGAAATACTAGTAGTTCCTCAAACAACTGGATATATACAGAGAGAGAGATTTTAAAAACTATCAGTCGTTTCGAGTAGCATCCACTACTTTTCATTATTATTGAAAAATGTGATGAAATTTAACGGTTTGTTTCCGTAGACGGTGATCTACCACCATGCAGCTCCAATGCAAGCGCCAGGGGGCGTGGTCATCATGCACAACACAACAGGTAAGAAATAAAGACACACAAAATTTCGTAATGGAAGTGATATGATATGTTAAACCTATTTACCAACATATCTCAAATGCCAGCAGCTATTATTAACTATATGCGCGTATTATGTTTTTGAAAACATGAGGTGAATTTGAGTAGTTACGCATACGCATACGCGTTTGTAACTTGCACCTCATACATTTTATGCTATGTACTTATATAGTTTATGCTCATAAGTTACATATGTCTCCCCAGGCGGCTACCCCATGCATACAGCAGGCGTGACCTACGTTGGCGGCGGTCCACAGCCGGTTGTTATGCAGCCTGTACACCCGGTAGCCCCACCTGCCTACACGTACGCCAGCGGACCGATCAACCCTGCCGTGGTGGTCAACACACAGTCAACCATCTGAAGCAGCAAATATACAGTCTGCTGATGCGGCCTGTCGCATCCAGAATCGTGCCTATCTAGTTCTATGCCTGAATGGGTTAGGGGTAGGATCAGACACATTTCGGAATAGTCTCCGCGTACCCAAGAACGTAGATTTGCCACATACACGGTTCTTGATACAACACAGCCTTTTGTATGCAGAACCGTGCTTTTAATACAGAACCGTGCTAAGCCAAGGTTCTGGATAGTCCGCACGTACGCAAAACCGGGGCAAATTTGCACTCTTGGATACGAGGAGACTATCCAGACTCGTACGCAACTGATCCTAACCCAAACACGTTTTACTAAAAGCTAATAGCTGAGATCTGGATATGGTACAACACATATGTGCCTCAAGTTGATTAGCATGGATTTGAAGTCGATGTTTTGTTTATTTGTTTATTTTGAATTTTACACATGATACAATGGACACGGAGACAAAACAGGTGCCATAGAGATCGCATTTACTTAAAGTTGTCTCCCAACTGTTGCACGGTGAACTGTGGTTCAAGCAAAGCTGCGCATATATATATATATACAAGTATTCTGCATTAATTAGTTCCCTTTGTGATGTTGTACATGTTGTTATTTTTTTACTCAGAACTAGCCAACATGTATGTTCAATGCTTACAAACTTGCATAGCTCTCTTTGAGCTTTAAGAGTGTAACGTTAGTGTTACTCAAGTTTGTTGATACTGATTGTATCCGAATCCGCTGTCTTTGTGAAAAGTTGTGTTACTTGTCTACCTATAATACTTTCAATTGTAGAAGTGACGAGGATGCAGTGTTACTAACCGTTTGAAGTTTGAAATAATCGGTGTCTGTTATGCTGTGCATTGCCTGTAATCAAGAAAGCCACATTTATATGAATAATATTGCCTATCAAAATTATGTTTACCGTTGCACTGCTCTTTCTTCTTCCTCTTCTTCTTCCTCTTCCTCTTCTGTCACCATGGTAACATGTGCTGATGTGCGTGTTTTTGGAATGATTAAAATCATCAGAGTGAATACGCTTTTAATACGCTTGTTATTTCTTGTGTTATTCATTGAGTCACGTAGCGTATACAAATACCCACAATGCACCTCCTGCGCTTTGATTGAAATAGCAGAACACAGCGTGTATTTAGAACATTTACAAGGCGAGGAGGGGCTTAAATAAATAAGTTTGATAGATAAGCCTCGATTGGCTAGTGAGAGTAGCCAATCAGAGAGTAGCTATCGTTATAAGAAGTGAGATTAGAAGATACATATTTGTCCTAGAAGTAAGTCGAGACCTCGGATTCCAGGTATGTGTCACGTGTAGTTATAGCTCTCTGTAGATTGTAGTAGATTGTACAGCTTGTAGTATCTCACTTAGTATCCATGCATCCTTTAACATTGTAGCTAGACACATTGCAACTCGTACATCTGTAACTCTAGCAAACCCTTGACTGTTCAGTTCTTGATTATACGTAGAATTGTTTAGTTTACTTTCGGCTAAATTATCATTTCCCAAAATAGCGTTTATAATGGTTCCGTAGTTTGCCAATTTTTATGGTTTTTTTTTTTTTAGGGTATAAAGGCCATGAGTACATTGTGCTCTTTCCTTCCTTCCTGTACAGCCATGTGTTGCGGTGAGGTAGGCTGTTGCGGCGGAGGCTGTGAGCACAAGGGGACAAGTATCCTCAACCTCGGATGGGCCTCGATTGTTCTAGCCGTCATTGGGTTCATCCTGTATATGGTAGCCGATGAGGTGTACGGAGGATACCCCTTCGCTATCATGCATCAAATCAATGCTCCTATTTGGGGAGGATCCTTCGTAAGTTTGACGGCCATTTTTTTGTCTATTTGCTGCTTTAAAGTAACTAGACCTAGGCATTATCTATACATGTACCTGCTAAGTTACTTTTCAGCTATTTAGTTTCATCCCATGTGATATTGATAACACCTGATTAAACCTGTACAGCTGGATTGATACAAGGATATATTTGTAAAAATCGGTCACTGTCACCAAATTCAAGTGATCATCAAAGGTATAATGATGTGATGCTTCCCATGTGCTGTTTTTCCAGATCGTACTTGTTGGAGCCTTGGCTATCTGTGCAGGGAATAAACCTGATAATGCCCGTCTGGTGAGTAACCCTTCACACTACAGCCAGAATGTCACCAGAATGAGATTGTTAGTACATTTCTGGCTATTGGAAGTGCATTATGAAAATTCATGGTCTATTCCAAATATTTGCACCGATTTCGGTTCTCCCTTATAGGTCATACAAATATGCACATGAGTCATCTATTGGAAAATATTTAATGTACAAGTATTGAAAATTTGAAGTCAAGAAACGTTTAACATGTTTTGTTTTCTTACCTGTCCCACCTAACAGAGGATTGCACTTCTGGTGATGAGCATCTTTGGTATCTTATTTGCCATGGCGAGTTGGATCATCGCATCCACGGGACTAGTCTTTGACTGCCATGGATGTGATTCGTTTGTGCTGGGACCATGTGATCCCGATGAATTTGATAACTGTAGTGGGTTATCAGATTACTGGTAAGTATGTGCACGGCACTTGTTTTAAATGCAACGTCCATTTATCCGCCGGATTCCATATATCAGCCACTTTGGAAGCTGTGTGCAGCAACCTAGGTGCATTGTACAGTTGAGATATACAGAAGTGTATCATCAGTGGAGACCTATTAGATTTAGATGTATCTTTTCAGGATTATATGATTATAGTACAGTTCCAAACATTCGCAGATACCAAAAAAAAATCTCTGATTTCTTGTTATTCGGTTCTACAGGTACGACATATTTCCCAACTGGCGCAGTATTGACTGTGGAGGGATCAGAGCCCTCTTTGCTCTGCAGCTGATCCTGGGCCTGACAGAGACAGTTCTGATGTTTATTGTGAGCATCAAGACCTGCTGTGGAACATGTAGGACCTGCTGCAAGGGAACACAACAGCCTCCGGTAGGCATTATGTCAATGATTGTGAATAACTTACTAGTAGTTCACCAGGTTGGCAAGTGACTGTATAAGAACGTTCTTTATTCAACAACTTTTTTTACCATCTGTCACCTTCAGGACAACAGTGTTTCGTACTGTAGCTGGGTATCGCTGCTGCAGTAATACAAAAATGCGGTAGTTATGTTTACCTTCGCGGAAGGAAAACGTATTGCTCAGTTTCTTCCTCTTTTTCCTCTTCTCCAAACAAATAAAGTTCAATGATCTGGTCCAGACGTCTGTCACCATGGTAACTAGTGATGTAGCAACACCCTGTGGTGTTGGGTTACATTTTGTAGCAAGACAGAGCTGGAGGGGCTGGTCACCATATACTAGTATTATATATAAATGTGTTTGAGTAATAAACATAGCAGTAGTTTGGTAAACTAGAACATATAAAGTTAAACATTATACATTTGCTTTGCAAATGTACATGTTACCTTTCTACTTCGTGTTTGGCATTTGTAACACTGCACCAGGGACACCTAGTAGAACCCGCTGTTTCCCCGAAGACGGTGACAGACGGTCAACTTCTGTATATTTCATATAACCCATAATCTGAACAGTGAAGAACACTTAGTACTAGTGATGTTCTACATCTGTCAGCTTTGTTCTTGTATACGTATTTTTCAGACTCAAGCCATGACCTACCAGCCTGGTCAACCTGCACTCCAACAGATCTAGGTGCAATCTGGGAACTATCCAGAACCTCACGCAGCTCATCCTAACCCTAACACTGCAGTACCGTTAAAAATCTTAGTGTAAAGTTACGGTTCAGGATATGATTCGGCCAAATGACAACACATAATATTTGTGCCTCGTGTCAATCAGATAAGCAGCATGTCGATCGCTTAAAATGAATTTTAAAGCCACGCACACTTATATTAATGACATTGCTTGTTATGTATGTTTACCTTCGCAGAAGGAAAGCATTTCGTTTTCTTCTTCTTCCTTTTTTCTACTTCCTCTTCTTCTTTCTCTTCCTGTTCTGTCACCATGGTAACTCGTGCTGTAGCAGGAACACTGTGGTGTTGGATTACATTATGTAGCAGGACAGAGCAGAAGAAATGGTCACCATGTACTAGTATATGAATGAGTTCGAGTAAGAGACTAGACCAAGCGGCTAGGTAAACACTATGCACTTTGCACATGTGATCTTTGTAGTTTATTGATCGTTATCGTCATCATGATTGACATTTACTGACAAATGTTTTATGGAATGATTAAAAGCATAAGATCGAGTGAATACGCTTTTACGTCTGGTGTTGTTGAGTAAGTCACACAGAAAACGAAGTAGCCTTACAAAGGCATGCCGATACATCTGGGATAGGATGTCACGTAGAGAAGGCTATACATAATACAATCGATAATGCATAGGTCCTGCCGTTTTGTTTGGGGTAGCAAAAGGCAGTATGGATCCGCAAGGTTAAGGAAATGAAATTTAGGAGGTTCAACGCGTCAGACTTTAAGATGCAGATAGAATAATTGAATGTGTATGCTTGCAGCTTGGATTCAGAGTACAATCTACCAACCATGAGAAAATCAAGTTCCCTTGTAGAGTTAGCCCTCTTTTGTATGGCGCTACGGGGTACGTATCATGTTACCGCCAACGCACAGTTGTGTGAGGCAGGTAACGGTATCTAGCCGCCAACCTACAAGCTACGGCCGAACAAACATCATATAATTCAACTTATACAGTGTCACACCTGGCACATTCCAGTCTACCATTCAGTACAGTTCTCATCCTGCTGCCGTGCACACAAGAACCTCTGCAGCTTTCTTAACTATTGTGCAGGACTACTTTGTGCCCGAACTACTTGTAAATACGTTATGCGACCTTGACTAGTCACAGTGTGTAACGTCCTTGGTGTAACAAAGGACCTGCTCTTAAAGACTTACCTTCGACTCCACAGGCTAGTTTGGACCGACCAGGTAAGATTCTGTTTTTAAACTTCCAGACGTGGTTGTCATATTAAACATCTTCAAGATTTCCGTGGATCTTCCTTCCCTTTTAAATCAAAATCAGAATCTGCAAGTAAAACGTTACGTCATCATCAGTGATGATAACTCAACCGTTCGCAAGGACTGCACAACGCTTAAACATTCTTGAAGTGTCTTGATCACATCTGTTCTGCAAGACCAGTGCTTTCGTGATGATCAAAATTGGGAGGTTAAAATTCATGAAGTCGTCAGCTGGCAAATCAGCATTGGTCGCTTCAACCTGAATAGTGAAACGTCATTTAAGAATTACTTTCACTTTCATTTTTGGCCCCTAGCCTGGCTGCCATCCGTTTTGTAATCCCGGGGCTCCTTGCACTTGCTACCCCTAACCGCAAGGCGAGTACAAAACGCATGGCACCCAGGCTACGTTTCGCAGCTTTTTGTGTTGTGTTTTTTTAACATGCAGCCACATGTACATTGTGTTCTTTCCGTCCTGATATATGATATTCTCCTTACACAGCCATGTGCTGCTGCAAGGGAGGTTGTTGTGACGGACGCTGTAAGTACAATGGACCTTTAATCCGCAAGCTGGGCTGGGCCTCGATTGTTCTAGCCGTCATCGGCGCAGTCGTGGCTGCAGTGGCAGACGGGGTGTACGCAGGATATCCCTTCGCTACTTTTCTTCACATCAGCGCTCCGATTTGGGGAGGAGCCTTCGTAAGTTTGATTTTTTTTTCTATGTAATGCTTACAGGTGTCTGGAGCTAGGGATCACTGTGTCTTCTTCTTATTCTGTTCGGCGACCACCTTCATCTAGTTAAAGATATACTGAGATATACTTTTCAACAGTAGCACTTGTATCTCGTTGCTATCTAACTCGATACTTTCCATTTGATGTTTTTCCAGATCATAATTACTGGAGGTTTGGCTGTCTGTGGAGGGAATAACCCTGGCAGCAGTAGTCTGGTGAGAGATCTTAAATAGATCTTGTTCAAGTGTTCAAATTCAATACTAGAATCTCTTCACAGTAGAGACGGAATGAGAAAGAATGTACCACGATCCTGGCTGTTCGAAGTGTATTTTGAAAAGTGTATACGTACTCCTAATATTCGGGCTTATTTCGGCTCCCCTTTGAATGTAATTGTTGGAATGCTGTATGAAGATTCAAAATTCGGTCATACTGCCCCTCAAAATTAAGTTTTGAGCATGCCCACTACATCCTGGCAGGCCGCAGGTATGGGCACAAATATTAGAAATGCAGTGAGAATTTCTGGATGGCACTTCGAATATTCCGGAATGTTCATGTCCTTGTAATGTCGACAAGGATACAAGTCGTCTGTAACTGTATAAAAATGCAAATAGTGAACTTGCAGTAATGTAAATAATAAAGTCAACAAACTTCTTACATGTTCTTTTTTTTTCACCTGACAGAGGACTGCACTTTTGGTGATGAGCATCTTTGGCACCTTATCTGCCATAGCGATTTGGATCATCGCAATGGCAGGACAAGCCGTTGATGGGATTTCATGTGGCCAGTTCGTGCAGGGACCACATACATGCCGCGGTCAAACACTCAAAACATGTGTGGGCGGTGTGTGGGAAGATAACTGGTAAGTCTGTGTACCTGTTTTAAAAGTAACGTCCTTTCACATCCAATATATCCGCCACACAGAAAAACAGTGTGTTTGAGAGATCTCCGGTGCAGTACCCCAAGACCCCAAGTTCATGACCCCATCACTCAAATGAAACCTAACCTCAAATGACACAATTACCCGGGTATCAATGGCACACAATCAGTTTACGTTATCAAAACAACTTCTAGAAAAGTGGAACTCGCTGTCACCAAGTACAGTAGGGACATTTTCGTTCCATAGCAAAAGTACCGAAGTAACGGGTTCCTTTCTCAGCACTCGGTATACAGAGGTGAGGCGGCTTCCGTCCTAGATCTCCAGTGCCGAAGTTACGTCAACACTTGGTGCCCAGTGTCGGCGGCTTTAGCACTGGAAACTCTAAATCGGCAAATCAAACCTTGTCTTTAAAAAGGGTACCGAGATGCCGCCTTTGAACTCTAACACTTATATTTTTGAGATCGTACCGGCCGGGAAGCAAATTATAATCGGGACGACAGGGTGATCGGCAGGACAATATTGCAAGGCTCAGATCCTCACATTTTTACAAACATAGACTTGGTCTACGATACTGTACTGTACGCCGCGCGGCCGACGTAAGCACCAGAAGCCCAGTGCCGAAATGATTTGAGAACTCGGCTCCCAGCGCCAAGAGTCACCGAGCACTGGAACGATCCAGTGAAGAACCCGTTACTTAGGGACTTCGGCACTTGCTATCCAGTGGTGAACGGCCTCCGAGCACTGGTAGCGAGTGCCGAGTGGAATTCAACACCGGCTATCCAGTGGTGAACGGCCTCCGAGCGCTGGCTATCCAGTGCTGAACGGCCTCCGAGCTCTGGCGAACGAGTGCTGAGTGGAAGTTAATAGCACCGGAAAACGAGTGCCGAGTCAAGATTCAGCTCTGGAATTCCAGTCCTGACGGTGTTTCAGCACTGGAACAAAGCTGTTTCTGCACTAGAATTCCAGTGCGGAGATTTCTTCCGCACAGGGCCCCGAGTGCCGACGCCACTTTCCCCATGAGTTCCGCACTGGGCGGCCAGTGAGGAACCCGTTACTTCGGTACCCTTGCCGTTCCATAGCTCTAAACAAAGTTTAGAGTTAGATGTTGAAGGGTTAGATGTAACAAGTCGTTTGGTGCCGCCGCGCCGCGTGCCTGTGAAGCTAGTGTGTTACGCCGAGGGTGGTTATACCGGCTATACAAATACAGTATGCGTAGTTATAGTAATTCATCAACAAATTTTGTTTCGCTCTAAGCTTATCATACAGGAAAGTTCCAAAATATTTGCAGATACCTGATACAATCTGGGATATCTGAAATATCTGAAATTTCTTGTTATCCCTTTTTACAGGTACGAGCTCTTTCCCGACTGGCGCAGTGTGAACTGTGCAGCGGTCAGGGCCCTCCATTGGCTGCAGCTGATCCTCGGCCTGGTGGAGACACTTCTGATGCTCATCATAAACGCCAGAAGCTGCTGCGGAACCTGGACGAACTGCACCTGCTGTCAGGGTACACAGCAACAGCCCCCGGTAGGCATGCAGTATGTCATGATTAGGTCTGCACTGCGAACGTATGTAATTTCATCAGGTTGACTGTATAAGAATGTTCTTTTTTCGACAACCTGTGAGTTTTTACATCCAACCTTTCGGCGATATTTTAGCCATCTTCTTCAGGGCAACAAAAATTTGTAATGCAGCTGTGTGAAAACATTCTACATACGGGACAGCATTTAAAAACTAGTACTGCAGCAGAGATATTAGCAAAACCAGTAATCTCGGTATATTTTACCCATATAATTTGAGCAGAGAAGAATACTGGTGATGTTCTAGATATGTCAACCTTGTTCTTGTACTTTTCAGACTCAAGCCATGACCTACCAGCCTGGTCAACCCGCACTCCAACAGATCTAGGTGCACTCAAGGGACTATCCAGAACCGCACGCAGCGGATCCTAACCCTAGCACACTCAGTCAGGCCAGATTAAGACCTAAAAGCTGGGCTATATGCACGATTCCCATATAATACAGCCGACTGGCACCATGTATGTGCTTCAAGTTGATTGGATTCGCAAATGAATTTGAAGTCGACGTTTCGATCATCGAGTTCTTGTTTGTTAATTTGAGTTTTTCATATGGTACAATGAGGGGAAGGCAAAACAGACGCCTTTGTATAT
The DNA here is from genome assembly GCF_001625305.1 of Branchiostoma belcheri. Taxonomy (NCBI): domain Eukaryota; kingdom Metazoa; phylum Chordata; class Leptocardii; order Amphioxiformes; family Branchiostomatidae; genus Branchiostoma; species Branchiostoma belcheri. The sequence goes on along the minus strand of NW_017803379.1, from coordinate 3,157,736 downwards.
ACAAGTTTTTAGCCCGCGCTTAAACGTTTTATGACTAGTCAACATGTATATGTTTACTGTTTATAAACTTCCATAGCTCCCTGTGGACTGTAAGAGTGTAACGTTACCCAAATTCGTTGATATTGATTACGTGTATATATATATTTCTGTGGTAAAAAGTTGTATGACTTGTCTACCTATGAAGTGACGATGATGCAGTGTCATTATAAGTTTGAAGTTTAAAATGATCGGTGTCTATAGTAAAAAAAGTCACACTTATATAAATGACATTGAAGGTAAACTATTGTTTTTGCTCTGTTTTACCTCTTCTTCTACTTCTGTTACGTGGTAACATGCTCTATAGCAGACACGCTGTGGTGTTGGATTACATAATGTAGGAGCTGCTCACCATAGTACATGCATATAGCGTTTGAGAAGGAATAGACAGAGTAGTACTAGTAGTTTGATAGGCTAGCGCTAGACCATGTGGTTAGGTAAACATTGTGCATTTCATTTGTCAATGTTACCTTTCTAGCTGACATTTACTGATATACGTGTTTTTGGAATGATTAAAAGCATAAGAGTGAATACGCTTTGTATTTCTGGTGTTATTGGCTGAGTCACTTCAAAACGACGTAACACGCCATACATCTGCTTGAAGATGCCACCTAGCGAGGTTGATGTGAACTGCACCGTCAACAGATCCGAATACCCACAATGCACTTCCAGCTACTTCAGTAGCAAGGACGTGACGGACTAGTAGTGACGGACAGACTTGGCCTTGAAGAATTGTCTTCTTTTGCCGTCGGCCCAGTGTTTTGACTAACCAGGTAAGGTTCTACAGCCACCTCCAGACACTGTGGTGTCATAACAGCTTTACTTTTTCGACTGATCTTCGTTATAAGGCCTTATAGATAAAGTTTCTGCAAGGTAAACGATCATCTTTACATGGTACACAGACTAAGACAACGCCCATTATTAAGTATCCTCAACACTGCTAAGACAGAACCAGAGCTGGTCTCTATATTGATATATAAAGACCTGTTTTTGTCTCAATCAGGTTTGTAAGATTCCTCTTTGCATCTCAAAAATGATTAGTATCGCAATAAATAAATGAATATGCTAAATCTGCTACATTGAAGTTGAACATCCGGAGGTCCCTACCTCCATGTTGAAATTTAGCAGAAATACCCGATGATGCGTGCAGTGCACACAGTGGGTATAATTTGGGCAGGGTGGTGACTCTTGTTTTACTTTAACACCTAACGTTTTATACTCTAAAGTCATCTGGTCACAAATTTTTTAAAGAATATTAGGACGGTCACAGTGACACTTCCACATGAACAAAGAACTTTATAATTACAGTTAACTTTCACTTTCAGCAAAATAAATGCTTTGACTGATTGATTGCTTGCGTGGCCATATATGCGTGTACATTTTGTTCCAGTACTCTCCAAGTCCAAGCTTTTAGAGGTTTAGGCTTTGACTAATGCTTTGACATGTTTTGAAGGGCTTTTAATAATAATAGTTTTATAAGGCTTTCTTAAAATTACTGGTATCTTTTCCTCCCTTGAATACAGGCGCCCTGCAGCCCCAGACAATTATACTGTCTTTATACCAATATGATAAAGATACTGTCTTGTAGTCACCAAAGCATCTGCTTGGAGATTATTTTAATTTCATATTATTATTGTGTTCTTTCTATCCTGTACAGCCATGTGCTGCTGTGAGGGCGAGGCAGGTTGTTGTGGAAAAAGCTGTAAGTACAAAGGACCCTGTATCCGCAACCTGGGCTGGGCCCTGATAGTCCTGGCAGTCATTGGTGCAATCCTGGCTGTGGTGGCAGACGGGGTGTACGCAGGATACCCCTTCGCTATCGTGCATCACATCAGCGCTCCGATTTGGGGAGGAGCCTTCGTAAGTTTGACTGCCTTTGTTTTTCCTGTCATATATAACTGTTGCACAGAGACACTAATAGGAACTTAGATAAGGAGAAGTAAAACTTTATGTGTAAAGTGTTAGTACATGGTTTTGTACCATCTTCAGTCATACATTCTGCACTCATTGTCTGTTTGCAACTAGCCCTAGGGCATGAACTTGAAATAAAGAATTTTAATTAAGAATTTTTATTAACTAACCTGTTGCTTATCCACCGTGATGTTTTTTCCAGATCATAGTTGCTGCAGGCTTGGCAGTCTGTGGAGGGAACAACCCTGACAATGCCTGTCTAGTGAGATCTCTTACATGTTCAACTTCACTCGCTTCCAAATATTTGGGCCTTTCCCTTGAATGAAATACAATGTATTTTGAATACTGTAGGAATATTCATACTGTCATACATGAAATTCCAGTCATAACTGCAGTTAGATTAAACTTTGAGGTGCAATTCAATATTTGTTCACTTCGAATTTACCTCAAAAAGTTTTGAGCATGACCAAAAATGTGTACTATATCATGAATGCAGTGAGAATTTCCAGAAAGCACTTCAAATATCCAGGTACATAAATGCCTGTAAATGTTGACAAACATTCAAGTAAGAAGGGAGCCTATTTTTCTGTTCTTTAGAAATGATGCTGTAAACAAAGTAGCAATGTACAATGTAAGTCAAGAAACTTCTAACAAGTTTTTTCCCCACCTGACAGAGGATATCCCTTCTGGTGATGAGCATCTTTGGCATCATGTTTGCTGTAGTGATTTGGATCATTGCAGCCGTAGGTATAGGCTCTGATGGTAAGCAGTGTGACTGGTTTATGCTGGGACCATGTGATCCCGGTGATCATTACTGGACCTCTAACTGTGGTTGGTGGTCAGATTACTGGTAACTATGTGTTCATTCAAATTTACCTGCCAGATTCCATATATATCAGCCACTGTAAAAGCTGTATTTGTGTTTGAGTGCAGTATATACATGTAATATATAGTAGAGTGGATTCATTCCCCAAGCTAACAATATCTCACACACACATTCGACCCTCAGTAAGACATCTGGAGCCGCATAGTTGCTGTTTAGAACTTTTAATCAGCTTGTCACACTGCGTGTTTGATAGCACTTACTTCATACAATCATGATCCAGATATTGTTTAGCCAGGTTACCAGACCTATGTTAGCTCCTGAGTCTTTATCCTCTTCGCAAAGACTCGGGTGCTAAAATATGTCTGGTAACCAGGCTAGATTCCTCGTATTGTGTGATGCAATTTAATCGAGTACTTCCCTGTTGTCATATAGTATAGTTCCAAAATTTTCATGGACACACCAGAAGTCTAGAATCTAAGAGTTCTTGTTATTCTGTTTTGCAGGTACCGCCTCTATCCCAACTGGCGCAGTATTGACTGCAGTGGAATAAAAGCCCTCCATGCCCTGCAGCTGATCCTGGGCCTGACAGAGACAGTTCTGATGTTTATTGTGAGCATCAGGACCTGTTGTGGAACATGTAGGAACTGCTGCAAGGGAACACAACAGCCTCCGGTAGGCAGACTTCATGAAGTGTATATTAAAGAACTTCTTTATTCAACAACCAGTGGGTTTTTACATCTTCCATTTTGGTGACCATTATATGTGTGTCTGTGTCTGTCTGTGTGTGTGCCTGTGTGGTTTGCCTGTATGTGTGTTTCTTTGTGTCTGTGCATCTGCGCGTGTGTGTGCCTGTGTGTGTGTTTGTCTGTGTGTAGTATTCCTGTATGTGTTTTTCTGCGTGTGCGTGTGGGTGGGTGTGCCTGTGTGTGTGTTTCTGTGTGTGCGTGTGCGTGTGCCTGTGTATACAGGGTTTGACCAAGTTACCATGGTTAGGTTGATGACATTTGGAGCATTGCTTGTTTGACGACTATTTACAGAGCCCTTCTGCATTACCCATAATTTGAAAAGCACAGAACAACACTTAACATATTCTGTCAACCTTGTTCTTGTACTTTTCAGACCCATGCCATCATCTACCAGCCTGGGCAGCCCTTACCCCAACAGGTACACTCTGGAGTTATCATCATGCAAACAGGTGAGAACACCAGACTCACTAGACATGACAGATTTTTTTTCTGCAGTGATATAACTATGACAGCTTTTCTTCAGCTGTCTGTGGTTTGTATTATTAAAGAGAGGCCATGCAACTTTCAATGTCATGGCCACCAGTACAAAAACAATGTGTGCTGCAGTGTATTTTATGATGACTTCAGTGTGATCTAGTAATTTGTATCATAATGGAACTGTGTTTGACACGGGTATAAGATGTTTCTATTTTTTTCTCTTATAGTACCTGGGGCACCTGCAGGACAGCAGCCAGCCTACAACCCCCAAGCACAGGCTGGGGCATACCCAGCTCAACTCCAGCCTGGGTCGTACCCAGCTCAGCCTGGGTCGTACCCTGCACAGGCTGGGACATACCCCGCACAGGCTGGGGCATATCCCACACAGGCTGGGACATACCCTGCACAGGCTGGGACATACCCTGCACAGGCTGGGACATACCCCACACAAGCTGGGGCATATCCCACACAGGCTGGGGCATACCCCACACCCACTGTATCAGAGCCACCACCTTATAATATGGTTTCTGATCAAAAGATGTAAATGATAGCCAAAGAGGTCTTGCTGGTTTTCAAATTCATGCCGGGTTTCTCTTTAAACTGAATGATGTTTTGTTTGTTTGTTTTAAAGCATGCAAGGTTTTCTGTGTAAGCCAGCCTGCATTTGTGTTTTGCTACCAGGTTTTTAAGGGTTATAAACATTATGTTCTATTACTGATATACAATGGCCCCTCACGTGACCATATCACGTCTCCAGACACAAATGACATGAATTCTAACATAAGCATGGCTTGAGCCAAAACTTCTTGACAATTTTGAAGCCATATTAAATAAATATATCAATAGGAAACTAGTAACAGAAAAAAATATATTACGCAGATGAAAAAATATTACAGTTTTGTACAGCATAGGAGTGTGAGAATAGCCTTATTAAAAGATGCTTATATGTTTTATAATGTATGTATCAGATCACTACAGATGGTTGTGATGAGTGAAGTTGATTTTCTTCCATTGAAAGATCTGGACCAACTGTGAACAGTATTATTCAGCAGATTTATTTTACTAATTATGCCTGATGTACATGTAATTCAGAAATGAAAATGTGCGGGTTTTTTTTGCACTTGAGGTAATCCATTTAGTTTAAAAGCTGTGTATGGATCATGGAATCAAGTGCCACAGTCAAAACCAGACCTATCCATGGTTCCTGATAGTAACAAATTGGATACATAGAATGAATATTTTAAAGCTTATTGCAAGGAAACCTACAACCATTCCAATATACATGAATATATTGATGGAACAATCAATGTGAGATAAGAAAATATGAAGAAACACTAACAAATGCTGATGTAAAAATTATGTAACTTTTATGTATAATAAGCTGAGAGCAATTGATTCGATAAAGGTTTTCTGCTGTCACGTTGCATCTTAAGATGGTGACTTGTCTGAGCTTACACATATACCAGTATGTGTTATCATGTGTCTTAACAGTTAGAAATTATAGACATCTAATGGAAACAGCCCAGGGCAAGACTCATGTTGGCATTCATGTTTCAAAGAGTTAAAAGGAAAGAAAACATTCAGGGCATAAAAATGACAAAGCCCGGTACTATAATATAACACACCTCTGTTTATTAAGTATTTTGGCATGTTCAAATGGTGCAACTACATAAGTAGGTGTGGCTTGACTTTCTTGTGATCTGCATGACCAAAAATGATAGTACTACATTGTAATTGGTCCTCTGAAAGTGAACAATTGTGGTGAAAACAAGATATAATGCTAAAAATGTTAACTGTATAATAATAATATATAATAATAATATAAAACATATGATAAATTTTGTCTATGTCTGACTTTAAAGCAACAGTTTGAGAAGACTTGCTTTAGAAGTAAACAAACATTTGTTAGTGTGATTGCTCCTTTTACCATACATGATCATACAATTCATCCTGCTGACACTATATAACGTGGTTGGAAATGTGTGGATTATGACTACTTTCCAACTTTTAGTATCAAATTCCAACACTTCATAGGTAAGAAATCTCACTACCAGAGTATAGCAAATAAGATAACATTTATGAATAATGAACACGTGAAACAAGATTCTGAAACTTTTATGAGATACAACTTACAACCATGCAAATCATGGTTTGTCCACTCAATGTCCAATATGTCAGCATATGTCATAATACTGGCATTAACTTTACGCACATAAATTATACCAGATACAAATTTGACACGCCATGGCATTCTTGATATAAGGAAGATAAATTTTAAGATACATGACTAGAAACACATGAGGTGGTCCCAAATGCAAAATCCTTATTTCTACAGCACCCTTCAACAACAGGTAAAACACAAACTACCAAGACTGACATGCAAACGCTACAAACATTTTCAGACAAAACCTAACCCAACACTGGTGTGTTCCTAATGAGAAAGTTCACACGTTATACAATGTATAAAGTATCTCTGGAGAAGACAAGTGATTCTGGCAACATATCTTAGTCAAAACCTGAAACACTATTCCACACACAAGTCTAACAAACCTCACATAAATATTAGGCTGGTACAACCACTGATACTGACATTATACTGGACTCGGGAGACTGGAAGAACATGCACGCTACACACATGTACATGGTCCCTGAGAATTCAACATGCACCTATGTAGTCACACTTTATTCATTTTGATATTTGGATCACAGTCAGTTTGGAGACCGTTAGGTCTACCAGACTGTCTACCAGACTGACACAATTCATTCAGATTACTCTCTTTTTGTTACTTGACAGCTTAGCTAAAATAAACCTTAGACATCAACATTAGAGCTCGAGAAGACAAAATATTGCTCTAGTTCAACTGCTATTTTGATATGTTTCTTGTAAACTTTGTATGACTGCACTGAGATACTAAAGATTGAGACATGCACTTTGGATGAGAAATTCACTACCATCAAAATATATCAAAATCATTTTCCACAGCGAGTGACATGATTATTTTGAATTCAGAGTTTGGGAAGGGTGATTCTCCTCCCATGTTACCTGGTCTGCTGATTACTCAGCAGAAACATCACTTTGCACATGCAAACATTCTACCAGAGCTTTTTATCCAAAACAAATTACTAGTAGGTACAGGCCCGAATCTTTGCCTGTATTTGGCCAATGTAAATTATACGAGCAGCCAACATCAGTTTTATTGGTATGTTGTTGTCAACTTGTCATTGTCTGAGGGTTTACATATCTTAATCTAAAAATGAGAATTTTCAAGTTTTCCTGATGTTCAAGTCCAAAATTGTCATTTTTCAGAGATGCAGTTCACCTATCCAGAATATAAAAAATGGTTTCCACTATTTTGTACAGGTACACCAGGTTAGTACCCGTACCTGAATAAATTTTATAGGTATTAGGTACAAAGCCCTAATTTTACCTGCTGATTACAGGAATGACTACCCTTGCCAATCAGAGTGGATGTAGTTCCAGCAGGCCTTTAGACTCAGAAAGGGACCAGGAACCCAACCCTGTGGTAGAATTTTGACAGCAAGTTTCCTTCACGTCATCAAGTATATCATCCCAAGGCCCGTTATCGCTGATCTTCTCGGATGTACGTATTGGCTTGCCCATATCCTGGTTATCTACAGGACTAGGACACCCATCCCTGATTGCATTAAGGATGTCTTTTGCCTTATCCACACCTGATAGGAGCCCACCATGCACAAACCCCATGTACCTCTCATGAAATGCTTCCCCACCAAAATACAGCCTTCCTACTGGGGCCTTGTATTTATCGGTGCCGTCTCGAAAGGCACCGGTAGGAATGCGCGTGAAGGCACCGAGATACAAGGGGTCCTGGGACCACCTGCTGACGAATATGTCCACCGGAGTGGGGACGTCTTCTCCGTACAGGTTCCTCAGGATCTCCATGATTTCCGATGCCACAGTGCTGTTGGGTAGTCCCTCCACTCTCTTGGACTCCTCTCCCGTAACAGTCACGGCGAGGATGTTGGTCCCAGGTGGGTGGCAGCCCTCGGCTTCCATATCCTGCATGACGGGGTAGTACCCCCTCTTGGGGTGCGCATGGAAGATATACTCCTTCCCGTCCCAGAACTTGAAGGGAAACTTGAGGAAGATCTTAGTGTAGTGGCACATCTCCACCTGGTAGATCTCCTCCAGCTTCCAGTCGGGAAGTTCTGGGGTGAAGGAGATGTGGTCACTCTGCAGCACCCCCAGACTGAACGTGGTCAGGGCATACTCCGCTGAGTACTCTGACCCATCGCTAGTCCTCACCACCACGCCCTGATTGCTCCACTTAATCTCATCCACGCGTTTGTTAAACTGTAGTCGGGGGTCCTGCTTGCAGAGGAAAGTTCTCGCCATCTCTTCGACGATAAAGCCAAAGCCACGCTGGTCGGTGACGAAGTATTCCTTGTCGTCGAAATCCACGAGGGTTTCTTCCTCTTCGTTCTGGAGGAGGGAGGTGACGTCTGGTGTGGCGCCGTTCTGGAAGTCGAAGGAGAAGTACTCGACTACCTTGTCGACGGGTGCGATGGCCTTCCAGCCAGCCAGACGCAGCGCCACGCGGATGGAGGTGTCGTTGCCGTCCTCGTTGATCTTCCTCTCCAGGATGTCGTGGGCGTGCTTCCGCGCTCGCTGCAGGTCGGCGAACCTACTGACGGCGTGCTCTGTCACGTCTGCACCGTTGTTGTCCCGGACCACCATCTTGGCGACATCCTGCACTTTCCCCTTCAGGTCCAGTCCCCGAGCCAGCTCCCAGACGGGATTTCCACGTATCCCGTGGACCCAGTTAGCGCCCGCTTCAATCTTCACTCCCCCGAAGTCGACAAGACGCATACGCCCACCAATCCTGTCTGATCCCTCCAGGATGATGAAGTCTTGCACCCCATTGTCCTGTAGCGTTTTCGCTGCTGCGATGCCTGATATTCCAGCTCCGATGATGATAACTTTAGCACTGGTCCCTCTGAACTGCTGAGCCATTCCCTGTCCACCAAGCCTCCAGACAGCTCCTGTAGTCAAACAGATTTAAGTCATCAGACACAAGCAGAATCTTGTGAGTCAAATGGGTTTGCTGACAAAGTCGAGAAATGTCAAAATGTTCGGCGCCCAGACTGTTTCCTTTCAGACTGCCAAATTGCAAGTGCTTTACATTCTTTCTGTCAAGTGGGTGTGTGAGGGAATTTCAGAAATTTTTCTAAAAGCCCTGTAATGTCAACTCTTCATTTTGAGCCCTGTAATTCTGACAACTTTTGTCCAGAGGAATATTTCACTATTGACAAGGACCAACAGGCATGAGTGCAAATTGCCTTTGTTTGTTTTACCAAATTCCTCAGCATGTTTTACCGCCAGTCCAAACCGGACTACCCACCCCTAACATATGATTATGGCATTCAGACCCTGATCTATTACTATACTATAGTATTAGAATATACATGCTAGAGGATGATAGCTGAATAACTTTAATCATCAGTATATGTATTACAATCTTACAAATCATTTGACCCACTAAAATATATGAGAATGATATGGTTTCATTTTTTTAATAAACTGACCTACTTATAACGTTATAACGTTAATATTATATGCACGTGTCACCCCCCTCCCCAGACGAAGCAAAATCCACAACTGTCGTATATCATTCTCATTTATACTATTAAACGTTAGTACTCCAGGCTATTTTCACCGTCTACAGGAAGAAACTAAATTGGATTTCTGACTGACAAAATAATTTGTCACCATATTTATGAGTGTAAACCATTTCAATCCGTACTATTAGATCTTGTCATGATTGGCGATCCGTGCATGAATATTTTTGTGGCGAAAGTCTCTTCTTCTAGATTATGAAACACAAAGGGGTGAGTATACAACGTTATATTGTCCAGTCACAATAAAATAAAATAATGTTAAACAGTGCAAACACTAACCTCTTCTCACAAGAGCTTTGTGCCTTGCCTTTTGTAGTAATGATTTAATGTGGAAATTTCTGGCGCCCGTCCCGTCCGGGGGTTGCGAAATCTTTTCAACTGGGCCACATACATCCGGTAAGGCGACAGAATACAGAAAGAGTAATTGTTTGAAAATAAAAATATGGTTTGAAAGAATCATATTCTTTATCAAAAATATCATAATCTTAACGATATCATAAAGTATTTTGCCACCATTATGCAATTTTCAAGTGTCATTTATTTGTTAATCGTTTGCGCGGTTTGTGTTTTGTCGCCCTATTGTAGCTGAGGATTGCGTCATCAGTACCAAGGTCAGAGGTGAATTTGGCGAAAAACCTCAAGAACTTTGAAATGATGTGAACTTTGAAAAGGGTTTAACTTGCTAAGGGAGGGGATATGTGAATTGAGGAATGGGGATACTAAACAGCCACCCTGGACGCTGGATGCCCCCATTTTCTAATCTTTCTATGCATCCTTGCAGGCTCATCCTTGCCCTCAGGCCAATTTGACACAAAGTGGCTCCGTCGACTTCTGAGAAATCGAAGCCTTCAGTTTGGTATTATCGCCCTATTTGCTCACATCATAATGCATTTTCCCCAGTTTTGCCATCAAATTCACATTAACTTCACATTAACAACAAACTTTTTATGGTAGCCAGATTTGAATAAACTTTTCAGTTTCAGCAGCTTGTCTGTTTTTGTTTCAGTTTTTAACTTGACTTGTTACTATTCCCTTTAGTCGAAAATACACGCGGTTTGCAACAGATGACGATGCATCGACGGCAAGTTTCAACACTTCACTACTCTTCAGCATTCTGCGCTGCAGCGCCTTCTGGCGGGGTATCTGATGATAACAGCAGCTTTTTCGTGAAAAAGTTACCTCTGTGAAAACGCAGCTATTCTTTTCGGTGTATTTGTTTGTCTGTCTGTCTCTTTGTGTTTCCGGATACTTTGAACAGCAATATCTTAAGAAGCTTTGGGTGGAGTAACATTTGGTAGGTGGGTACTGGGTCAAGGTACTGGTCTTTGTAGGGCAGAGGTCAAGGTCGATTATGGGACTCCTTGCAACTTTTTACGGAGGTACATGGAGATATTTAGTGTCTTGTTAGTTTGTGCAAGGACATTTGTATATGTATAGAGAATATGTAATATAATGTCCTTGGTTTGTGTTTTCTTCGTCTATAGATAACCGGCCAAAGTAAGCGTTACTGTTTCCTTCATGATAAGGTGGCCAGCCATTTTTATTTTTTCCAGGTCACCTCCTTGAAGCGGTCTAGCACTTCTATCCTACTATCTACCAGACTCCAGTGGGTGGCTGGGAAATAGTAAGAATTCGAAATTGGACAAATACTGGTAATATGCCAGAGGACAGTTACCCAGCCATTGGAGTACACTTTCCAACCCACGTAGTGTGCTTCCATGTCCGGCTCAACTCCCCTGGCATATTATACAGTCCATTTGCCCAATTTCTGCTATTTCCCAGAAACCCACTGAAGTCCGGTAGAGACTGCTTTTATCCACTCTTCGTGCGTGATCAGAATGTCACATTCTAAATTACATACACATCTATGCGTGAATATATCCCCACTTGGTAACGTTAATACCATGCCGCCCTCCCCACTTTCCATGTCCTTGGGCACAGTACCTAGATAATTCATTCACAACAGCGTATGGGTGGTGGAAATTTAATCAGCCCCTATGAAAGGACATTACGCGTTACATAACCCAGTGAATAATCTCATCAGGTTAGTGAATGAATAAGTTCATTATTCATAGCTACTTATTTAAGAAGATAGAGCCATTGTTTGGCATCTTCATCAGGGAAAATATGACTGGTTTACTGTGCACTGAAGCTAGATGTTACTACAGCTGGTTACTAAAAGTAAATTCTATCTATGGATGCCACGAAAAGGCTCGGCCCATATGCATGAACAAAACGCCCCTCCCCCCAGTTACGAGTTAATAGAAAACGACATGTGGATAGTTAGTGCCCGCTGATTGAATCTACAGGTGGATGTGATTCAGCATATGTCCCAGCACATCATGTAATCATAGGAGACAAATAGGCTTTATTGAAGTCATGCTGTGGCGGACCAAGCCAGTCCGGGTAACCATATTAAGGTTCTTTATTGAACATCGACAACCAGTGAGTTTTCACCGTGATCTGGTGTTTCTGTGCCCCATCAGTGCTGTCACTTTCAGGGCAACAGTCACTGGTTCTGAGTCATTGCTGTCCTGAAGAAGGGGACAGAAGGTCACTGAAACTTCAGATGTAAAGGCCCACTGGTTACTGAATATACAACCTTCTTATACAGTATCTTGGCCGCTTCTTACATCATGACCAGTGTCCATTCCCCCATTTCAAGCAGATAAAAGGTTGTGCCAAATAAAATTTGGAGCGTTCGTTGAATCAATTTCAACATATGATTGGTCTTGGGAATTTCCAATGCCCTGGAAATCATATGCAGCAGAGAAGCGGTGATAAAGGCCCGGCGGCAGTTCCCATTTGACAGAACAGTCACTGCTTGCCCGAGGGATGGACTGATGCGGCTTATAGTAGTATTGAAGCGATCGATGTACTTTCGCCAAGTCCAGTAGACGCGACTCATGAATAGTGACATTTATTAATTTACCTACATGACCAGGCACTTCTGCGATACATTATCCATCATTCTCCGTATGGAAGCAGCTATGATAGAGGCGAACTAACTAGATTATGGGTATTCAAATTACTGAGGAGGAAGCTGTGATTCCATTTTAATCTACTCAATTGATTACATGGAGTCAAAAGTTCTACTGAAAGTAACGATGTTTGAATCCGACGGATGCATCAATGTCGACGTCTCATTGAATCAGTTCCCATCCCCGAGTGAACTGTGATGGAAAATATCGTCTGCCACAGTGATGGGCGCAGACTTCACACTCTTCACAAGCCGTTGCAATTATGTTCTCAGTGCTTCCGTGTCTGTATACTAGATTGTCTCTGGAGGACGCCCGGGTCCTCTGACGACGCTGCTTTTCCCCCTCGCCACTCACAGAGGTCTATGAGCCATCCAGTCTAATTGTTTAGCAATTTGGGGTAGCCGCCCCCATCTCATTATGTCATATCGCCCGGAGGGTTCTAATCAGCTAGATTGCCGAGGAGTTGCCGGTAATTATAGGCTCGGGTGCGCAGGATGAGATTAGTATTCCCAGGAGCTTTCAAGGAGGTGTTTTGCTGCATATTTCTTTCCGAGTGCTCTTAAGTTAGCCTATTTAATAACACCGTGATGCTATCTAAAGGCGAGGTCAGATTCAGCAAGTCGTCGCAAAATTTTGATGCCGCAAAATTTTCAAGATTTCGTGATAGAATTAACCGCCGACGAGGATCTAAGATAGCATTTGCAT
>NW_017803379.1:2878275-3144376 GCF_001625305.1 Branchiostoma belcheri | reverse complement strand
TCCCAGAAACCCACTGGAGTCCGGTAGAGACTGCTTTTATCCACTCTTCGTGCGTGATCAGAATGTCACATTCTAAATTACATACACATCTATGCGTGAATATATCCCCACTTGGTAACGTTAATACCATGGGTGCCGCCCTCCCCACTTTCCATGTCCTTGGGCACAGTACCTAGATAATTCATTCACAATAGCGTATGGGTGGTGGAAATTTAATCAGCCCCTATGAAAGGACATTACGCGTTACATAGCCCAGTGAATAATCTCATCAGGTTAGTGAATGAATAAGTTCATTATTCATAGCTACTTATTTAAGAAGATAGAGCCATTGTTTGGCATCTTCATCAGGGAAAATATGACTGATTTACTGTGCACTGAAGTTAGATGTTACTGTAGCTGGTTACTAAAAGTAAATTCTATCTATGGATGCCACGAAAAGGCTCGGCCCATGAACAAAACGCCCCTCCCCCAGTTACGAGTTAATAGAAAACGACATGTGGATAGTTAGGCCGTGTCTATACGGAACCACCCAAGGCGCGATTCGGGTAACTCACATTCCTCACATCTGGTCCACGTGCCACACACACCTGTGAAACCGTGTCCGAACATAATGCTCTTGCGCTACATTTATTGCTGTTTGATGATAACACGCAAGGCGGCGTGTTATTAATGTCAGATGTCAACGACATGATTGCCGATGCCCCCCTCCCAGCCTATCTCGGCCGAATGCCGACGTGGTCCCGCCAGAGGCGGTGAAGCTCGCCCTAGAACGGACACATTATTTGACCATTACTGCTCTGTAAGTTGCTGCCACGTAAAAGTTGGTATTGCATATAAAAAAAGAAATATCACTCCGTTATCCATGACCAGGCGAAGTCACATTGAAATCACATTGCGTTCAGACGCAAATCGCGATGCGGGGAAACCGATTCGAAACCACCTCTAGAAGTGGCTCCAGACGAAGGCGCTTTCAATGTGATTTCGGACCGTTCAGACGGAGCCACTTGAAACCGGCTTCGGGGTAAACCACATGTAAACCGCCTTGGGTGGTTCCGTATAGACAGGGTCTTAGTGTTCGCTGATTGAATCTACAGGTGGGTGTGATTCAGCATATGTCCCAGCACATCATATAATCATAGGAGACAAATAGGCTTTATTGAAGTTATGCTGTGGCGGGCCCAGCCAGTCCGGGTAACCATATAAGAAGGTTCTTTATTAAACATCGGCAACCAGTGAGTTCTAACATCTGGCGCCTCTGTGACCCGTCTGTGCTGTCACCTTCTTCAGGGCAACCGTCACCGTCATTGGTGCCCTGAAGAAGGTGACAGACGGTCACTAAAACTTCGGATGTAAAGGCCCACTGGTTATTGAATATACAACCTTCTTATACAGTATCGCTTGTTAAATCATGACCAGAGTCCATTCCCCATTTCAAGCAGATAAAAGGTTGTGCCAAATAAAATTTGGAGCGTTCGTTGAATCAATTTCAACATATGATTGGTCTGGGGAATTTCCAATATCTTGGAAATCATATGGAGTAGAGAAGCGGTGATGCAGTCCCGGCGGCAGTTCCCATTTGATACAACAGTCACTGCTTGCCCGAGGGATGGACTGTTTGCGGTTTAAAGTAGTTTTGAAGCGATCGATGTACTTTCGCCAAGTCCAGTAGACGCGACTCATGAATAGTGACATTTATCAATTTACCTACATGACCAGGCACTTCTGCGATACATTATCCATCATTCTCCGTATGGAAGCAGCTATGATAGAGCCGAACTAACTAGATTATGG
The DNA here is from genome assembly GCF_001625305.1 of Branchiostoma belcheri. NCBI lineage: Eukaryota > Metazoa > Chordata > Leptocardii > Amphioxiformes > Branchiostomatidae > Branchiostoma > Branchiostoma belcheri. Next base: position 3,142,585 of record NW_017803379.1, on the reverse strand, counting down.
GTATTCAAATTACTGAGGACGAAGCTGTGATTCCATTTTAATCTACTCAATTGATTACATGAAGTCAAAAGTTCTACTGAAAGTAACGATATTTGAATCCGACGGATGCATCAATGTCGACGTCTCATTGAATCAGTTCCCATCCCCGAGTGAACTGTGATGGAAAATATCGTCTGCCACAGTGATGGGCGCAGACTTCACACTCTTCATGATCACAAGCCGTTGCAATTATGTTCTCAGTGCTTCCGTGTCTGTATACTAGATTGTCTCTGGAGGACGCCCGGGTCCTCTGACGACGCTGCTTCCCCCTCGCCACTCACAGAGGTCTATGAGCCATCCAGTCTAATTGTTTAGCAATTTGGGGGTAGCCGCCCCCATCTCATTATGTCATATCGCCCGGAGGGTTCTAATCAGCTAGATTGCCGAGGAGTTGCCGGTAATTATAGGCTCGGGTGCGCAGGATGGGAGGTGTTTTGCTGCATATTTCTTTCCGAGTGCTCTCAAGTTAGCCTATTTAATAACACCGTGATGCTATCTAAAGGCGAGGTCAGATTCAACATAAGTCGTCCCTAAATTTTGATGCCGCAAAATTTTCAAGATTTCGTGATAGAATTAACCGCCGACGAAGATCTAAGATAGCATTTTGCATAACGAGACAGCTGAATTTTGAAGGACACAATCACGACTATCCCAAGAATGTTCTAAGATTGCGATTGATCGTACGACGATGGTGCGACGTACGTGACAGGGCCCTTAACTACCATTCAACGGTGATGATGTACAAGGCATCACGGTATTCATTTTTGCTGGCAGACACTGGATAGAGAAGACAATGAATAAAGATATACTACCAGTATACCTGTTGCAATTTCATAATTAATGAGGCAAGATAAAACAAGAAATATAGACAAAGCTTCAAAAGCTCTAGATATCGCGCAGAGGTATGCGACCTCTGAATTTTTGTCATCCAGTTTTAACTGACCCTCGAGTCCGTCCTAGGCATCTACTTTTTGTTATGATTCATTGTAATTTCTCTTCTAAAGGAAAAAGGGGAAAATCTAAAGTACAGCTAACTACTACTCCGGGAGTAGTTTGTAAAGAAAACTTTCAATGTGTGTAGAAACGTTTGGAGCTAACTTCTAATCTTTGTCTTTTTTCATTGCTATTTCCTGTAATGTAAACTCTACTTTGGACGTGCGTCAAGGCCAGGGAAAGTGGGAGAAAAACAAAACTCAACAATTTTACTCTCCAGTGGAGGGTACACTTGAACCATCATCTCAATCTCACAGGATAGGTCGTAAAGCGTTCTCGTGATGCTTTTGATGGCTTTTCTACCGCATCTTCCCATTTGTACTAGGGCACAAGTTTGCGTGCAATGGCTTTTTCAAGGGTTCTTGAGTGAAAATGTACTTATCGTTGGTTCTCAATAGTGTTTTCCCTTTCAGCATTTCACGTTTGCACTTACTTTTCACGGTCACTGCCCCTGGTACCAATCCTGCTCAGAGCAGTTTTGCATTACACAAGATTGGGCATACATAGGGCCAGTATTCTCACCAAGACATACATAGCTACGCAGCATGTCACTTCTTTGATCGGTAAACAATCCTACCTATGCACAGTACAGGGGATCAATACAATTTCGAGGTTACAGGCAACTGATTCCTAAAGGCTATGCAGTACTTCAACCCTGGTTCAGTGATTTAACCTTCATACTGATACAGTATTCATGTGATTTGTTCTGGTCGGTGTCTTGTTCAAATTTACCTCGTTAGGTATGACTTTAGACATGAGTTTAAAGCTTTGATCGAAAGCCAGGTCTGGCCTGGGAACTTAAATGAAAAATCCATTCCAAAAAACTGGCCTTTAGTCTCTTTGCTATCGCTGTTGAGAAAGCATGTAACGACAATGGAAGTCGTGTGGCTTCTCCTACGACAATAGAAATGCCCGGAAAGATTTCAGCTCTGTCAAAATCTCTATCTTTATAGCCGGTATAACCGCCCTTCGGCGTAACACACCACTTCACAGGCACACAGTATCAGTGCACAGTGAACAAGTGACACCTAGTTCTAGTACACAGGGAAGTAACACCTAGATGCAATGCAAAGCAAATCAGTCATAATTGCCCTGGTGAAGATGACGGACGGTCATCGAAACGTCGGCTCTGTACATGTCTTGTTATAGAAGTGGCGGTGAATAAAGAACCTTACTATGTAATCATTCACCAACCTGATGAAATTACTCACCGAGGTTCATCTTTCCGCTCCCTGCCGTTGGACTACGTCCAACTGTGATAACAGTCACGCAGGTAGAATAAAAAATTTAATAAAAATGAAGAATTAGGTGCACGCATTGCTGTATTAAGAACTTTCGCATATTAAGAGCTTTCGGAATCGTTCCCTATGGATTCGTAAGTCATCAAACCTAGATAACACCACGGCGGACGCCTTGTCATGATTGTGCGGTACTGGGAAAAGGGAAGAAGATGCAGCGAAGCGTAGTTACGCGACTTGTTCAAAGACGAACATAGTACTGCCTCTGTCCTTGGTGCTGAAAGCTTTCTGATTGGGCAACTTAAAGTGTTTTTGCCGTAAATGATAAAAATTGCACGAGATGAGGACTTTAGTTATCGTATGCCATCTTAAAGGTACGATTTTAAGATCACCAGACCTCCACCAGGTAAAGGTTAACGGGGTGTTGTGAGCAAGTTTTTTTGTTGAGATTCACATGCGAAGAGTAACAAGAAGGTCAGAGGTTCACTGCAGATGACCCCCTATGTTCTCAGACATATGCTACTGGCCCCTTCCTCGCGGGCGGTGAGTTTCCACAGGCTAGGTCCATTTCCTGCTTCGTGGTTGGCTGAGGAAGCTAATTGCCCTGTACGCGGTATTCTATTATATAAACGCTGGAGCGTGGTCCGTAGCAGTAGGCGGCGGCTCTCAGTGGGTGGCAGTCGGTGTCAGCGCCTCGTATAGCAGGGTTTCTCTCAGTCAGTCCGCGGATTGTATCGAACGTTTGGGTTGTTCTGTCCGTTTTCTTGCGGTACTCCGAGCCAACAGTTACGCGTCTCTTCTACCAGGGCTGGGCAGTAAGTACTTACTAACTACTGGTTTGACTTCGACACATTTTATACAGAAAACAACATGTATACGTTGTGAATGCGGCCCTATATGATACAGCATTGTCACTCGGGTTGATATCAAATATATGAAGTGTCAGTGCCAAACTGATGCTGACCTCAGCTCAGTTTCATGCGACAGCACACTTCAAAATGAATTTTCCTCAAATCTGAAAGATTATTTTTCAATAGACGAGTACTAGAAAGATATATCTAATGCCGAAGACATTTTCGGAATCCGGAATTGTGCTAAACCTGAAAATGAAAGTGTCAAATGTCAATCTTTCCCTCTTGTTGTTTGTCCCGTTGATTCTCACATAAGTGATAAATTGATACGAAGGTATAACATTTGTTGACTGTTATCTCAGCCTGGCATAACTCTTACAGGAAGGTATGTAAAATGTACCTTTGAAACGTAGTCCTTTTATTCATCGACTCTGCCGATGAATGGAAGCACGCGGGAGAAGAGCTGTTTCTGACAGGGATTGTCTGAGATTTCTTTGGACGCTCGTGTAACAATGCAAGTGATCTCTTCCATCTGCGGTCTCAACTTCAATCGTTCACGGATGAAAAATAAATCAATCCAAATCTATCGGTCCTCCGAGGCATATTCCTTTCTGGCAGGCCGGTATGATAGTTCACTTTTATGATGGCAAATCTACCATGAGAACGCCTTGATGTCATGCAAAATCGTGATGAATTTCATGAAAGGTAAAACGCACGTTTCTTTCCTTTACTTCTTTAATGGTATCAAGCCCAGTCTTGTGGTGTCAGATGATGAGCCATATGGTGCTGCGCGTGTCTGTGACTGCACTGGAGAACTAGTACGTATTCAATTTCTATTAGCCTACTTTTCTGATAGTTCTTCCTTTCTCGCCGGCATGTCAGTGATTAAATCCTTGAAACGTGAAGCTGCATACGAATGGTTTCTGATATAACACCCCAGCTGCTTCCCAAACGATTCGGCGAAGAGTTATATCTAGGGCAGACGTCTTTGGTCTCTCGATATCTAATACCCATTGCGCTCTGTAATTGGTGCCTTGTTGACTCCCAATCTAATATATTGTAGATTGCTTCGATAGCAAAGGTCTTCCAAAATGCCAGTGCTGTGCATCAATTCATTCCATTCCATAAGTACACATTGTTTGACATTTCATGAATTTGTGAAGCGGAAAGATATATCCCGCAGGTTGAATGTGATTTCATTGAGCCATAGAGTGAATGTATAGCAGTGAGTTTCAAATGTCAAATGACGAAACGCACGTAGAATACCAATGGCGACGTCAAGTCTGATTTACCTGTGAACTAAAAACGCAAGTTGAGCTAATGAATACTCCTGTCAATGTAAGACAGAAGGATTGCGGATCTACGTATAGTTGTAAGTATCGAAACACAATTCAGTAATACTTTTAAAACGTGAGAGGGTGGCGAATACTAGTAATACGCCCGACCAACTAGTATCTTGACGCAGAAGGTGTTTGGTTTAGATGGCTTTGATATTTCGTGTACAGACGGCCTCGCTTAATTAATGTGTTCAAACTGACTTGAAAGATCATTTACGAATGTATCGCGTACAATCTTCATGTAGGCTTCCTGGAAAAAATTCAAATGAAATCATTCCAACCCGAGTCACGTCTGTCTCTTCCCATGGTCTGCTAGCTGTGGGTAGCCCGTCCTTCAGGGCGGTAATTGATGATCATTAGTTTCCTGTTATCAATGACGGGGAGTAATGATTAAACGTTAGGCATGGGACATCTGTCGTTTCCAATTGCTCGTAGGAAATCCCACAATCCAGAGCCAATTACGGTGACTACAGAGTGTGACCCACACTTCGTTAACATTATACGTAGTTTAGACCTACAACGTTGGCGATAGAAATCATTGCATCCGTGCCGTTTTGCGTAATTATGCGCTTCGCCAGACTGTCTTGAGAACGATTTGGTATCAACTTTGCACCATCCATCTTGCTCAGGCTGTTAACTGTGTTGAAAGCACGACCGTTGGCGTTGTGCACTGATTAATGAACGTTGTGTTGTCCCATAGACATCGTTACATATATGTGCCACTTCTTTCTTGAATCCACGTGTGACGCATACGAAGTTAAGCAGTCCCCTTCGATGATAGAAGAAGGAATCACTGGTTCTTTGGTGCCCCTGGATGTGATGTGTGGGGAGACAAGTAATGACACTTTCGGCTGGTCTACACTTGTCATTTAGGACCTGACTGGTCCTGTTTCTATGCGCTTAGATTACGTAATGACCACTTGCCTAGTGTATATCGATAACTTCAGAACACACACTGGGGGAAAGGGGATCCATCTAGCTAAGTCTTCCTCTTCCTGATCGATCCCTGGGACGTTACAATCCAGATCCCCAGACTGCCTGATTGCATCGGGATTGATGACAATGGTAACAAGACTGAAAGGAGGAACTTTCCAGAAGAAATTGGCCTTCAAGTACCAAGTTTAAATCGATGCTCAATCCGGTACAGTAAGGCGGGCTGGTAAATAGGACACATCCGTTAGGATTACGCCCCCGCCTTAGAATATCCATCACCCTCCACAATCCAAACTTCCTGGATCTGGCTAAGCCGTAATAGACGTTTCTGATCGAACTAATCGAACACCACAAGCCCCGCCCCGTTCTATTTCGAACACCTCCGGGAAGGGAAGTGTTCGAAATAGAACAAGGGGCTTCGACGTGTTCGATCAGAAACGGTCTGTATTACTGGATCCGCCCGACTGTCTTATACAACCACAATGATGATAAGTCATGGGGATGCATATATAACTTTACGTCTCTGCGTACCATGATTGTGAGCCTGCTGAGATGACAGACGTCACTGACGCCGTCTCCATGGCAACGCGTGGTTATCAGTGTCACAGATGCGACCCGAGTGGGCAGGGTTGACGTCATTCGGTGTCACGTGACGCCTCTGACCCAATGAAACCATTGCACAGTAATTAGAAAAACACGAGATAAAGATTATAATTTCTTATAGCCTAATAATCTAGTAATCGCAGACATGTCTATCAAGCTCTTGTCGCTGCCATGGCAACATAGTATCTTAGAGTTATTTTTATGCATGTACCCAGTCACCCAGTCACCTACGCTGAACCAAAGAGCTTCTGATTCTGCTGAAACGGTAGAAGAAGTATTGATTAGGAGCAGGTTGCCGCATGTATTAATGCAAGGGATTCTGCCGGTGTGCTTCTGGTTCATGTGAGTAGAATTGTTAATTAAGGGTCATGGGGAGCACAGAAAATTGTATACTTGCCAAAATGGATTGAGCACATGGTGCAATGGCAGGAACGGTGTCTCTGTGTATTAGTCGTTGAGGCATTGATAGTTTCGTCATCATTAGAAGGCGTGTAAGATTGTGCAAGGACATTTAAACAGCATGTGAAGTCGTATTATTTCCTTTATGATATTGAGTCATATCATTCTGTTGACAAAGATTGAATGACGCTGCGTGAGTAAAAGGATGAAAACTCTCTCTATTCTGCAGGAGTCTACACAAGGGGATCCAAAACACGCTACCTGGGGAAACCGTCATCACAAATCATTGGAACACTTTCGTGGTGTAGACTATAGCTGTAAAGCTGCAGAATCTTAGTTAGGACTGGTAAAAAAAAACATGGCCATAGATCCTCATCACAGCAACTTTACTTTCCCATCCAACTACTCCTACACGATTCCAAATGGCACAGCAATCTGTGGTGGGTGCCAGGCCGTGAACACGACGAGCAACGACACGGTCACAAACATGACTGACTCCGTCGCCTTCCCCTACTCTCTCGGCGGCGGCATTGCCGTTGGAATCACCGTCTCCTCGGTCATGTTCCTCATCATAGTGGGTAACATCCTCGTGTGTGTCGCGGTAGGGATAGAGAAGAAGCTCCAGAACCATCAGAACTTCTTCTTGGTGTCCCTGGCGGCGAGCGACATCATGTTGGGTGTGATGATCATGCCGTTCTCGCTCGCGTACGAGATCATGGGTTACTGGGTATTCGGGCAGGTGTGGTGCGACATGTGGCTGGCGTTGGACGTGTTCTTCTGCACGGCTTCCATCTTCAACCTGTGCCTCATCGCCATCGAGCGCCACCGCTGTGTCACCAACCCCACCGCCTCCATGGGAACAGGCAACCGGCGGCAGCTCAACCTGATCGTCGGGGCTTACATCGCCGCAGCGGCGGTCTCTCTCCCTCCGCTGTTCGGCTGGAAGGAGGCCCAGCAGCCGAAGGGCGGGCTGCCGCAGTGCCCGCTGCGTGTGAACCCCGGGTACGTCCTGTTCTCGATAACCATGAGTTTTTACATCCCGTTGGCGGTGATGATCGCGGCCTACGTGCGCCTCTTCCAGGCCACCCGTGCGCAGTTCAGGAAGAAGCTGGGCGCCCCGCGACAGGACATCAGCCTGGCTTCAACTCCCACCTCGTCTCGCAATAACCTGACACAAGTCACCACCATCACCGCTCTGAGTTCCGTCAGCTGGTCCAGCAAGCGCCCCAACAAACTGGAGCTCATCACTACATTAGACGAACCAACAGGCACGACGAATGTAGGCACTACCAGCCCAGTACTTGACAGCAGAGCCGAAAAGACCACCACAGTCACTGGCGTAATCCAGCCGCAGACCCCCACGTTCAAGCCAATAGGCGCTAAGAAACGGAAGAGTAAGAAAGACCCTCCGAGTCTCAGCCGGGCTCGGCACGTGCAGTCCAGAGAACGCCGCTTCACGCTGATCATCGGGCTCGTCATGGGGGCTTTCATCGTCTGCTGGTACCCGTTCTTCCAGCTCTACCCCATCAAGGTCCTGTGCAAGTCGTGCCACGTCCCTGACGAGGTGTTCGGGTTCTGGTTCTGGGTGGGATACTGCAACAGCGCGCTGAACCCCATCATATACACCATCTTCAACGTGGACTTCAGAAACGTGGTCGTCCGTATTCTGACGTGTGGCAAACATGGCGTAACTCGACCCTAAATGGGAGAAACACCGTCTGAAGAAGGATAACCAAGAGTCAAAGACACTGTAGTTCATGTCGAATGACAACGATGTGTCAGAACATTTCTATCAAATTTTATACCACAAATTTAGTCAACATAGTAAGAAACTGAAACAAAGGAACTTAACTACTCATAAAGATTCTGAAAGTTGATCGATTGTAAGATGAAGAGAAGACGCAGATAGGAAATCTGCATTATACACACAATTTATAATTTACACGTACACAAACAGATACACAGACAGAGAAAATCAGTGTAGATATGCCAGCTGTGATATTTAAGAGTATTGGGTATCATCGTGTTAGTCGCAATGTATTTGGTCTGTACAATGTGTTCCGATATACTCACATATATGTAGTATAATAGTAAGTAACTTTATATACTATATAACACAAAGTGGTCTATATTGAATATCAACGTTCTTTAATATTTATTTATTCACAACCACTTTATTCACAGCGTTTACGACGAGTATACGTTTAAATGACGACCGTCTGTCATCTTCGTCACAGCTAAAATGACTGGTTCGCTGTGCACTGAAGCTAGATGTTACTGCTGACAATGTGTCCCCAATCGTAAAGTAATTGAGACATACATAGATAGCATCCTTAGCAGTAAGCCCTAGCTTCAGTGTACACTGAATCAGTCATAATTGCCCTGATGAAGATGACAGACAGTCATCGAAACGTCTGCTCTTGTTAAACAAGTGGTTGTGAATAAAGAACGTTACTATTCAATCATTCACCAACCTGATGGAATTATTCACGGCATATTGTTCTGAACAAGGGCGCTGTTTCTGAGTTAACACGTAATAAAATGTAAACTTATAAATAAACCTAATAATACCATTATATAACCAGAACAGATCAAATATGTCAACTATCCTTGTAATAACTCGGGAACTTCAGTAAAGTTCTCAAGTCGAAGTATGTAAGAATTTTGGTTTGACACTTTAGCCGAGACAAGGGTTGGAAACAGATTATCAACTTCCCTTTTCCGTGTATTTGGAATATTGTTTTCATTGTAGTTAACATTAAAACAATGTGCTCAAAACCTCGACAGTGAAAAATTGCTGTTGTGCGCCCGGAAGTCTTGTATGGAGAACCTGTTACTCTGTTCTGTATGTCACAAAAACTAAGATGTTAGTGGTTGAAAATTAAAGATTAAAAAAAGACTTATTGCAATTTTAGTTGTTTTTATTGTATTGTACTCTACTGTTAATGTATCGTATCTTGCCTTGACATGTGTGCAATATATATAACTTATCAATATGCAGGCACGGTGCGAGGCACTCCTACTCTAGATGCAGTCCACACACATGCACCAGGAGGTGACAACAGAAAGTACTGAAAGTAGAAGACAACTTGATCTGATAATGCACGAAGGTTAGGGGTTAATGGACTGACGGCGTCTTCACCACCTGAATGTACGTGATTCAAATTCAAAATGTAGTGGAGAAGCACATCCTATTGTCAGTGGATTCTCAGTACTGGCTACAAGTTAAAGGCCTTTAACCCCTCACACACACACACCTGGAATCTTCACATACATAGACCGCATTTCAAATTATAAAGGACAGATCCAGCCAAACAAGGCGTAGGTCTATACGAAGATCTCCGTGAATCAAATTCAGAATGTAGTAGTGAAGCTCGTCCTGTTTCCAATGGTTTGTATAGGGTAAATTGGTCGAGACGTAGATGATACCTTTCATACGAGTTGTAATGATGGGGCAAATTGCTATGCCGTGACCCGTGAAAGTCAGCACAAGGAGTGCAGCATACAGTATAAAGCATTGGAGACATCCAGGGTACTTTATGGATAACTTCCTCGGCACATTCCAAATCTAATGCGAGAGTCTAGCGAGAAAAAAAAACTAGGATGGGCAACGAAAGCACGCAAAATCGATGCCTAGATTTTCAAACTTCCAGACCATCACAGTGTAGTTTATGTTTTATCGCTTCATTTCTTGGCACCTTGTAACAAGATCTTTTATTCCTTTTTTTCAATAATACAGTAAGTGACAGGTTGAATTCAGGTACGTGCGCAAGACTGCAGCGTCCTAGTCTTTGCTGCTTATACTTTATTTAATTAATAATTATTATTATCAATTAATAAAAAGAGCATATAGTACCGTATAGAAGTTTTAGTACTATTCGGTAGTTACATTCCTAATAGAGCACTAGTGTTGTTAGGGAAAACCAGGCAGCTCGTATTCGGGAAGCCCTGAAATTCTAGAAGAGAACGGGCGAAAGCGGCGCAACCCTAGCACTGCCTACGTTTACCCCAACATGTTCCGTCCCTCATATAACATGTAACCTCCCACATCATCGGTATCAGTCATCCACATGACACAATAAAACCTGGGCAGTAATGGCGGACCCGACTGTGCTGTCGGAGGAACAGATAGCAGAGTACAAGGAGGTCTTCTCGTTGTTCGACAAGGACGGGAGCGGAGTCATCACGACATCGGAACTTGGAGACGTTCTCAGAGGACTAGGATTAGCAATATCAACGCCTGAGCTTCAGGTAATCCTACTTAAAGAAAAGATAACAAATAACAACAGTTAAAACTAACACAGACCGACTGATGCCGGCGATAACCCCACTCACACCGACACAGCACGCAAAAATGTTTAGGGATACCTAAAGTTGACTATTTTCATGATTTCCATTTTTGTCGCTAGACATTTCATATAAGGTACGTACGAGAGGCGAAAGGGTTATGGCTGTCAAAGGGACAGTATTTTTATCATCTTTAGAGATATCTGATTGCCATTATTGATCGTATATCAATGAGAGTCAACAGAGAGTTTCATATTTTACTTTATAATGCACGGCAGGTATATTGAATGTACAACTAGATGCGAATGTCAAACATTCTTTGAAACAACACGTTATCGTTGGAATCATTTATCAAAACAGCCAGTCGTTTATCATAACATCCCCGCATGTTCACGCAGCTGCGACGAAATATAGCCCGTCTGTACTTGACGTAGCGGATTCTATTTCTATTTCTGGACATGAAGTTCAGTCTCCTCCTTCCTTGTACAGAGCTAAAGGCGACAAATATAGATATTTGAATGCACCCGCAGAGAGCCATTAGAACATCAAAGAAACTATAATAGCGCGTTATGCCGCTGCACTCAAGTTCTACAACTTATTGTGACATCGCCAGTCAGCATGAACAATGAATGGATGATATGAAATGAAGGCAAAAACTTAGATTTGAGTTGAGTAGATGTAATGTAATGTAATGTAATGTAATGTAATGTAATGTAATGTAATATTGGCACTAACATCCCTCCCACGACCATGTTCAGTGGTATACTGGGGTCGGGCGGGGCAATAGTTATGGTGATGGTTAGGAGTACAGGGCAAAAGGTCACCAGTCGATTCTTTTTCAGCTACAATGAGATTAACTGTGTTCAAAATGTTTCCTAGAAGTATCGTAGAATGGAACTTGCTGCCAATAAGTACAGTAGGCGGCATCACTTGATAGCTTTAAAAATGTTTAAAGTTAGATGTGCAACGGTTAGTTATAAGAAGTCGTTCATTGTTATATAGCCAGCTGCCGCTGCTCCGCGTGCCTGTGAAGCTGGTGTGTTAAGCCGAGGGGCCGTTATACCGGCTATACAGATACAGATACAGAAACTGTAGCGAGTCAAGACTGATTTGAAAAGCTTTCCTTCGTCCGCAAAGGAAGCAAAGTAACATAACCAACTTAGATTTGACAAACAGTAATTTTAGAAAACGTGCAATTAATGCCTGTCGTGTTAGTTTATAAACATTTGTAGCGATAAGCACGTCTAGCGTTGAATTACTTGTTCCGAAATAGACTCGACAAGAAGTAGGAACGGATACATTAGATACCAAGGAGGTTATTATCCAAGGGGATGATTAGACATGATTGCAAAGGAGTACCACAGTACCAGCGCGGTCGACTCCGCTGTACGTATCCCCCATAATGATTTGACGTCCGAGCGAAGACATTTTCCTCCAAACTACAAATTAAAATGTTTTCTCGTCCTGAAATAGCGACGCGGGGATGGCCCTTATTGAATCAAATGTCATGGAGTGGAAAAAATAACGGCAAAGCTTTCAGACGTCGTCAAGTGGTGTTCCTCCTCGCTGTTAAACGCAAATTGACGTACTTGTGACGCCACTGTCCTCCAAACTACAAATTAAAATGTTTTTCTCCTCCTGAAATAGCGACGCGGAGGTAGCTCTCATTGAATCAAGCGTCGTGGAGTGGAGAAAAAATAACGGAAAAGATTTCAAGTAGGAAGTTCTACTCTACTGTTGAACACGGGTTGACTTGATGCCATGACGTCACTTTCCTCCAAACTACAAAATTAAAATGTTTTCCCGTCCTGAAATAGCAATGCTGAAGTGGCTCTGATCGAATCAAGCGTCAAGAAGTGGAGAAATAAAACGTAAAAGCTGTCGGACGTCGTCAAGTGGGAAGTTCCGCACTGATGTTGAACACAGGATGGACTTGATACGATGACGTCAAAGCCACCAAATTAAATCAAAATGTTTTCCCGTCCTGAAATTGCAACTCGGAGGTAGCTCTCATTGAATCAAGCGTCACGAAGTGGAGAAAAGATAACGGAAAAGCTTTCAAACGTCGTCAAGTAGGAAGTTCTACCCCGCTGTTGAACACAGCTTGACAGTGCCATGACGTCATGAGACAGTAGGATGAAAACACTTCACAACTACAGATTCTTACCGGATACAAATTCAAGGCCTTCAAACTCTCATACTCGCATTACGAATCTTCCGGATGAATTCCCTGGAAGAGGAGTAGACAACGAAAAAAATGGGAGGATAGGAGGAAGTGGGCAGTAACGTGCACGCGACACAAAGTGAAGAAAACTGGTTGTCAGATCGTCCAACAACTAGAGTAATTAGACTCCAGGGATATATAGTGTATAATGATAGGATCCAAATTTAAGGGGGGGGGGCAATTTATTCCCCATTGTCGTTTAAATTTTTAAATTGAGCAAAAGAAAGGACCAAGTGGTGCTGCATCTTTGCGGATGCGCATCCAGTCATACGCTTTTCGACGGCTCCGTCTAGCGGAGTGCGCTCCAATGGCAGGATTGCAATGGCGACACAAGCGTTGTAAAATCTATTCACATGATCACCATTTTGTAAGAAGACACGTCGTTTCACAGGGCTCACCGTCTAGCTGCTAACATAATTCTGCCACCCAGGAAAAATGCATCTGAAGAGATCACCAACAAGGCCAATCTTATACATATATATATATATATATATATAACTATGCAGTGTTCCACTAGAGATCGCTCAAACAAATTGATTTATACAGTGCCGTATGTATGTAACCCGACGGGTTGGGCATGTACGCCTGAGAACTTATCTCTCTACCAGGCTTAAAGCGGTTGGAAAGAGTAGAAATTTGCCAAATAGACAGGTAACATGCAAGGGGAGTTCGTATGTCGCTCCCAGTGGTCAATCTGTACTCTTTCCAGCCGCCGCCTCTAAGAGCCTAGTAGAGGCTACCTAAGAACTATAAAGGACAGCTTTATATTCCTGGCATCTCATATCGCACCGAAAGGAACTTTTCCCGCGGAGGGATTTGGTGCACAAAGCCTGTAATCCGCCCATGGTGAAGTTATAATTTATTGGATACTTGTAACGATATGGATGGTGAAGTTATAATTTATTGGATACTTGTCACGATATGGATGGAGCTATAGTGCGCTAAGGACGGACGAGTGTATACGCTGTGACAACAACTCGGTGACGTATACATACTGACGCGCACAGATGGTTGAAGACGAATTGTTTGTCCTTGATTCCAGCCCGGTCTCCATTATCAAAGCAAACTCTGTTACCTTAAACGTGCCAGCACAGAGGGTCATTGACCGCAAACATAAAAATAACATAAAAAGTCGAGCATGCTTGATGCTAAATGACATATATTGTATTTTACTTTACTTCATTGCATGTACATCTGTTATAAAAGTCGTAGACTTACCACATCTACCTTAAGTTATCTCTTTGTAGAAATATCTTACATACTAACTGTGCAGAAAATTAATATTATGCTTGATTGTCCATCGCAACTTCCAGCTACTAAAGCTGTTGACTAATCACCAACGGTATTCACCAACAACATGACGATGCTGTCTGTAAATGGACCCATAATCCTATTCAAGGTCACGCCGGCCATCGAACGTGTGTCAAGGACGTACACCGGCCCCGTTCCCAGAAGTCCTCACGTCCCGAACATGAATCATGCCCGTACTTCAAGTACCCCACCGGTGTGTCCTATTTCTGTTGTCCTGTCTTATTTCTGTAAATATGTCCACTCAACTTGACTTTGAGTTTGTGGAACAACTTCCACGTTCACCGACCGAAGTGGAACTTTTTGCAGTATTCAAAGTCACGGCGGGATGCAAAACCTCGAGTAAACTTTGGAACAGGAATGGTTCTAAGCTGACGACAGGCGATCATGTTGACCCTGTGGACATGATATAGCCGTGGCATAAACCACGGTGTGGGTTACACGAGGCGACAGACGGATGACCTGCCGGACAGCTGACATCATACTGACCAGCGTGTCCGCCATGCCACACCGCTCGCTGACCAACTCGAGTTACTCATCTCTGGTCCCAAATCGTCTTTCCTGCTCTAGTCAGACCACAAACACGCACAGAAGGGCTACTTAAACATTTCCTGACCAGCAACTTTTCCACAGAAAGCGTAAATTTTCCACAGATTGGACTTGAAAGCAGGCGACAGGGAGTATCACACAACGCGCACAAGATGTCGGATATTTTATCAGAGGAGCAGATTGCCGAGTTGATGCAAGTGTTTTCTCTGTTCGACAAGGATGGCAGCGGCTGCATTACCACAAAGGAGCTAGAGGACGTCATTCGGACGCTGGGCCGCGATTTAACGTTTCCAGAGATTCAGGTAAATTTGGTTGCGTCGATCGCAAGAATAATGTTTTTTTTCATTACAGTTTATTGTTCTTCATGATGCATTCGTTTAAGTTTTAATTGACGAAAGGCAACAGGAGATAGACTAATTTCACAAAGCTATCAAGCATCTGTGATCACTCCGCTGGATCCCCGTATAGCCCAGAGCTCTGTTGTGCCCGTAGTTACATGTATCCTAATGCTAAACTCTGTCGCTCAAAGGTTTAACACTAACGAACCTGATAAGAACGGAAATGTAAACTCCCTGTCTGTCGGATTTTTTTTTCAGACGAGAGGTTGGACCAATCGGACTGGTTGATAAGCAACGTTATATTGGCACTTATTTTGGCAATCAAATCCGGTCAAGTCATATGGTCTTTCATGTCGTGTAGCATCGGATACAGATGAAGAAGTTACCTGAGGTTCATAGAGCGGGATTGTAGTGCACTTGTTGGTTTTATCTCTAATAATAGGATTTTTCTTCCTCCCGAAGTTTGTTCCTACATGCACCTTATCTATGGATTTATAAACGGCATGGTTTTCCGGAGTTTCTCGAAAAGTTCCCGCTGTATCCCGAACACCGCTGCCCCGCTGTTGTATCCAGAATCGTGCTTTATCCAGAACCACGCTCAAACAAAATTCTGGATAGTCCACGCGTATCCAGAACCGTGCCTGAGGCAAATCTACTTTCTTACCGTAGTACGCGTAGACTATCCAGAACGGTGCTCCTTACCCATTCAGGCATAGAACTAGACAGACACGGTTCCCACCTTACCCCTCTATCACTGTTGTAAAAGACATGAACATAAATCATTTGTTTCTGACAATATATCGCTAAGTGGAGAATACCTGAGTATGGGACGATCCCTCATGGGCCTGTGACTATCCATCACAAACTGACGTATCGTGAGTCTGTCCCTGTTTGTAGTGATTAGCACTGCGGCAATGGTTGTTATGTGGTCCTGGTCAGTGCCATAACAACTCGGGGGTCAACAGGTCCGGCCAGTCGGTGACTGTAGCGTGAGAGAGACCATTCACCGCTACACTGTGTATAACACCAACAACTACCGGGGAATGCACTGGGTCGCATGCAAGGATTAACTCACAGTTTCTTGCATTGTTTTCAGGCGCCTCCGTGGTGTTTAGCTATAGTCTAGCCTGATACCTCGTCTTTGAGAAATGTGAGCAGACTGTACAAGGCTGGATATTAGGCTAGGTTTGGTCGCCACGATGATAGCCTGGGTACCAGACTATTCCCAGGCCAGTTCCTCTGCTCCAGGGCCAACTTAGTACACCCCCAAGGCAATCATACAACAGCCCCCCCCCCCTCAGTTAGACGCTGATCCACACACGATAGCTAACTGACTCTGGGAGTAGAGCTAGTGATGTATTTGTAATGCCTGTAAACACCATCTCCATGCTTTGAGTGATGGGCGAAGTCATTAGTTGGTACAAACGCTTTCAGATATTTGGAGCATCAACCCAGATACATTTGTATCCATTTAATGCCAGTGTTTGTTTACAATGGCGTATATCTGGATCACGGGGATGTAACACGAGACCAATACAGATCGCTACCAGAATGTATCATAAAATTTACGTAAGCTGTGAATGATGCTTAGGCCATAGCCCGTCTACCAGGCTTCAAAAGCTGCTGGAAAGAGTAGAAATCGACCAAATAGTAGTTACTGTAGTAGTAGTAGACTGGTTTATTGAGTCTTAGCGCAAGACAAAATAGATAATAGAACTCCCCTGGCATGATATCTGTCCATTTGGTCGATCTTTACTACTCTTTCCAGCAGCTACATACACTGACCAATTATTTTCCCTCTTTGGCTAAATGCATGTTTCTGAACCGTGGTAGTCTGACTGGTGGAGACTACCTACAATTCTCTCTGTTGCTCTATTTCCGGTTCCGGTCCTGTAGGACATGATCAGTGAGATGGACGCAGACGGCAGCGGGTGCATCGACTTCCCAGAATTCCTCATGGTTATGGCGCGAAAACAGCGGGAACAAGACAACGAGAAGGAGATCAGAGAAGCCTTCAGGGTCTTCGATAAAGACGGCAACGGTACGTACAGGGCATCTAATCTTCTTACCCATCTTATCTTACTGAAGCACCGCTTGAAAACTGATCTTAAAGCAAACCTTTAAGCACATTATGTAAATGTTCTGTTTCTTCGATTCACTAATGGTAAAAATAAACATTTACGATTGATTTAGGGTAGAACAGAATACTGGTACTAGTCTAGTACTAGTCAGTGTACTAGTCTGAGAATACTGTGCAGTTGAAAGTTCATGCTGTATGTGTGGCTACCACAATATTTTACGTCCCTAAAATCCTCCCAAACAGTATGAATTAAGAACATTGACATTCCGTCGACTTCTTCATTAATCTAAATGTAGAAAATCGCGACAGAACAACAAATATCATTAACCCAATTTTATTCATCGTTGTATCATCACCTAACATACAAGCAACTCCAACTTTATATATCAAATATACCCAAATCTTAAACAGTACACTTAAACAAGAAGTAATACAGTGTAAACAGCAAACCATTTTCCTTATACCTTTCAATACTTTTCTCTTATTTGTAAAAATTATTCGCTCATTTTTGGATTTCTACTGTACACAGGTCAATATGCATAATATAACTGCCGTCATATGTACATAAATAAGATTATACAAACAAATAAAGACAAGTTACGTCAATGTGACCCTTAAAACATCCACATGCATCCATTCTTCTGTATATCAAAAACATCGCGTTATGTAATTAGTTTAACATAGATGTAATATCATAAGCCTTTTCTATGTACATAAATACCCACATCCACCATCTGCCAATGGCAATTATAAGAATAAACGATTATTCAAGTCCTAATATAAGACCTTCGATATCATAACAATGACCAAAGCCCACTGCAAACATTCTTATATACATAAGACGTTATTTTGACTTGTATTTTACCTTCGTTTTCAACAGGGACTGATTCTTATAAACAAGTGTTGAACAGAGTAATTTTTTCCCAAACCATATTGACATACTGGCTATGTTCTTCAGTCCATGTGACTATTATTACTTTCAGTTCTGTGGTTTTCTCCGGAGGAATTATATCTGTCATGTCTGCCAGTCTTTGTAATGAAAATTGAACCTATCCATGCAGAGAAAACGGTCTGTTTTAGACAGTACATTTTACGGTTTCCCCTGTGACACCTGCACATTGCCCATCGTCACTTGCACCGGAAGGGAAAGAGTCTGCTGCCTCAGACGACCCGTGTGAACCGGAAGGAGATGGCACTGACTCGTTCGACGACCCCGCCGGAGATGGGACGCCATCACTCCCTCCTCTGTTGTTGAGAGTCTCTGTCTGGGTGCTTCCACCTTGCGCGCCTAGCAGGTTGACGAGGTTACTGTAGACAGCCGAAAGCTGGTGGGGGTGGCGCTGCATGTGTTTCTGCACGCGCGCTTCGTCTGTCGCCGTGAATGGGCAGTGCGGGCACTTGTACTGTTTTGCCTGGTGTCGGGTTTTCAGATGGCGGCCTAGCTGGCCCTTCGTTCTGGACCCGTACCCGCAGATGGTACACCGGAACGGCCGCTCGTCGGTGTGGATGCGGGCGTGGTCCAGGAGATTCCTCCGGTCGGCTGACGCGTACGGACACTGAGAACACTGGAACGGCTTCTCGCCTGTGTGCACGCGGACGTGGCGGAGCAGGTTCCGCTTGCGGGTCGTGGTGTAGCCGCACTGTAGGCACTTCCACGGCTTCTCCCCGCTGTGCTGCCGCCTGTGCTCAACCATGTCCTTCTTCTCGAAGGCGCCGAAGTCGCAGTGCTGGCACTGGTACGGTCGCTGCTTCTCGTGAATCTTGAGCACGTGCCGCACCAGCATGCGTTTCTGAGGCGCCCGGTAGGGACACAGGTCGCATGCGAACGGTTTTTCTCCAGAGTGACATCTTTGATGTCGGTCGAGGTCTGTCTTCTTCAAGGTGGCGAAGCTGCACAAGTCGCACTTGAAGGGACGCTCTCCCGCGTGCCTCTTCATGTGTTCTTGGAGGTGGTGGCTGACTCGGGCGGCGTACGGACAGTGTGGGCATTTGTACGGCCTTTCGTCCGTGTGCTTTCGGACGTGTCGATTCATGTTTCCTATGACACTGGTTTTGTAGTCACACTGCGGACATTGGTGGTAATTCTTGCGCGTGGTCGTCTTGTGGCTTGAAACTGTGCGGCAGGAGTCGTCTGGACATTTCTGTTGGTGCTGGCCGGTGTGTTCCTGCATGTGGTCTTCCATGCATTTCTTATCCTGGTACACTTTCGTGCAGACGGGGCACTCGAACTTCTCTCTGTGTTTTCTGATATGGGAGAGCTTCTTCTGCTTTGACGTGGTGAAGAAGTTGCATGGTGTGCAGCGGAAGAAATGCACGTTCAGCGGTTGAGGACTTGGTGCCTTCTTGGGTGATTTCTCTGGCTTTTCCATCGTGTTGCTGTGCTCCGGTAAAACGGTCGTGTCTCCTGGTGCAGACTCTCGGGTAGTGTCTGTTGATTTTACCTGATCAGGTGTTGGAGATGGCGCACCTTTATGGTCTTTTACCTCCTGATCTTCCAACTCCTTTTCAGCGCGTGATATGGCCTGAGAGATCTCGTTCTTGGCATCATTGTCGTCTTTTGACATGGCATCATTATCGTCTTTTGACACTGCCTCAGCTGAAGAAGTGGATTTTTCCTATTTTCACTCTGATGATCGGGGGTTGAAACTTCCTGGGCCACACCTTCGGACTCATCCATACTGATGTAGTCAGAATCAATCGTTGTTCTCCTTGTGTGTGCACTGTCGTCAGTGGGTGCTTCTTCTTCTTCCTGCATGGGTGTCGGTTCATCGGATGTTTCCTTTTCAACAGTGGTTGTTGACTCCTTGGTAAAAATTTTAGTGTTTTGCATCGGGAACAAGTTCTCGAACCACTTTTTGTGCAAAGCCTGGGTCTTGCTTCTGCCTCTCTCCCATCGTGGCCATCAGTTCCTGCAGTCGCTCCCACCACAGTTTGCTGCCGGCATCTTGACATAGGGTCGCCTCTGAGTTTTTCTGTTCTTGGTCTTGCTCCTGGTGAGAATTACTACGTGCTTGACTCTGTTCCTCTGTATCATTCTCTTGACTTTGCTTATTTTGCTCTGCCTGTCGCTTGTGTAGCTCTTCCTCCTCCTGCTGCTGCTGTTGTTGTTGTGCTACTTGTTCGCCTTGATTCTGACGCTGTTCCAGCTCAATTTCACGCATGTGGTCGTGACGTTTCTGTGGTTTGTTCTGTCTGTTTGTTCGAGGTTTTGGTCCGCGTTTCCGCGGCGTGGGTTTCATCTTCTTCTCCTGCTGTTTAGCTGTGGCGTAAATGGCGAATGTCCGCGCCCATTCCACCATCGAAAGACGCCGAGGCTGTTCTTTCTCCAGTCCTTCCTCTGGACCCGTGAGGTCCACTGTCATTGGCTGGCTTGCGACAGTCTGCTCCATCGTGGTTGACTGGTTCGGCTCGGTGTTCTCCATGGTGATTGGCTGGTTTGGGACGGTGGGCTCCACAGTGATTGACTGTTTTTTGGTGGTGCACTGCATTGTGGTTGGCTGATTTGTGATGGTGTACTCTACCGTGGTTGGCTGGTTTGAGACGGTGTGGTCCACAGTGATTGACTGGTCTGGGACAGTGCACTCAACGGTAGTTGGCTGGTTTGGGTGCCATGCGCCACCCCGCATGTACTCAGGCACGCGGCCGAGCCGATAGTACCGTGCAGGTGTCACGTCGGAGGTGTCTTTTGGAGCGTTATTCAGACAAGAGACAGTCGACTTTTCTTCGCTTGGTTTGCCTTGCTTGGGAAGAATGTATCTTTGCCTCGGGTTGCTTGTGGTGGTTTGTGTAGGACAAGGCGAGGCCTTTGCTCCGACCGGCGGTGGAAGCAAATGTTGTACGTTTGGCGACGCAATGATCGTCGGTGGATTTGGGTGCCTTGCGACGAATGACTTCATTTCTTCTCCTTGATACGCGGGCGAGGCCTTTGCTCCGACCGGCGGTGGAAGCAAATGTTGTACGTTTGGCGACGCAATGAGCGTCGGTGGATTTCGGTGCCTTGCGACGAATGACTTCATTTCTTCTCCTTGATACGCGGGCGAGGCCTTTGCTCCGACCGGCGGTGGAAGCAAATGTTGTACGTTTGGCGACGCAATGAGCGTCGGTGGATTTGGGTGCCTTGCGACGAATGACTGCATTTCTTCTCCTTGATACGCGGGGAAGGTCTGTGTGTGGCTCATTCGTTGTTGGGCTGTTGGGTGGACATTTGTTGATTGCCTTGATTCCACTTGCAGTTTACCATCAGACGCCTGACTTGGTTTAGGTCTGACTTGTATCAACGGAGGTGGAACTCTCGGCATAACTGCGGCTTGTACATGACGTTGAGGAATCACTGGAAACTGAGAGGGAGGGGCTGCTGCTGCTGGGACTTGCCTGTCCGAACTCTGGCTGTTTCTCGGAGAGATCGTTGCTCGTTCAGCCCGCGGTGCCGGCCCAGTAGTGTCCGGTGAAGTGGATTTCCGGCGAAGATCTACCGGTGCTTCGTCCGTATTGCGTTTCGGCTTCGTCGTCAGGTCCAGGGCGGTGCTGTCAGTTTGTTCAGCAGCTGGCACTTGTGCGTTGTGATTTTGCTGCACGACGCGGTGTTGAACGCGTCTTTCGGCGCCTTCCAACGACATTCTCATCCGCTTCGACTGCGGTAGGAAGTTCGGAGCCCTTCCTTCGGGATTCCCCAGGTTGACTCTGTGCGTGCTGACGTGACGTAAGAAGTCTAACTCTGAGTCGGTCTGGAAGTCGCAGTCGCTACAGGTGATCTGTGTTGTGCCGAGGGTCTGTGGATGACTCGAGAGGGTTGCACCGCGTGTCTGCTGTTGACTCGTGAAGGTTGCAGTGTCGCGGGTCTGGGGACGAGCCTGAAAGGTTGGGCTATGTGTCTGGGGATGACTGTGGAAGGTTGTCCCATGGTTGTGGGGATGTCCTGGGAAGGAGCATAGCCACGGGTCTGGGGGATAACTCGTGAAGGTTCCCTCTGGGGGTGTGGGAGTCGCTCGGGCTTGAAGGAGGTTGGACCAGTGATGTAAGAATCGCCCAGGAAGGTTGCACCACGGATGTTGCCCTGGAAGGTTGCCCCATGCATGTGAATATCGCTCGGGAAGGTCGGGGTCCTCTGACACTGGCCCGCGTGTGGAACCATCATCCGCTCACGCTCCAACCGACTCATATCCTTGAACGCCATTGCGGACATCTGCAAACCAGAACACGTTTGATCATACAACTGGCAACTGCACCTAGTCAAACAACTTTGAACTGTAAAATATCATGGTACTGTAAATATATTAGTATAGCATTACAGCAGTAGATGTTATATTTTGTTTCTTGAACAATTGTGCAATAAAAATATCAAAACTGTCCCATATACATGTACTCGTACTAGTAGTATTTCATTGCTGCCCACCGTCGTGTATTTACCATTTAGATTATGACAGAAAACGGTAATAAATGATATAAATAATACTAACATATGATGATACAATGACGGGCGATGTACGCACACGTACATGTGATCCTGTCAGGGTAAGGCTAAGGCCTAGTCGATCGTTAAGAGTCAGCCAGAAGACGAAAACAATCTTGCATATCACTGCGTGGCCAGTGTCTGTGCTCAAGATGCCCAGACACGTGACCACGCTATAACCGGTCAGTCCACTTGTGCTGCGGGTGCTATCGCGTTATCTCAAATCTTACTGGGTCAAAGGACACCTTCCGAACAAGTCCACAAATCTTACTAGTGCCAAAGTATTTCCAATGAAGAACTTACAATTTTTGTTTTTTTGTTTAGCTGTTGTTCTTTTCCTTGTGTGTACATTCATTGTACAAGTACATGTACAGACAATAACTGTGATAGTCTTCATTTTAAGGACGGACAGACAACACAATTACATAGCTAATAGTGCGTTACTAGTGCTGGAAATTCCAGCATAATTATCTCGCCGTAGTTGTTTCAACAACCAAACATGCAAGTAAGCCCCATTATCCGTACATGACCAGATCTCGGTACTATTTATTTATTAAATATTGTCCGTATCGTGGAGTAGTAAAATGAGTTTTGGTAACAATCTTGGTAACAAATCAACCAGGGACAACTAAATGTGTGTCCTGGGACAACACCTGCATCAAGAGTGCTAAATTTCTCTGCGACAGTACATTGAAATCATCTCGCTCAAGCTTACTATGATTAAAAACTTGATCAGTACAAGGCTCAAAAAGTCACTGACGTGGCGTGACTTACCTTCGCGATTGAGGGACTAGTCATGTTCCTGCTTGTATAGTAGACGTGTTGGGGCTGGGCCGGTCCTTCTGACGGAAGTGACGTGGGCAGTGATTCGGGTTAGTGTGCACCCGTCCTTCCAGTCGGTCTGCCTGTCACTCGGCTCGCCCCGCTCACGAAGCCGCGGCGATTCTGTCGTTTGCCACGCAATTCCCAACGGACTGAAGAGACATGACGCATCGTTAATTATTTCAGCCAAAACGGATATTTTGGTTTAAACCATTACGTTTTTTTTCTTTGAATCATTACGTTTTTTCTTCAATCATCACGCACTTAAACGGTTTCCCCAGTATTTAGTGTAGTGTGAAGCAAGGTTAAGCTGTTCGTTTAGAATATGGTACAAAGTATCACCTAGATCAAATTTCAGCAGGACGATTTCGGGTAGAACGGACAGACACTGGCAGTAACAACACATAACACATAAACAGAACTTTCACAAGGTAAAAGGAGCCTACACACTCCTGTGTCAGCATCTTCAGAACCATGAGACGCACTGCGCACCTCGGGAACTTAAGATGGAGCACCAACATGAGTACAAAGTCATCGCAGCTACAAAACTTAAGCTACCACACACATTCTGTATGGACAAGCTTTAGGTTGGTAAAACTGTTGTCACCAAGACATAAATGAAAATAGCCCGAAAGTGGGTATTACCAGATAATTTCAAAAATTGTGTGAGATGTACCATGCGGCATGGACCATGTCAGGCGACTGCCAACACATACCCGGGACCCGCCCCCTCCAAATCCCATCAGCGAAATAACCCCAATCAGCTAAGAAAGTATATTTAACTAAAACAGAAAAAGTATATAAGTAAGCGTCACTTCTACATAAGAATAAGAGAAAGTCAAATCCTTACCGATTAGAACCACCTGCGGTCTGTAGTGTGAAGTTTGGACCGTGTCGTGTAAAAACGTTGTGCTGTAGTCATGAGAGGAGACCAGCCGCCAGTGAGTACGGCCCGCGCTCCAGTGGACTTCTGCAGCGGGCCGGCAGGGCTTAAGCGGCACGGTAACCGATTCACCTGGACGGTCGCGCTGATGACCCCATCATTAGCATACTAGGTCAATCCATTGTCAAATTAGAAGGAAAACGAGAAATTTTCCTTGACAAGGATTAAGAACACACGTTGCGTTGTGTACTAAAGACAATAAATCGTCACCTCCAGGTGTCTTGATTATGATTGCAATTCGTGTTCCTATGATCAGACCTTGATGTCGCATACGTAACGTCATGTATAACCCAGATCACCCCTTCTAGTAAAATGAACTAGTCTTGTCCCATGTTGCAGTGACAGCGTTGTCTTAGCTATCCATAAACAAGTTAATAACCTACTTGCTCACCAAGCATGTCTATTGGAAACAATGGGCATCTTTCCTTTTCCGTGAATAGCCCCGGGCTCTCTTGACACATCAAAGAATTTACCACGTTGTATAACTTCTAATTATTTTTTTAAACTTTTAAGTACATACTTGTAACTCTTTGATAGTTTAAATGCTTAAGTGTATGTATAGCTGGATCGTGGTTTAAAGCATGAGGCTGATGTTGAGATAGGTTAAAAAGTACTCCCATGTGTTCAATGTGGTCATCACTGGCTATTTCGCAAGACCCACGCAACGCATGCCCTCCGGCGGAAACTACTAAGTGTGCATAACTAAACCTTCTCGCATCTGGACGAAATAAGTCAAATATCTCTTATGTTTTTAATGGAAGCCATTCGGCTTTTATTCATAACTAACTGTTTACAAACACTGAATGGATATTAGAATCAGTATGTTGGTTTTCTTTTTGTATTCTATCGTGGAGGGAACGAAAAGTTTTCACAAGGTTGTCATTTCGCCTGTCCACAGACTAGTGACACTAGAAGTATCAACACCGACAGTGGGTCGTTCACTATCTAATGTAATAAAATTATATGTAACGACATGTCTATGTCACAGTACAACTCACGAGTGTTATTGAATGTGTTTTCTTTTTGTCATGAGTGTTTTTGCACCACAACCTAAGACAACATTTTTTTTGCCTCCGGGCTACCCAAGGACAACAGTGTAAAATCCAACTGGGTTGTCCACCATCTTGAAATTTCAATATAGTTATAGTGCACTTCGAACTGTACAACTGTATACATAACTAAAGATGTTATGGTGACATTTTAACGTTGAGGCACTTGGTACATTACGGGATAATAATAATGTGTCCCATAATTAAGTTTTGTTACCCTGACATATATACATAAATTTCCATAACGTGTCTGCTATTGCGTGCTAATTGGCCCCGACAACTTTTCCGTGGGGCTTTTTCCTGTGATTGTTTGTGTAACTTTACTTTTAAGTTAAATACTGGCCAGGAGTTATCAACGCCTCGTGTAAAGCTCCGAGTATCTGAACCATACAGCTAGCTGAGCATGGTTCGGGTGGAATTCATTTACTATCAACAACTACCCGAGCACAGTCGTGAGATAAGTTAGACTATTTCTGTTGAACATTTTGCTGCACATACAAGTCCGTATCTAAGAACATGACGCTTTTCGTGCGAAATATCACATTTAGCATCGTTCCTTCACCACATCACGAAATGTTGACCGCGAGTTCATTGACATTGCGCACCACGTACGATGCATAGATCTCGAGTTACACCAAATTTTAAAGAAACCACTGTGACAACGAAACACGACGTGACCAATATCGTGGTGAAGATATATCTTTGTCCTTCACCACATCAAGAGCACCGAGATGTTGACCTCCAGTTCCAACTGTGGTCCGTTAAAACTGACCACCGTGATGCATAGAATGACATTAAATTCTTAAGATACAATAGAAAATAGGACGTGGCCAATATAGCTTTTATATCCGTGGTTAAGATATATATAACGTTATATTTGTGCCTTCACCACATCAAGAGATGTTGGCAGTTGCTCATCTGATATAATCTGACCATGATACGTAAACACTATATCCTTGACCAATATATAGCTTCGATCCGTGGTTCATATTAAATATTTGTCCCTTCACCAAGTTTCACCACATCAAGAGCACCACATCAAGAGCACCGGCAGTCATTTTCGTTACACATAATCTGGCCACGATACGTAGAATGACACCGAATTGTAAAGATACAATACTAGTATCGTACAATCAACCACGATCCTTGACCATTAAAGCTGAGTCTTTATAAAAGATATATTTATGACCAGATTCGCGCCGGCGGCTCCCTGCATTCACGCCCGCTGACCCCGGACCAGAGAGGCCGCGTCGGCAGCTGTGAAACTAAGCCACCATAAATAACTCAGTATCAGTAACAGTCAGGAAAACTGGAGCAACTTGTTGCTTTTCAGGGCGTGAAAGAGAATAACATGTTCCTATACTTGTGCCGGGCATCCGTTACATGCAACTCTTATGTTGCGCACTTTATTCTATGTGTTGTGCGTAGTTCCTACATCAAAACGTAAAAGCTAGACAAAAGCATTAAGCGAAACAGCGCTGTGCGCCACATCATACGTTCTTCTTCATACCGAGATATAGCCTCCACCAGGCCTTCCCTAGGCTAGGGGTCATGGATAGTAAGACTTGGCAAAATAAAGTCAAGAGTTGGCCAGGGGAGTGAGCCGCGGTAAGGGTAACGATTCAACATTTTACATTTCTTTATTTTCAAAACGATGCCCGAAGGTTAATTGCATCTACCATGTCAAAGAAGTTAGTAAAACAATATATAATGGAGAACATAACTGCCCGAGAAAATCAACTCTATAGTGACCAAGCTACGCTGATCAAGTCCCCCATTTCGAAGTAAATTTGACTAGTTTTTGATATCGTTGTAATGTTAGCCCTGGGTAGAGACTACCTCATCCCCCTCTCTCCCTTGTGCCGTGCAGGGTTCATCACCGCCTCTGAGCTGAGGGTGGTGATGGCGAACCTGGGAGAGAAGCTTAGCGAGGAGGAACTGGAGGCCCTTATAGACGAAGCAGACATAGACGGAGACGGGCACATAAACTATGACGAGTTCTATTTGATGATGAAGCCCGGTGCCAATTGAATTAGGTAGAACATCCCCCACCTAGCTCGCTGGGCCGTGGCAGTGCGCAATAAACTGCTTCTATCTTTATTCTAACTGGGTTGGTGGAAAAAGCTAATCTCCAAGCAGATTCTTTGGGGCAAGGGGAATTTATCACGGTGAATCTATATTATTGGCCGCCCCACCGTGGCATATTGGCTACTACCTGGCCTATTTGATACTATAGTACTGTCTCGCAGCCACCCAAAGATCTGCTTGGAGATTTGCAAAAAGCGGTCCAGTCGGGAAGCTAAGGCAGAAAAGTCCATCCAGTCTGGTCAGGAGGTGTGAGGCTTTCCACCAACCCTTTTCTAATTGCAGCTTTATTCAGATGCGCTATTGCGATGGCACATTGTCAACAACAAGCTAGGAATCTCTTAGTGTTGTGTGAAGTCACCCTGTGTAACAGTTATATTTTGCGATATTTTTCCAGGGTTTATCACAGCATCAGTGTTGAGGGTAATGGCCGGTCTGCGGTGGTGCTTTTTCTACCTACCCTATTGCCTTCGCCAAGAAGGTTATGTTTTCAGTAGCGTTTGTTTGTCTGTTTGTCTGTCTGTCTGTTTGTGAACAGCATAACTCAAGAAGCTTAATATGTATTGTCATGAAACTTGGTAGGTGGGTAGGTCTTGATGAGACCTAGAAATGATTAGATTCTGGGCCCCCTGGCGGCTTTTGTTGGTACTGCAGCAGAACTTCCGGTTTTGATATCTCGCGATCTGGACATGCTAGGGTCACGAATTTTGGTTGGTAGATAGCTCTTGAGGTGGGGAAGAAGTGACATGAGTTTGGGCCCCCTAGCAGCTTGTTCTGGAACTGCAGGAGCGTTTCTTGAAAAATCTCCGAAGGTTGATAACTCAAGAACCGGTTGACGGATTGTCATGATTTTTGGTATGTAGGTAGCTGAAGTGATACTTGACATAATCAGATGACAATTATGCAAATCAGGAGCTAATTTGAATAATTAATGAGGACATTCTATAAATCTGCTTCGTTCGATTATAGGACTTTGAAACACTTGTGACATGTAATTGAGAACTAGAAAAACATCTGAGGATATAGATTATGTAAATGAAGACCTAATTTACATAATTAATGGAAAATTGTTATAATTTCATAGTTGTAATTGCTGGGAATTTCATACTTGCCGTATTTGGAAGTTAAGTGAAGGTGAACATCAATGAAGATAATTTATTCACATTATGAACTCATTTGCATAATTTATGAGGAAGTGCTAGAATAGCCTATTTTGTTAAGATAAGGCTGCCATTGGGTAGAGAATATGATCAACTGATGTAATCCATGCAAATGACGCTCTTATTTGCGAAATCAATCATTAAAATTGTATAATTCGTCAACCGCAAGGGTTAACATCATTTGGCGAAGGTATGAGATCGTGGAACTCTTGTTCTAATTGCAGCTTTATCCAGATGCGCTAAAAAGGCGATGGCAAGTTCTCAACAACCAGCTAGGAACTACTTACATGTAGTGTTGTGTGAAGATATGTTATTTTTTTTGTGGTATTTTTGCAGGTTTTATCACAGCATCAGAGTTGCGGGTAGTGATGGCGAATCTCGGGGAGAAGTTGAGCGAACAGGAGGTTGACGAGATGATTGACGAGGCAGACATCGACGGAGACGGACACATCAACTACATGGAGTTCTACCACATGATGTCCAACTGCAAACAATGAAATATCAACACGAACATGCAGATAGACACTGGATGGTATAAGAGAGTGGGTGACTATTATATAGTACGTCTCGGGTCTTACATTGTACTTCAAGTGTCTGCTTGGACAGTTCAGGAAGGCACCTTAAAATTTCATCTGATCATGAGATACAACAACGACCGATGGTGGCATCCATCTTGAGGGTGTAAAGGGGCTTTCCAAACCGCTGGATGCAGCAGGAAAAAAGACATAAAAGATCTAGACCCAAGCATCATTTACAGTAACTCCAACAATACCCACAGATCCTGGACATGAAGGCCTCTCAAAGCTAAAGAACTGTAAATTCTCTCCATGGAACTTTGGCCATGTATATTGATTACATGAGAAATTTTAGATATAAAAGATATAAAAAGATATAAAAGTAATGGTGTCCCTTGGGGTACGGTAGGACTGTATTTGGTGATCGCGTCAGTTAGCTTTTGATACATGTATGGAATGGTTTTATCACGGAACTGGTCATTATATACGTTGAACAGTAAAAATATAAATCAAGTCATTACTTTGCGTGTCCATAACCATGATCTTGCTTGATTCTAAAAACAACCATAACAGTGTATTTTGCACAATCATATCAGATCTCCAGAACTGAGGGTAGTTCTATGCCTGAATGAGTTAGGTTCAGGCAGGGTTCTGGATAGTCACTGTGTATCCAATAACGAATATCCCAGTTCTGGATATTCGTAAACTATCCAAAAACCATGCCTGATCATTTCTGGATTCCTGAGTATGGTTCTGGATACAACACCCATCACTCCAAAATGATCAACCAGTCCTCTCATGTTTGCCACGCAATCCAAATGTATGGGGTGTGGAGGAGGTAATTATCACCCAGCTAAGGTAGAATCATTTCTTACATGGACCCATTGTATGTATCACACTAATGATTTTGGGTTGTGATATAGAAAATAGAAATGAACAGGTCATCTAGTCTTCCTCTCTAACTTGTACCTCTCCGAGAATTGTCAGTGTAGCAAGTATCATGTACCTGTCCTTACTGTCCCAGAGTCAATGACAATCATGTAAGATATCATGTTGAACAGTACTCATTAAACTCTTATTGTTCTCTTTATTCTTTCAATTATCAGAGGCCAAAGATCTTAATTTTTGTCCTCTACGTTATTTCCCACGTCAATTATGTGCCATACCTACATTCATCCTCATACCTACATTCATCCTTGCATGACATTTTCCTTCCCTTGGAGTCCTTGGCCAGCCTGGTAGCAGACACCATGATGACTTCTGAGGAAAGCTATAGGCATATGATAAAATTGAGATACAATGCAAACAGGGTAAGAATCCAAACGCAATGCAAAAAACTGCTACACAAAACTTGAATATTGTCATAAGCACGGAGAAAACCTCTTGCCTTAGACTATCTCTTACTACTCAAGACCCAAAATATCTTCACAGACAATTCTACATGAATTGTTGACTTACTTGGCATGTCAGGTGCCCCTCCTCTGACACTTTGACCATTGTGGCAGCCCAGTAGCTCCTGTCCTGCATAGCCTTCTCCATGCCATCAGCCTGAAGACCGGTGTCTCTTTGTAGCACGTCTAAGTGAGTCTTCCAAGTCTCCTTCTCCCATGTGCTTGAGACCATAGCACTAAGTTGGAGATTTCCTGTGATAATTCTTAATCATGAGTGAAGTACTGTTCCACTTCACACAAGCAGAAAACAGCATTCAAAACATCAGGAACATTTTCTTTATTCCTTCAATTACATAAAAAGTTATCTCATAACTTAAACATACAGACACATATTTGTCATCATATATCAATGTTACAAGTCTTAGAGATAGTATTCAATAACACATAGCCAACTATCACTTAACATCGATCAACATGTAAGTTATTGTGTTTCTATCTTGTTGATGTACAATGTACTTAAACTTCCTTTATTTATTTATGATACATGACAGGCAAATGATGAACCGATTTGCAACAACTACAGTTTTTTAAGTAGGTCAAAGTACATTGTATAAAATTGGAAAGCAAACCACTAATATGCCCCAATTTATATCACGATAACAGTATTGCTTTCATTATGTCATATAACCATAAAAAAGCCTATATTGGCATGGCCCTTGTGACAGACTCTAAGTCTAACAAATTAACAATGAAATGGAAGTTCAAACATATCGTTCACTGTTCTTTAAATTTTAATCACACTTTTCCTAAGGAAAATTCTGTTCTAACCAATGCATATTTATCAGTCGAAAGCGACTTGATACACGATGGCAAAGACGAGCACGGTAACCATGGAGACCAGAAGTGCGAGAATCTTCTTGTCTCTGTACCACGGGATCTTTTCATCAACTTCCTCTCGCTGCTTCCTCTGTCGTCGCCTCTTGTTCATCTTACGTTGGAACTCCTCCAGTTCTTCCTGATGGTGATAGAGAGTGAAGGTAAGGTGAGACAAGTCAAGTGTTTGTTTGACAAAACCGGTAACTGCCTTTGGGCATAACACACCAGTTTTAGACAGTAAGTAAAATCTGTGTAAGACTGGACTGTAAGGTTTGAACCACTCACACCTGGATGGACCCCCATTCTTTCCAATAATTGTGGGTTCTTTAAAGTGCTTGAGGTGTGGCTCTCCTCAAACACAGGGCCTCCAGCTTTACATCCCATCCAAGAGAATGTCTTTAACAAATTAAAGCTAGGTACTCATTTTCACATGAGCTGAGTAAGGAAATAGGTGTTAAGTGCCTTTCCCAAAGGGCCTGCTAAGGATTCGCAACCCAGAACCTTCCGATTCTAAGTCAACACAAGACCACCATGCCACCAACACATAGTATATCTTTACTTGCAAGTGGAGAACACATGTACACACTAGTACAGGCTGAAGATGCCCTGAGGGACTGTACTGACCTGTTGTTTTTGCTTCTCGGCTTCTTTATGTTTCTCCTTTTCTTGCTCAGCCGCCTGAATTTATGAAACATGAAACTGTTAATAACAATATTAACTGATACTAAATAGCACAAGTTGCTCTCCCTTGTTATAAGAGACAAAGGCATATTTCATCTTCATCATAATAATCAGCTTAATGATAGTCATAGAAAACGGTGATCTTAAAAGACAGTTTAGTTTTAGTTGCCCAATCCAGACCTCTCTGGAATAATTATACCTTCTGTTTTTCCTCCTTGACTTGTTGGCAGATGTCGTCACATTCCAATGTAACTTCTCCCTTCTGCAGGGCACTACAGCGCACATCCTATATCATGTAAATAAAGAATAGAATATCATATGAAGGTCTAACTTAAAACACTTTATCACATTATCTGAAAGTAATACATACAATCATGTACATATAATAAAGCATATTTTGGACCCTGAAAGCTTGGTTCTGTTGGGGCAAAATTCTCTTTGAAGAAAGGCCCACAAGAGTTTTTTAAAGATTTTACATATGATTTGATCATGTTTGGTCTACCCAAAAGCATGTATCATTTAACATAACACAAGTATCAGGTGTCATCATTGCCAAGGATATCTGGGGGAATGGGGTCAGGTTAATAGCCTGCATACACCACAGCATACCACAGTCCAGGATGATCTGTTCACATGGAGATGATTTAAAACTAGGTTCAAAAACATGCACTAGGCATACCAACGACTCATGCAGGGTTATATCAACACTGGACATAACTTATATCCTATTCCAGAACTATTGAAATATTATGTGTCCGACATAAGTAAAACAGACGTAAAAGAAGAGTCTATAAAACACAAGCTTCTGTGAAGTTGTAACACTGTTTGCTGAGCAGTGAGGATGTATTGTGCCAACAGAAATCAAAACAACATGACACGAGGAGAATGACCGACAAGAGGTTAATGACCTCTGTATACACAAGTTATGTGATGGGACTGTGCATCTGATACTTTATAGCTGGCAGTCGGTTCTGAGCTGACACCACACTTTTTTCAGTGAGGGGATATCGGCCTATTATGCTACAGTACCAGAAAATCTGATAAAATGCCTAAAATCGCTATGTTTTATGCGGACCTCAATAACTTAACACATACTGAAGTGGTCAATGATCATTAGACTTGCATGCATGTTATGGAAAAACCAAGACTGTAGCTGCAGCATGTATAATATCTGTTGTCTTGTCTATACCCAAGTACGACAGGACAACAAATACCATTGTTTTCATTTACCATTTGTTTTTCACATTAGGTCTTTTTTATTTCCAATTATTACTAATATCAGTCCCATTAGAAAACACATTCAAAGCTGTATTGGTGACCACCTTTACATAGGGACCACCTGGCCATTGTCAACATTTATTGGTGATCCCTTAGAAAGTTAGATATTTTCCCATTTGACAAAAGCATGAAGAATCCTGTCTATACCCCCTGTAGCTAGTGACCACCTGTCCACTACTCTACAGTGTACATTTAGTTTGTAAGGGAATTGTTGTACCATCCCATTTTGCAGTTTAAGTCATCGTCTTTCAGACTGATTGATTGAGAGAGAGATAGTGACCACCTGTCCACAAAGACGAGATTTTATTGGTTCCCTGAGTGGTTTTCTTGGGTAGTTCTAACTGTAAGAAGATTCTTGTAGAAAGATTTGACGAAGTCACCTTTTTCTTCCTGCGACAGGGACAGCGGATGTTGGTTTTACGGTTGCAGCTCTCTGCCCCGGGGCAGTCCCCGGCATGACACAGCTGGGTGCACTGGTGTCCACACGACAACTGGACAGGAAAAACCGGACAACACATGTCACAATTTCCTCTCATAACTCCAAAAACATGCACAAATAAAACATGAAATGTCAAGAAATAAGCTTTGTCATCAATAAATTATTCAAAATATCGGTATCCCTAAACTTTTGATTCACCACAGCCTTTTTCCTGTAAACACTAGTACCTCAACATTTAGGTTATAAAGCTCTCCTATAATTTGAATGACCTCATTGACCCCACCCTCCACCTCCAGGGTTGTCTTATATCTCGATTGCTTCCAATTAACTCTTTTCAAAAGGCGTTATTAAACAGAAGAAGCATTTTCTCCCACACGAAAGCCTTGGGCAAATTGTTGTGTGGATATGCTCTGCTGTCATAGGACAAAGACTGCCAGGTAAGAAGTTTCACTGGACAGCAAAGCTCTGTGACAAGATGTCCAGCACTCTGGTCAAACTCTTGCATTTTGGGTCTTATAAAACAAACAAAGCACATCAGCGAATTGCAGTAAAACCATAGCTATAGAAGGAGGTTTTACACTTTCACACATTGACTAAAGTACCCGCATGTACCCATGTATCATGATTGTGGTTACCAGTATTTGAATCCTTCATGTGTTACTTGTACATGTACATGTACTTTCTACTCTTCAACAAAGTTTGCTAAACAACATTTGTCACACTTATTTACTTATTTATTCGCTGCAGTATATGAGCACCGTGAATTGACCTTTTCACAACAACAACTTACAGTAAGGAACAAAGAGTGTTACATGTAAGTGCACCAGTTCTACCAGTAGTGAATGCTTTTATAATGGCAAAATTTGAAAAACAATTCTATTGTCAGAAACAACTGACTTGTGTAACCCTGACCCAGTACCGGACAGTTTTCAGTCATTACTCTCCAACCCTGGGGTGAAATGAACATTCTCCTATCTGATAATTATACAATCTCCTAACTGACAATCCACTGCATTGTGTTAGTTGTCAAAAGAAAGATGCATCACCTAGAAACCTTTTGACACCAGCGAAACAAAGCAGTGCGATAAGTATGGATTTAATAACATGGTAACTCCAGCAGGTGTTCAAACAAAGAGAGTGGACAGACCAGTTTGGGACAGGGACTCTGACAGCTCAGGAGGTCTTGTCTTGAATTGTCATTGGCATCTGTCCATTTGCTGCAGAGAAGACAACATTTATGTACAATCACCTGCCAACTGGCACAGACATTCAAACCTTATTACAGCCCAGTCTTACACAGCTTGTATTTACTGTTACAGTACAAAACTGGTGTTACAATGTACGTTTTAAGGCAGTTTACCACTTATGCAAACCAAACAAAATGCGTAACAGACAAATAGACATGCATCATGTAATTGTGAGCATGTCATTGAAGGGTACATCTCTACAACAGACCTGAGTCAGCTTACAGGTTGCCTAATGTGGCAAAGACTGTCATTTTCATATGGGAATGTTCAGCTATAACTGAAGCCGTACTTCTGTCATCAATTAGGATTTTACCATGATCAGCATTGACTGAAGGAGGCCATATACATGTGTAAAAATACAGCAGCCCTGCTGCCCCCACCCCACCTGCACTCGATGAAGAGCTGGATGATCCGACAGTGGCAGGGCTGGCGCACCATCTGTCCGCAGGGGGGGCAGGCGTCGGGGTGACAGGGGCGCAGACAGGGGTGAACACATCCCTCAGGACGGGGCTTAGTACACCCTTCCTCACACACCTCACACTCCGGACCAGCCTGGACAGCAAGGAAGCAAGGAAGTTCAACCACATTTATCAGTTTGAGGGGTAACTTGTTAGCATCTAATAAACTTGTAAGAAGAGTGGACCAGAAGATGTAAAGTTTGCTTTCAAATGGCAACATGTTAGCTAGAATCCTCCTAGGATATTTATATCCTAGGAGGATTCTAGCTAACATGTTGCCATTCAAATGTTATAACATTTCACTTACATTCTTGAAGACAGTTTAAGAACTGCAATTCATAACCTTTTTGAGGCCATAAGGGCAATGTGTTGTTAATTCACTGTGTCTAGCACGGTATTGCAAGGCAGAGCCCATCCCTCTCCTTCCACTGCTTTTTATTTCCCCAACCAAATGTTTCATTTTACACTTGGGCAGAGAGAGAAAAGTTTTGTGTAATAGTATCTCTCATTGAAATACCTGGTTTAATTGAAAAGTTTTCTTCATTATGGTACCACAGTGACACCAACTGAAAAGATGACACACTCCAAATATATGCCAAGCAGACTTGTAAAAAAAGTGCCACCTTTCTGTCACAGAAGGTACTGCAGTAACTGCACCCTTCCATAAAAACACCTCACATTTCCAGCATTGTCCTGTCATGTAACTACAGCCAAACCTGTACAAGTGACCAACTCTACATAAGGACCACCTGGCCAATGTGTTAAATCTTTGGTGGTCCTTTTTGGTGATATTTTTTCCCAATGACACAAGCATTTCAGTGGCCACCTGTACACATAGACCACATGGTGAGTGGTAATAATTTTTGCTATATGATATACACATACCTGCGATGGGTCTTCCCCAACGATGGTGACCAGATGACATATCTTCTGACAGGTGTGGTTGGTACAGGTGAGTCTCCGCCCACAGGGGCGTCCGCAGGGGAAGGGCCTGGCCTGGCTGCAGGGCAGGGGGCTGATCTGTGGAGAACATTAGGTTCACTGTTTTAATCAGCCTGAAATTTTTTCCACCATCTTAACTTTGTTTGATGTAACATCATGTTGAGCACCAAGTGCACCCCAGAGGTGTGACAACCCTAGGGGGATCCAGAGGAATGCTCCCCCTGGAAAATTGTGAAATTTTCACCCTCTGAAATGCTGTTTCCTGCATTTTGAGAGGCGAATTTTGCTGGTAGACTAAGCTTAGTTTAATGACGTATCTTTACACACTGATTTTTATCCGTTAAAGATGACAGCTCGGGAAAAATCCCCTCAATTAACGAGACTCAACTCACCTCATGGCCTCCCACACATTGTCTGGAAAAAAAGAAAACACACACAAAATTATTACTTTTCACAAAGCTCTTAAAATTAGAATTAGTAGAAGCAGCAGACCTTCAAAGAAGGGGTGTGATTTGTTCAATGATGAGTAAGAGAAGCAGTATAATTGGTACTGGTCTGAAGTACAAGTTCAATTTGCTGAAACATGTAGTTACAAAAATCACAGAAAACAAAACTCAGGCAATTGTGTGAGATGCCTGAAGCCTTACACAGGAAGCGGTACTTGGCAGGGAGGACAGTCGAACTTGACCACTGTCAGGACTGGCCGAAGTTCAGGCTCCCATGGTCCGGCACGCTTCCCCTGTCAACAACAGCAGACACTCTTACAGTCAGGGACATAGTGCTGTGTAATGATTGCTTAACTTGGTACTAGTATCTACTTGACAAAACATCATGCTTGCCCTCAGTTAAAGATGATGACAAAAGATAAGTGAACACACAGTATGTACATACATGTGTACATGTCCACCATATTTTGGGCTTTCTTTTTTTTGAAAATGCAACAGGGCATGACACGTACTGGCCAGGCAGTGACAAGGCTTTACAATTCACATTCCCATAGCAATAAGTAGTCAGTCATTTTGTTTTAACATCCCTTACCTTGTGCCCTATTTGAAATGTACAACATTACAATGTCACTTCAACTTTTACAACTGTTCTACTGATCTATCTTAAT
The DNA here is from genome assembly GCF_001625305.1 of Branchiostoma belcheri. Classification (NCBI taxonomy): domain Eukaryota; kingdom Metazoa; phylum Chordata; class Leptocardii; order Amphioxiformes; family Branchiostomatidae; genus Branchiostoma; species Branchiostoma belcheri. Next base: position 3,104,957 of record NW_017803379.1, on the reverse strand, counting down.
GCATTAGTCTATTCCTGTCATCCTATCAGTATCATTGCTGGGATCAATACACAGTAGTAAGAGGTTCCTAAACATACCTGAGGCTTCTGTAACACCTTGACAGCAGTATGGCAGGGGTGAGGACAGACGTGGGAACAGCCAGGCAGGGGTAGACAGCACCTCAGTCGGCAGGGGGGGCAGTCGTTAGCGTGGCAGGGGTGGGGCACGCGCTGGGGGTGGTGGCAGTCTGGGGGCTGTCTGGAAATATCATCACCATGTTTGTTACACTAATTAGTGAAATGGTTCATTTGTATTGAAATCATTGTATGTACATGTATGTATTTGTTTATGTACCGAAGACACCTGAAAAACAGGCCACAGACTTGAGTGTGATCTACTGATAAGGTAAGATCAATTAATAAATGAATGTATGTTAACATCTGTGTCCATAATATCACCAGGGTCCATAATATCGCCACCTTGAGAAAAAGTGTGCTTAAAGATATTTTTACTGCAACATACCCTAGGTATGTACATGTGAGGTGTGCAGGAGTGCATACCAAAAGTATGTTGCAGTAAAAATATCTTAAAGCCCACTATTTCTCAAGGTGCCGATATTATGGACACTGGTGATATTATGGACACGGATGTTACAGAAGTAACAGAATTGAGCAGAAAAGGTACATTTAGTATGTCAGCAAAACGTACTGCACCTGCACGAAACCCATAGTATTGTGCATACCACTTTGGCAGAACATCTTGTTTAAGGCTGTATTCGCGCATTTATGGATGACATCTTGTCTATGGTTTTGAAATGTTGTGTCGGAAAAGATATATCTGTAATGGGCAAAATTCTGTTGACCAAACATCCAACAGAAACTGAGGAAAATATGTTTTTTTTTGCAGGCCTAGAATCTTTTATGAAATAATTCTCAAACAAACCTGCATGGCTGCATGCACTTGGGAGGTTTGGCGCCTTTCTTCCTCCCACAGGGCAGCGTGACGACAGTCGAGCCGCAGTGACAGGAGATGTCCACTGTCTCATTACACGGGTAGCACTGGCCTGGGGAGGGGGGCAAACGCAGGGTTGGTTAGTGCCATTTCAACACTTGAATAAAGTATGTACATGTATTAAAATATGTCAATGAAGTTTAGACATACAGGTTGTGATACACAAGGAACTTGTTAGTACAGCAACTCGAAAACTGTCACACATTTCAAGTAGCATCCACTACTTTGGTCACTGACAAAAAGTAGTGGATGCTACTTGAACATCAGAAAGTTTTCAAATTTATCTAGCTGTTTGAGTAACAACTTCCTTGAGTTGGTACTAAACTGGGCAAAAACTATGCATTCCACTTTCAAGACATGGTACTGACTTAAGACAATATTATTCATTTTGAAAGATGAAAAGTATGCATGATATTCAGAACTAATTTCATAATGTATGATGGGTTATATACTGGAAACGTTTGCAGATTAACATCATCTCACCTGGATGACATTTTGTTGGACACTTGTGATTTCTGCAGTTCAGGGTTCGGCCACAGTTCTGGTCACAGGGTGGACACTGACCATCACAGCACTAGGATATAACAGTATTACACCATGGTTTATTACCAGTCCTCAGCAACGGTATGCAAGCATGTCTAACCATCGGAAGACGAGTAACAACAAATGCTAAACTGGATAGTGAGTGAGTGAGTTTATGTTTCACATTACTGGTGACCTCATACCACATCCTACTATCCATATAGCCTTGTCAATCAACTGAAACCCAATCAAATCCACTTTTTGCTGCTGAGGAAAAGATACATAAAACTCTAAACAAATACTACAACAATCATGTTTTTTGATGCTATAAGCCTTACCTTCCTGCGACACTGATGGCGCTGACAGCTGCGCATGTTGGTACACCTGGTCTCACACAGGTACTCCTTGTTACACGGCAGGGATTTCTTCCGCTGGCCACACCGACAAGTTTTAGTTGCCATCTCCCAACACTGGTGTGGAAAGAAGGCAAATGTTCCATATGGGGCATTCAATTTCAGCTTTGGCCATTCAATTTCAGCTTTGGCCACAACCTAGCACTAGTATTTGGTAACAGGTACTTGTAAGTTATCAGGGAAAGTCTTGCAGTCTATCTAACACTGACTGATTTTAGTTCAAAAGAGACAACAATTCACAATCTTTGCACTGTGAATTTACACAATAACCTTCAGCCTACTAAGGTAGCCATCTGGCACCAAATTTGTATTGGTCATGGGGTTAGGCAGTAGGGGGAGGGTTTAAGCATTTACCTGTCCACAAGGACCAAAGTGACACTTGTCCGTACACATGTGACTACCACATGCCAGGTCCTGGAACATAAATAAAAGAGTTGTACATTGTAACCATGTGCTACTATCAAGTACATATATTATGTTTTTTTCCAGAGCAACTGTTTTAACCATCACTTATGATAAAAATTAAAATAAAATAATAATAATGAAGCTTACATATTACTGCACATGATGAGTATTAATGTTCTATAGACTTTCTACTCACCTTCCCACAAGTATCTATACATGTTGGTGCATCCTCAGTACAAGACAGATCAGAATACACTATAGAGAACAAAAAAATCAAGACAAAAATCTCAATCTCACTTATAATCTCACTCATAATCTCATTCATAACAACAGAGCAGAACTTCTCAAGTACTAGTATAGATACCATATTATTTGGTTGTAAGAGTAGATTGTTAAAGTCTGTTTTATTTCCAAAATGAATTTTTTGGGCAAACATGTTATATATCATATCATTACAAACTGTTACAACTTCATGGATGCCAAGATTAGAACTAGGTTACCGTATTTGCAATCAGGACAGTGCACAGTTTGGAGGGAACCATGCAAATTGAACCTTTGACAACTTTCCTTTTCTCCCGGGTTAAAAACAAAATGAGCCTGACCTGTCTTCCCACAGGGACAGGTTCTCTGCCCAGTCCTGGGACAGGGACCACAACTTCCACCATGACACACCTGGAGCATAGAAACTAGTCAGAACTTAAAATGTACAGAATTTTTCTAGAAGCCAACCTGTACTGAAATTGTCTCATTTCCATCTACCCTTGTCGATTCATACTGTATTTTACACCCCCCATCTCATTCATTCAACAAAATTGTCCTCAGATTCAGAATGTACAAAGTAGCCCAAAAGTATATGTACATTCACTGCTGAACAAAATAGCAAACGCACATGCATGCACACACGAATATGCACAAACAAAGAAATAAAGAGAGAGGGCAAGACCAAAGTGACACCTACCTTTTCACAAGTATGGAAACCACAGCTTAGAGGCTTTCCACACACCTAGGCACAAACCAGATTCAACATCAATGTAAATACGAGTACTACACATTTGGAATAGTGAACACTGGTCTTTTAGGAAGGGAATACCGTACTACACTGGGATGACAAACATCTTAAGGATAAAGCCTGTATTATGAATTTCCATGTCTTTTTGCCACATATCATTTTAACCCTGGCACGCCTACCTTGTCACACTGCCATGTAGGCTCAGCACACGGCCGGACAGATGACTTCTGCCCACACTGACAGGGCTGGGCACTCTCCTTCCTACAGGGGGGACAATCTCCTACAAGGGGCACACAGGCATAGAATAAACAGTACAGTAAGACTAAAAAATGTATAGCAACAAGATATCAGAGACACGACAGGGGTTGACATTGTTGACCAGATACACCCAGTGTTGATGTCACACTTCAGAGAAGCCACGTGACAAGTCTCACTGGGTCAGTCTATTGACCAAGTTCAATTGCATTGGAACAAAAGTTTTAACTTTAACAAACAAGATCCAGTTTAATGTCTTTTTCCCTGAAACTGGGGGGTTAGACGTGCTTGCATCAAGTGCAAGTCTTTTTTGAAGCAAGATTTTTTTTTACGGCTGTTTGTCACAAAACAGTACCTGTATGACACAGCTGTCCACAGGTGTGCAGGCCACACGGCAGCTTCCTGCCACACACCTGGCTACAGGACCAGTTCTGGGCAGCACACCTGCGAGGTTCAGGTGGTTTCTTCCGACAGTAACACGCACTCCTCACCATCTGTGGGCAGGGGGGGCAGGGGCCTACAACAGGCAGTCACAATGTGTTACAATAGGGGACTTTTTCCACCTAAAACACTCATGCATTCAACCTACTACATACTTCTCTTTTGGAAGGGAAAACAAACATAAAAAAAAATACATTTGGATGTCCCTGACAAAAAATTATAACATCAATTCCAATGTCTAAATTTAATCTTCACATTTTGAAAGTTTTGCAGTACACATATACATTCAATGGAACTTTTGGAAGCCCATGTGTAAAAGAATCCTGTGACATAACCCAGGTTATCACAGGAATGACATGAATCACTATATGCACAATGACACATATATCACGAATAGAGGACCCTCCACAATACTACATCCTTGGTTGGACAACACCTATCTGTAACGTGGTGCCTACCTGGATGGCAGAGGAGCAGACAGTTGTGACCACACTCTGGCTGGAGAGCACGGCCACAGGTCTGTCCACAGGAGTGGGGAACCAGCCACGGGTCAAACTCTGGGTCTTCCTGTTATAGGATAGAAAACACAGGCAAGCGGACTCAACACATGTACCTATATGTATGAATGTGACAAACATAATACAACTGAAGGTAGATCTTGGATAATGTTTTGTATTTGTTGTACTTATGCCTCAACTATAGGCGTAGGGAATTGGTGGATACTGGATAGGTAGGACACGGGCAAAACATGAACATTCAACTCACCACTTTTCCACAGAAGCAGAAATATCTAGTGGGAGTCTCAGCCTGACTGTAGTCGTGTCTGCACTTTGGGCTGTTCAAAGGGTGTAAACATACTTTGTTATACATCAGTATCTGTGATATTTAAGGTGATGATATATAATGGAGTACTGATAGATTTACCACTGACAGGTCAAGTGAGGCATTGTCTACTGGTGCAGTCAGTCCTTTACTTGGCAACCTTTCTTGGCCTTTCTCTTTAATTTGCCTCCGCAGCAGCTATTCTCTTAGTTTCAAATGTCAACATCTGAATGGAAGACATTAAAAGGCCTATCACTTGCAAAAGTGATCAGATGAGGCCAGGATCTGACCACTAGTACTCACCACTGCCATGGGATGTCCCTGTTGGGAAAGTGTTCGTCTGACAGGAGGGATGTCTGTGTGACTCCGTCCCTCACCCAGCGCTGGATACACTGTAGGTGCATCATACACGCACACAGGCGACAGTTCCACACCTGCAGGGAGGAAGCAGAGGTAAATTAATTGTCTTATGGAAGAATTGGCAACTCTGTTGTTTCAGGTAATTACTATAGCCAGAATAACAGTTATACATTAGGGGCATGGTCAATAGATAGCTTTAAACAATGTCTAGAGCTTCAAAAAGTTCAAGGGTTAGGTGTAACAAGTCGATCGGTGTAATATAGCCAGCTGCAGCCGCGCCGCGTGCCTGCGAAGCTGGTGTGTTACGCCGAAAGGCGGTTATACCGGCTATACAGATACAGAAACATTAGTGTCACAAGCAAATGCTATGAAGTTCAAATTCATATAAACATCAGAGTAAGATTAAGAAGTTCTCTTTCATATATGATAAAATCCGAACTGCACAAAGATGAAACCCAGACCGGCTCGTGTCTCTTGATGGTGGCGATACAGATGAGACAAACAGCTGCTCCAGAGTGGCATGTCTGCACCAGGTGCTGCTTCACATGACTCAAATCTGCATCCTCATCTGAACCTGGGGGAACAAAAAGACACTAATGTTCAACCTTTGAGACCAAATGCATTAATAGATGTATGGTTAACAAAACTGTCGCAAAGTCAACATGCGATGCAGATAACTTATCAAAACTCATGATACAAAAGCAATCTAAGTACAGCTGCAGTAAAAAGAAACAAGAAATCAGAGATTTTAATTCCATGGAAGTATGCAATTCACTTCATGTTAAGCCTTGTTGGCTCCTGGCCAGATTCTGCAACCTATGACTTCCTGTCATTCTGCCTTTCAATCATCCCCACCCATGTATTGTCAACCTACTTGGCCAGACAAACAGATCCTAGTAGTAGTACACAAACCCACAGCTCTACCACCCAAAACTTCCATACCCTGGAGCAAAAAAAAACTTTAAGTAGACCAAAGAGGATGTTTGGTATTACCAAGTGCCTGGTTATAAGATTTGACTGCAGAAGTCAGGATCTTCTCCTTGTCCAGTTCCTCCTCCTCTGATGACGAGTCCTGGTACTGGTCCAGATGTCGCTGTGCCGATTCCTGCATCTGTCTCTGAGCTGCCTCCATCTTCTTCACAGCCGCATCATAATCCAGCTTGGCTTCATCACTCTCTCCTGGAGCAAACAACAAATCTGACATGTCAGACTTCCGGAAAGTATTTTAAGTTTGCAGACTACCCTTAATACAGCTTAATGCCATCTGAAAGCTTCTTTGCTAAATCAATCATAAGTTTCATGTATCTGTTTAAATGCTTGACTTTTGGGATTTCAGACTTCCATAAAGTGTTTATTTGGTTTTCATGACCTTCGAGTTGGCATACTTCTGTGAAGGATTTCCAAGGATGTATTGGAACTGGAGAGGATTGTAGGATGTAATTAGGCATTACACCACTTTCCATACCGGCTAAATGAATAAATGAATGGATGGGTGAATGAATTGTAATAAACCTGTACTATATGAGTGAGAGTGAATGAATGAATGAATGAATGCAGTTATCAACCTATACTATATGAATGAATGAATTAATAAATAAATTCAATCAATCTGTACTAAATGAATGAGAGGGTAAATAAATGCATGCATGAACAAAATGACTAAATTTATGAGCATATGAATGAATGAATGAACGAACGAATGAATGACATTCACACCTTGTTTCCCCTGCTCAAGGGAACGCTTCTGCTTCTTGCCCCGGCCGCCAGATTTGCGCCTGTCCCCGCCGGCGTCCTGTCCCCAAGCCCTCCTTCTCCCCCCGCCCCCTGCCCGGCCCGAGCCCCCCTCCCCTCGGTATCGCTGCGGCCGAACATGTCTCCCCTCCCGCGGGACGGCCACTGGCCCCCGCCCGGCCGGTCCCGCTCTCCCCTTGACTGTTTCTTGCCCCGCCCCCTCCCCAAGAACGACTGGCGAGAAGGATCCATTGCCTAGCAGTTGCGTCAACTGTAGGCAGAGGAATAGAGCCGAAAACATAGAGAAGATTGGTTCACCACACGTTAACAATCTGCGTGGCACTTCCGAACCGCAGCAGGTGTGTGATCGCTGATAGTGGGGAGGGGATCGCACGGACTTCCACCTATGGAAAAGCCCATAAAGATATAGGGAAATCGAGTTGAAATCATTTATATATTAAATCATACCTTATCCTCAAAACTACCAAATTTTCCTACACTGGCTAAAAGATCTTTAATACAAATATAATCAATGTTTTTAATGGATATTTATGCACAAATGTACGAGTATGAACTAATATATTAAAAGATGTAATATAAAAAAGTTCCTATATCTTTAATGGTTTCTACCAGTCTGCAATGGGGGGGGTTATTTGGGGTCGTACATCCGGGAATCTTTCTCTTTCCTCGTCCATCCAAAATGGCGGTCCAGGTTTCCAAAAAGAGGAAGGTATGTGTGGCACTGATGTTCAATTTACGTCCGTATATCAAAGAAATCAACATAAATATTGATATTAGGTTATCAGCCATGCTTTTAGCTCTCCGTATGTGTAGTTTAGCTGGTGAAAAATATTTAGTTTTGCCCCGATGAGTCGGATTCTAGTTGGTCATGATGTCACATTTTTCACCCCTAGTTCGTCGCGGATGGAGTGTTCAAGGCTGAATTGAACGAGTTTCTGACTCGTGAGCTGGCCGAGGATGGCTACAGCGGCGTGGAAGTCCGCGTCACCCCCACACGGACCGAGATCATCATCCTAGCCACCCGCACACAGAACGTTCTAGGCGAGAAGGGCCGCCGAATCCGCGAGCTCACCTCGGTGGTACAGAAACGGTTTGGCTTCGCCGAGGGCACAGTTGAGGTAAGGGACAAAACTTTTACGTACAGATAATTATGCGATCCTTTATAAAAGAGTAACTATTCAAATCAGCAGTGCTTGAAGTTGTAAATTACATAGTCTGTAAGTCTGTTATCAATCATCATTTAGTACAGATTGTCATATGCTGTTTATACCTCTACCTCTTAGACTCTAGATAATAATTTATGATATTTAGGCTTTGGTATAAAAAATTATTTTCACGATCAGTTAACCGAGACAAGGTTAAACTGTTAGGCTAAGTTAAAACTGTAGAAACAAACTATTTGTAAATATATAGTAGTATTAGCAGATAAATTTGACTTTATTGGGACATATCACACCTGTATAACTCTTACGATATGTAGCTAACATATATATATTTTCTCTCTCCCATCACAGCTGTATGCAGAGAAGGTTGCCCAGCGTGGTCTGTGTGCCATTGCGCAGGCTGAGTCTCTTCGGTACAAGCTACTCGGTGGTCTGGCTGTCAGAAGGTACAAGGTTGATCCTTCCTCTGTTGCACTTGCAGTACCAATTTGTATGATGATGACCTTCAAAAGCCTTTATTGAAAGTCTCTAATTAACTAAAGGCACTGCTTTGATACACAAATAATTGTGTAGCCTGTGCTGAACCTGTCTTCTGTATCTCTCTATTCAGACTGACTCTTAAGCATGACATTATGAAAACGTTCCTTGCAATGGTGTATACATATACTTTGACACTTTATCATAAATCCTGAATAACATGCCAGTTTGTGTGATGGATAATATAAGAAACTTAAAAATGATTCTTTGATATTATTGTGTCCTTGTTGAGAAACACAAATTGAGTCTAGTTTCATAGAGCTCAAATGCATTAAATAATACAGAAGAAATATGTGGAAACCATGGCATCACAATATTTAACAATTGATCATGAACAAACTGACTGTTCCCTCCCAGGGCATGCTATGGTGTGCTGAGGTTCATCATGGAGTCCGGCGCCAAGGGTTGTGAGGTTGTTGTGTCGGGTAAGCTGCGTGGACAGCGTGCCAAGTCCATGAAGTTCGTGGACGGTCTGATGATCCACAGCGGTGAGCCCGCCAACTCCTACGTGGACTCCGCTGTCAGACACGTCATGTTGCGCCAAGGTGAGGAAAAGTGCTTTTAAGTTTTGTTTGCCTGAACATTTATGATGAGATCCAAGTAATTAAGACATCTTTTAACAAAAGCAGTATTATGACAGGTAAAGCGATTTTCTTTTGTGGTCAGACTGATCAGAGGTAAATATAGACCCATGGACTTCTTGAGGCCGAAGGGGCAGTGGGTTAACCCACTGTGTCTAGGGCATGATTTTTACCTCCCCAACAGAAGTCATGTACCCTTTTTACACCTGGGTGGAGGGAGGAAAGTCGTGTTGCTGCCTTTCCCAAGAACACAACATCTTACCAGGGATGCCAGGAATTCAACTTGTGACCTCTCAATCTCATGTCTGCTACAGTGCTAGCTTTAACCACCTGGCCATTCAACACCACTATCATATATATCCTGAAATATCAGGATAAGCCAAACTGATGTTTGTTTTGCAACATTTCCCAGGTGTCCTGGGGATCAAGGTGAAGATCATGTTGCCCTGGGACCCGACTGGCAAGACTGGCCCCAAGAAACCCCTGCCTGACCACGTCAGTATTGTGGAGCCTAAAGATGAGATCATGCCATCAGGTAAGTAGGAACCAACTAATCTTCTACTCTCAATTAAAAGTTTCTAAGGTAGTGAAAATCTATACATATTTATACGTATTTTGTACTTACAGGAAGAAAAACTTTCATCATAGTGTTATATTTTTGAACTTCCAGGAAAAAACTGTTGGTCGGTTGGTAAAATGTTTTGAGGCCACATCTGTCATAGCCTGGATATAGACTGTCCTCTGGGTTAGTTCACAGGCCTAGGCCAGGTTCCTGGTGTGTCTGTCACTCCAAATCACATTGGAAGAGAAGGCTTTGCCCTGTTATTGAAAGTGTTGAATGAACACATTGTTCACAGGTTTTACTAATTGATTTGTTTGTGCAATTTCTATTCCAGGTCCATCGTCTGAGCAGAAGGGTGAGAAGGGCGCCCCGGCCCCAGCTGCAGCCGCCGCAGGTGCACCTGTCCAGCCAGGTGCCATGGGGGCACCTGCCATGGGCGGGCCTCCAATGTAAGCTGTGCGCTACTTTTCCTTTCAATTTCAACAACTTCTGGCATGTCCATCTCTTTGTGGTGACACTTGCAGTTGTTGTGTCCATCCCCCACCTCCCCCCCCCTGTATTTTTCATTCTCATTAATAATGGCAGGTTATAATGACAATTGCACTTTCCTTATGTTGCTTTCATCAGTAGCTAATGCTTACCTGCTTGTTTGTTTTTTGCTCCTCACAGCTGGCACCAGGAGGAGATGCCACCACCTCAATAAACAACAAACACCTGGACTAGCAGCAACTAGAGGCTGCTGAGACATTACCAATTCTGGAAAAATAAAGAAAACTATCCTGTCTCAGTGACGTGTTGTGTTGTCATTTTGTTTGGGGCAAGCAGTCTATTTCAAGACATAGTAGTAGAAATTTCATTTAAAAAGTCAAAAGTAAATGAGGTAAAAAGTTAGAACAGGGCATAGGAAGCCAAACAACAACTTGGTTTTTGCAAAAAAAAATGCTTATGAACATGAATGATCCATGCTAATAGTCTAGTTGCTGGTTTGGCCATGGTCTAAGCCCTTGATGAGGATAAGTTTCTGGTATCTCTCCACATGAACATTTGATGCTAAGATGTAATCTGTCCTGATAATGCAGGGGAAGGAAAAATGGCCCTTCATCTCTGAACAAGGTAAGTTAAAAGATTTGCTTTGGACAAAAGTAAATGCAGCACCATCCATTTTGGGTTTCTCCAACAAGAGTGCATTAATTTTGCTGTTATGCCTGGGAGGGGCAATCAATGTCTTACTAAATAGAAGGGAAAATTAAGAAGATGGGGAGGGAAAGTAACTAAAAGGATAGGGACGAAAATATTCCCGCAAAGTAATGCAGGGTATGACCGTGCTTGGAGTCCTCAGCCTATTGAGGTTAAGCACGTAATATGGAAGAAGAGAAGATGACTGCGTGGACAGTACAAAAGCGACACCTAGCAGAAATCGCAGGTCAATAGTGATCTGCGATTTTTACTACTTCTGCTAGATGTCGCTTTTGTACTGTCCGCGCGGTCATGCACTGCAGTACTGCCTGAGTCCGCATGGCAGTAGTACCGGAAGTAGGTCAAATATGGCCGCTACACGGGACAGTCTGAACTCAAATATTTTTTTCTGTTGCCATTACCAGATAAAGAATAATTCTTTACCAAAATGAAGCGAATCTGGGCACTTAAATTTCTTGAAAATTGATTCTGGTATAAGCTCCTAAAACGCACCACATAGTCTATCCAATTGTTGTCGTGGCCGAGTGGTTAAGGCGATGGACTAGAAATCCATTGGGATCTTCCCGCGCAGGTTCGAATCCTGCCGACAACGATATATCTTTTTCATTTTTTATAATATTTTCAGAACATTTTTTTGTTTTTAGTGACATCGACTTTCATCACTTTTCGTTAACTCACGACTACGGCTTTTATTTTTTACGTACCTTTTTTTCAACATTTTATTTGTTTTGCGCAATGCCATGGCGCCAACTTCCAATACATCACGACTGTATGTAGGTTTTACTGTAGTTAGAACGGCAATTATCTTTACAATCTTTACTTAAGAATATCCATATTTGTTTTTTCGATTCCTCGAAATGCGTAGATATGTGCGCAACTTCCGTTTTTCATGGGCATAATTCAAGAAATTTGGGCTCGGAAAATGCATGTCGTGTTTTTCCAAAATGGGCTAGCAGCAGTCATCGGACGACTCCACTATTATGGAGGTAGATACACCGAGTTTTCTTAAATCTTATAGAATCAAACGGCCTGATTACATTATAAAAAACATTTGAAATACATTATTACAAGTAATTTACGATGTAAATTTAAGACTGTAGTGGATATTTTACAAAAGATATAAGCCTGAAAGGAGCAACTTTTCTGTTGACTATCACATTGACATAATGGTAGAAGCAAACAACCCACGTAAGCAGAAACCCAAGCTGTAAACAAAGGAAACTTTTCGACTTACTAGTAACGTGGCGATTGTGGAGAGAACGATGGCGAAAGCGGAAAAACAGACGCCGAACTTATTCCAAAAGGTGGAACTGATCCGACTGGCAGAGAGAGTGAGAAGAAATCGTCGAAAGCTGAGCTTAGATTAAATGAGTTTGCAGTCGATAGAAATTTGTTTGGAGTTGACAGAAACTTTGTTGCTTGATTTCTTTCGTTATAGGTAACGTACATGTAGTATGTACAAATAACAGTAAATGACAACCAGTGATTTTGTATGTTTTAGTGTGAATGGTTTCATTGTCCCAATAGATTAACAGAGTATGTTGAGTGTATCTTTGATGTCAATGCATTATAATGTTTCCTTGCAATATTTCTGTATTTTTTTTCAAGCAAGTACCATGAGTACAACTAAAGCAAAAGAACAAAAAAATATTTAACTATAACACGTACATCTAAAAAGAGGTTTACCTTGCGCAATGTATGTTTTCATATGTTTCAGAATAAAGACATCTCTGTTGGTACTGCTGAAAGCATGTGTCACTTTTTTTTTAATGGGGGTCAACTAACTGGCTGTTTCTCTATGGCCTGGCCATATAGGTCAGATTTGGCCAGTCCCTTGAGTGACCACTATAGACAGGTTTGACTGTATTTGAAATTTCTTGTATTCTCTTGAGCTTGCATTTCATACTTGGGCAGGATTTACCTAATTTTAGCCATGAGTGAGTGTCCATGTCCACTGGCACTGTACCTAAATGATATTACACATTTTCATGATACATGTACTACAGTACTTGTTCTTGGAAGCATACCAAAATGCATTTCACCTCACTATGACTATGTATTCTACAGATGCACATGTAGTTTAATCCCTTGTTGAGAAAGAAACACACATCACACATAGGACATTCCCGAGATATTTTTTATTACATTAGATGTTGGTAATGTATTTGTCTAGTCCTCACTCTCCACATTCACCGTCCCCAGACCTGCAAACACAGAAGAAAAATTGTTTAACCTTTAAAATCAAATCCAAGGACATTCAAGGAGCTAGGAAGGATTTAATGGGAGGGGTTGTTTGATAATATTATACAAATCTATACAGGTCTATGTTTTGTGTAATTTAGGTTTCTTTGATGAACTTTGAATCTCATTATTTCACATCTATGTATAACTGTGTTACTCATACTGTTACCATTTTTACCACAGCTTGCTTCTTCCATCTTTCCTGAATGCTGACACATTATTTTCTTACAGACAAGACTCAAAATTGGCAGTTTCCATCCTATCAGTATGTGACATTTAAATGCTTTGGTCTCACATGCATCATTGTTAGAATATACATGTACAACTAGTACTAGTATCGATTCTCATGAAGGTGAACCCATGACTCCAGCCTTCCCGGCAGTCCTTACGTTTGAAGGATGTGACGGGGACGTATGTGACCAGGGTGTAAAGCTTGTTGGGCGAGTCCTCGTCTTCGTTCCTCTTCCTGGCCAGACGGACCCTCAGCCTGCATGGGGGACTCCTGTAACAGTGGAGATCTGGATTTAGTATAGGGCTGTGTACCAGTACTGAATATCAGTACAATGCAGAAAAACATGTGCTAATGGGTCAAATTGTTCAGGTACAGGTCTGGACCTGTCCCTAAGCCTCTGTACCGGTACCTCACAGTAATTCTATGCCAACTTCTTTGCGCAGCTTTTTGTCATAAGAAGTGTACACCACTACATGTGTTTTCACACCCCAAGACCCAAGCATACTGTACCTGACACCCTTGGCCCAGACTTGCTTGTTGAGCCGTGTGTCGATGCGAACATCGGGGGTGCCCATCATCTTCTCAGCAAACTTACGGATCTCCTTCACTGCCCGGGGAGCACGCTTCTTGAAACCCCTGGGAATGGTTGATACAAGCACAACAGTCTTATCAACTTATTGCACAAATCCTGAAGGAGGGAAGGATAATATATACACACAAAAAAACTACTGACAAAGAGTACACCTGGTCTCCATGAGATTGAAATCCATCTTTGATCTTTTTTCAAATCAAATTCTTCTGGGGCAAGTTCAGACAACCTTAATTTTCATCATGACAATGATCTTTCTCCTTACTCATACATATAGAACACAATTAACATGACTGTAAATAAGCAAATCTATGAATTTTTTCACTGCTTGGCTACCTGGTGAAGCTTTGATTTTTGCTTAATCTTGATCTTGATTAATACTTGATACGCTGTACAGTCCAGAGAGAAGGCATCTTATGTCCTGGTCTTCACTCATTGCTGCTATGCTGTATCATAATCTATACATATGTAGATTCATAAAAGAACCTACACAGATTACATGTACTCAGTGACAGTTGTACATGTACTCACATGCCATGGACTCTCTTGTGGAGGTTGACGGTGTATTCCCGGGTCACCACCTCATTCATGGCAGAGCGCTTCTTCTTCTCACCCTTCTTGTTAGGAGCCATCTGCGATTTCAAATACATCGAAACACTTCATTTCGAAAGCATGGATCTGAGTACATTTTGTACAGTGCACAGTATATAATTTGTAATCTGCAACAGCAACACTGGACATAACAACACAAGGCAGGTATGGGAAGATCTGCCTTTCTAACAGGGATCTACTGACAGTGTGGTGTTCTTCTTCATGCCGTTACAGAAATAGGCCATCGAAAGGTGTGAACAACGTATATACAGACTTTTTACCGTGTCAGTCTATATGATTTCTACTCCGCTTTGAAAATACAGTAAGACAGCACAAGGGAGCTGTATCGTACCAGTACAACTACATCGAATTTTAAGTACCAGTAACTAGAGTAAAACTACAAAATCAATCAGATAATATTCCTTGTATCCTGCTTTATCTATCTGGATGACGATTATTGCCAGATCGTCTTCACAGACGTCTGATTACGACTGATTTTAGAGGGATGTGAAAAAGTTCGGCGATCATACCTTGGAAAATGGCGAAGAGAAAGCCGCAAGGGCTTCTGGGAGAAAGGCCAGATTCGGTAAAGTCAATTACGAAATAGGGATTATTACAGATATTAGTTATTTTTATAATAAAATTATACCCCTTAAATTTATACAAAAATAAAATATTTCCAATTAATAAAGATATTAGTACACCGTTATTAACTTTTAGTCCGTTTCTTTCGAATAATTAGTTCTTTTTATGTATTGTTGTAGATAGTGGTCCCCTTGTTTAAAATATACGCGCCCAATTCGGAAGTCGGAATAAATTGGAAGAGGTCAGAGGGGAGGGCACGTCGACTGAGGAGCTGCAAAAATCCAGAAAAGATGAGGTTGTCGATGGTTTTATCTTACCTCCCGAAGACAGTGAGGGGAATGAGATACAAATGGTACTTCAATACAGAGCACGTGCCCGGCAAACAGTGGATTGGGTGAGTAGAACAAGCACAAGTTCGTCGTCATGTTATAACTACTGAGTGTATGAGGTTCTGATGACTTTTGTATCAAAACTGACTTTGAACCACATATATTGCATCCAGGAATACCAGTGGCAGATTGCGGCAGATTGAGATACTTGATTATTGATAGCATAATCTGATAAACATAAATAATTTTGCAGTATAAACTTGCTCAAGATAAATTTTGCAATTAACACCAACAAATGTTGATAATTTAATGTTAACAGATACCAAGTATTTTCTTACCACTACCAGGCACTCCAAGTGCACTAGTACTAGTACACTTACTGTATGTCCGTTGAAGGATACTAAAGCTTGATTGACCTTTAACTTGTGCTTGTGGAGGAAAATACTGACCTTGTACTTGTAGATTCCACTTCAACATGTCATGGTTTCTTGAATGACAGCAGTACTAATGTTAACAGTGTTATCAAGTGTTGACAGATTGGCCACCAGGTTGACCCTCATATTTTTGTGACCCACAGAAAGCACCGTCGCTGGCGACCAATCACGTTGACGATGAAGAGGAACACGTTGAAAAGACTGCGGTGGGAAGCAGAGACAGAGAAGTATCTGTCCACATGTCACTTGTCACAGGTGAGCAGAGAAAAGAACAGGTAGACTAGGAACATAATTGATAGGTGGGAACATACGTCAAAATGGGAACTTTTAATTGTGTAGGTATTAAAAGGAACAGTTATAGATATATCAGAAAAGACAATAGGAGCAGCGGCACTGTTAGAAACACAACTTATTATTACAGTGTTCGAAATACCTGTCTGCAGTCTGCAATCTGCAGATAGATTTTCAAGATTGCAGAAGAAAAATTTATACAATCTGCAATTTTGCAGAAGGAAAAGTAGGCTCCAGATTCAATTGTTTTCAATTTAGCACACTAGAACTCTCAGGCCCTAGGGGCAGACAACACTTAAATCCTGTTCTGAAACAACAGGAGCTTCTTCACTAATTTATATCATCATTGTCTTGACTTGTCTATCTTTTGTTTGCTTTTGACTCCAAAAATTTGTCTTCACTAAGTTGCATATGAATCAATAGTTTCTGCTAATAAACCTGCATTTTCTTCTGCAATGTGAAAGAGAAGGATCTTAAAAAGAGTAATATTTCAAACTTAAAAGAATTCCAGTAATGCTACAGATTTACAAAGCTATATATGATGTAAAAAGGCATAATTCGTCTGAGAAGGGTGTAGTATGGAGGCATGTGTATTTGCATGCAGGAAGTATTTCCAAATTGCAGATCCAAATTTCGACTCTTCTGCAAAATTGCAGAGCACTGAAAAAAAGTATTTCGACCACTGATTATAAGTAAACTGTCATGGAAACTGTCAATTCCCAATATAACCAAATGGTTATGTTGGGAATTCCCTCGTAGGTTTCAGGAATTGAGAATAGGGGAACTTTGTGTACAGGAATCAGATACTAGTGAGACCGAAAGAACAATAGTCTTGGCCAATCCACAGTTAGACCCTGAGGGAGTCTGTGGTAAAATTTCCTTGAAGTTTCCTTGGGGACATTTTGGCCCTGGATCCAAGAAGCTAGCCCTGGCAAGAGTCTGGCAGGCTAAAAGAACTTTCTTTGATTATCTCAAACTTCACAATATTTAGTGTCATCTCAGTTGCAGTTTGTAGCATAGGCTGGAAAGAGCTACATGTAGGATTACTAACTGCATATGGCCATTCACCAATGGTATCTGTACGAGAGAATTATCTACATGTAGAAAATGCCTCTTATTATCCAAAAATGTGGTTTACAACTTTTTACACTTCACAGGCGGAGGAGGCATGTATTGACGAGGAATCTCGTGCGTCGAAGGAGTTTGAAAAGATCAGGGATTGGAACTACCGGAAAAGGATGCCGGCACACAAGTACATACAGGACCATCTAGAACACCTGAATATCCATAAGAGATGGGCAGATCCCCAGGAATACCAGAGAGACATTCCTGTTCGGAAGAAGAAATCATACTTGGACTTCAAGTAAATCAGGTTGAAGCTGTAGCCATAGTGATAATCTAGAGAATCTGAATTATGTTTTGGCTTGTGCATATGTGGTAGCCATGATTTAATCTTTAAACATTCAAGAATGCCAGGTTCAACCGCAGATATCTCCATTTCAGCCAATAAAATTCCCAGCTATCCTCCTGAAGTGAAGATAATGAATATCTGATTGAATTATATTAGACATATCTTAACAAAAACACTTCTGATTTAAGTTGCTGTCTAATACTATTCATTGAATGATATTAGACAAATCTTAAGATCAGAAGTCTACTTCTGCAAACAGTTGCAACATGTACAGGTCATACGTATGTATATTGTTCAGCTGTGTTCAAAGAGATTATGTTCAATAAACTGAAAAAAGCTAATCTTCCACACAAAGGCTCTTTTTCAGCATCTTGTTTATTTTTACTAAAATTCAATTCAAATACATCCGCTTCCACATAAAGCACTTCCTCACTTGCTACACAAAACAGGGAAAGCCACACCCCCCAAAAAAATGAAGGATCCATACAGTACAGTGTATATGATCTGTAATCTGTGGACAGGCAGTTCTACATAATTGTCACAGTAATTCATTCATTTTGTATATTTGAATACTAGTACATGAAAACTGATTAAATTGCTATTGCACCCATAAAAAAATAAGCTGCCATTTCCATTTGGATCATAGATATGTTCAAACTTTGTCTATTCCATTTAATACTATAATAGCCTTCTCTGCAGACAAATAGCTTGCTTCCATAGGAATACAGTAAAGAATCATTAAACATAAGCACCTTTTACCATGTATTACATGTAAACATCTATTTATAAATGATAGGTTTTCTTATAAATGATATATCACTGGAAGGATGTACCAAATTCACCTCTTTAGCTGTCATTTAATACCTTGTTTACACTCAATTACAGTACATGTCTTTATAACAGACATGTACATCAAACAACAAGTTACACCTAAACCCTGCCTATTCAACACCTATTTTCCTACATAATAGATCATGATGAGCTCCACTCTTGCATAGCTAGAGGACTGATAATGTCTTCTTATCTGAGCAAAAATAAAATACTGGCCATGGTTATATATTGACTGATTAGGATAGCACTAGTTATCTTCTAGCGAGTAACCAACAACTTTGAAAGGCATTCCTAATTGCAAAAGATGTTGGTTAGTCTAACCAGAGACATTGTGTATAATGTCCTTGGTCTAACTCAATATATACAGGTACTGGTCATGATTAGTAACACTGAAAGTGTTTTTACATCATGTACAGTTTAAAAAAATTTGTTTCTCTTCTAGAAGCTTCCATGATTACGGTTTGCTTTCATATCACTAACAATAACATCATCCTATGTGAAATACTATTGTGAACAAAACTCAAAGAAGTAAGACATGATTTAATAGGTTACACCCCTATATACGGACACCCCTACATGTATGTTCCAACAACAATAACCCTATGTCGAAACGTAGGGGCTTTAGAACATAGGTGTCCCAGTTTAAAACAACATCTGTAGCTGTCCCAGTTTAACATTTACAGACTGCCCCTCTGACATTCAGATTAACCCGACCAAGTTTGCAGTTCGGCTGTTTGGCATCACACAGACGCAGTCAGCTTTAGCTCTTCCTTCAACAGTGCAGCCAGCCTCTGGATACCCTGTGAGAAGTAAAACACACAGTTTTATTTCTATACAATCTTTATGTAACCTTAGTAACATGCAATCAGTAGGCATAGCAAAAGGCTTATAACATACAGATAGGTTCAGACTTGTCAATGGAGTCAATGGGCCATACTATATTTTTCCCACTTCATACTTACATTGTACAAAGTCTGGGTAATAGCGTTGATTCATGAACAAACTGTAGACAAGATGGCTAAGTGTACATAAGCTATTTGGCATTTTGCAGGATGTATATGCACAGTTTTGCTTGTACACTATAAGCTAAGAGGTAACAGCTTGAAAAGAATGATGTAACAGTTGTAACTTCTTTTCTATGAAGGATTTGAAGAAGAGGAAGCTGAGTTAAAACAGGATGTTTGTATCACTGGACATGTTTTCTTCAGACGTGCGGAACCTCTTTTCAAATGGAGGATCACAGAAGAATGGCACATTTCTTTCATCTATGTAGTTCCCAGAATAAGGACAATAAGCTTAATGAAGGAAGAAAAAGGCTTTTTATACTTTATCGGGAACATCATGTAAAAGTTAGGTATAAATGTGGAACCTCTTTTCAAATTGAGGATAAGTGGAGAATGGCACAATCTTCATCTAGATCACATAATTTGGACAATAAGCTGTATCAAGAAACAATGAGGCTTTTTTATTTAATGAGGAACAAGGTTGGGTATAAATGTGGAGGAAACAATCCAGCTGCATCACAAATTCATCAGGGTTGAACAGAAGAGGCACAGTCAATCCAGGCACTTGAGGGAAGGACTCAGGCTCTGGGGAGGGAATTCTTTCCTGAGTGGACGGCTGCCTCCTGGCAACAACCAGGGGAGGAGAAGCCCTCCATCTGTGATCCGTCCCTGAATGTGGTTCTAGCAGCAGTGAGGAAGCTTACAGACATCACTCAAGGTAGGTAACATTGTACTCTATCTAAGTTGTTTCTCCCTTCCAAAGGTATACTGTAATAGAAGGAACTCTTAGTCTTACATAGGCTCTTTAGAACTGAGAGACCTAGACTCGAGGTTACTTTTGTGTAATGTGTATTATAGTCCTCATGCATGGGAAGCCAACAATGAACACTTATTCATCAATTTGATGTTTGTGATAGATACAGTAATGTGGTTCTGAGGTAGGTACATGTAAGGCATTGAGGGATAGAACAGGTAGTGGACTCTACTATCAAATTGGTATTGGAGCAAGACTAGACTAAGCTCTGTATTGCAAGTTTACCACCCTCAGTACAAAGGCTTGGCTTTTATACCCAGAAAAGACATCTGCTATGGTCAGAATCCATTGGAGGGCATCTTTTCAGTGGACAATGGAGGAGACAAAGCAGTCAATAACTCACAGCAGTTAAACAAGAGACTCAATCAGCACTTTGAAACAATGCCTGTGCTGTAGTATAACCAATATATATTTTGTATTCATTAAACTTTCCTTTTAATTTGTGTATCTTAGAACTAATGCCCAGTTTTCATCTACATTTTCCAACTTGCTTTTTTTATGATGATTGGAGGTACATAACTAAGTTAATTAAGGAAGCATGGCCATGATACACCCACACATTTCTTTGATGTTGGAAAAGAAGGTCTCAGTTCTATACTGACTATTACACTTTCATCAGCATATTACATGGCGGTCAGTGCTATGGAATTGTTCTTGTATTCAGAATCCTACCTGGGGCACAAATTTCCGCATCATGGTGACATCGAGGCGTAAGACTTTTAAAAACAACCCCTTCCTTCTCAGAAGTACCTTTGTTACCGCTGCTTTGACTTTGGCGCCATTGCGAAACTGTAGCTTGTGTAAGCACCAATAACAAAGAACATAAGAAATTCGGCACTACAGGCTTTTTGTTGAAGTATAGGAAAAGATGTTTATCTTTTGACATCAATATCTCGGGAAAAGATGTTTGGGGAAGTTGCTGACATGTCGACGCATATTTGCATTTACTGCACTTCTCTCTACAAATGAGGTACCAATTATCAGTTACTAGTACAGAGAAGGCCAGGAAAAACGGGAACTTTGTGCAAAGTATCACCACTGACTATTGTATCATGACTTACTACTGTATAGATGTAGTATGTAAAAATGCTAAATTGCTCACACAGTACCGTATTGATACTACAATGAAAATACATGATTGTTGCGTGTACATGTACTAAATGCTGAAAGGACTAGTAAAACATTATGTACACCCAACTCCTTTTTCTTACAGCTTGCCCTCCATGCTTTATTTCAGACAGAGTCAGTAAGAAACTCTGACACAGTCCTGCGACTTTCCAGACAACAACAGCTCCACAACATGAGAACTACAGGAAGACCGGGACCTTTCACATACATACCGGTACTGTTCAATCTAATGGTATGTCTGTCCCCATGTTCCATTCATGCATGCCCCTACAACATCCTAGGAAGAGTCAACTGCAGGCAGAAGAACCTATTGGCAGTACCAAGCGGGATTCCGGCCTATAATGTTACAGCTGGAGCCACCTTCCCCACAGTCACACTAGACCTGCCGTTCAACTCCATCAGTGTATTGGAACACGGCGTATTTTCTAACCTCACCAGCTTACAAACCTTGAACATCTACAATAACCGGATCAGTAGCATCCAGCCTGGAGCCTTCATGGGATTGGAAAACGTCACAAAGCTTGATCTAACCAGCAATTGGTTAGAGTCCTTAACACTGGAAATGTTATCTGGGCTGTATTTGGTAGAAAACCTGGCTTTTAGCTACAATGATATAGCATATATGGATGAGAACATTTTGGGTGGTTTTCCGTGGTTGAGAGTGCTGAAGCTTGGGTCAAACAAGCTGACGTCTTTGCCGTCGTTTGCCACAAATCCTCTCGAGAATGTTGAGCAACTCTACCTTCAGTACAATCGCCTATCCCTGGTCCCATCCAGCACTTTGAACCAACTGCCGAACCTCACAACACTGGACCTGTCAGGAAACCAGTTTACCCAGACAATTCTCCAGCCATTTGCAGGGGTTCCTCTTCTCCAAAGCCTTCAGTTGAACGACATAAAAACAGAACTGTCCTCTCACTTTACTGGAAGTATTTTCTTAGGATTACAAAAGCTCGCTATCTTGGAACTGAGTAATAATAGCATGGATGCCATTCCTTCAAATCTTTCCGAGTATGTACCAAACCTTGAGCAACTGTCCCTTCAGCGCAATAATCTGACTCAGATTCCAAATAATATCCTCTCCCCCCTCCCTAAGTTGACCCATCTTGATTTTTGGTTTAATACCATCCAAACAATAGACACTGATGCCTTCAGTGGTCTTCCAATGCTTAACAATCTAATCCTGTCCAACAACTTGTTGTCCACACTTCCTGAGGGGACATTTGAGAACATAATTCATGATGCCTATGTGTACCTAGACAGCAATCCCTTTAGTTGTGATTGCCGCTTGGCATGGCTGAGAGACTGGTACGAGTCCTCGAGTGTTAACAGACTTTTCTATCCAACATGTGACAAGCCCTCTGGACTGAAAACTCGTACGATTCCCGATGTACCGTCCGAAAGCTTTATCTGTGTCGCCCCAGACATAGTACAGGTCACAAATGACCTGGCAGCAGTTGGAGAAGGGACGGTGACGTTACACTGCAACACCACAGGTTTCCCTGCACCTGTCGTCAGTTGGACACTGCCGGATGGAAGCACACAGACTGGCAGCACCATACATGTCGTCACAGCCTCACCGGACAGTGAGGGCACATACACATGTCAGGCCAGCAATGCTGGAGGCAACGACACACTTTCAATAGTCCTTAGCAGCCTTTCACTTTCTCCACAAAACAAGGAGTTTCAGTTCAAAGAGGAAATCACAAGTATTTCCACATTCACCAATTCATCTTTAGCCCCAGCAGTGAATATACAAAACGTTTCAAGGGGCTCCAGTCCTGTTATTGGCATTGTCTTTGGCACGCTGGCCTCTCTTATCATAGTTATCATGGTTGTTCTTGCCTTCACCTGTCACAAAGGTGATGGTTGGGGTCAAACGTCCTGCCTGCACCAGAAGAGGAAAAACAAGAAGGCAGAACGAGATCAGGAGGTTGTTATCACACTTGAGGATGTAGAGATTACACCAACAGGGGAGGAGAACATATATTCCACCCCAGAAGAGATGCCATGTCCTGTGGAACACTCCTCTACTTTGAGCAACAGCCATATAGGACACTCAGGACTGACACAAACTGTGACAACGGAAAACAAATGTGCAACTGACCATCACTATGAGATAGTACCCTCCACTCTCAATCACAGGTATGGAAAAATGAATGGGAAAAGCATCGGGTCTATACAACCTGGTTACAACAATCCAGATGAATCCTGTCGCTCTGTAATGCCGAAGGAAAGCAACTCTCCGAGGTCATTCCGGGCAGTTCTCACCTCACCAATAAACCATGGCAGTTGCAGTAATGTTCGAGAAACTGATAATCCCAGGTCCCTAACACATGGCAAGATGGTGATCCCTGACCATGGCCAGAATAGGCCCACTCTCCCAGCCAGGGTCCTCAAAAAGCCGAGTGAAAATTGTCAGTCAGGATTCACACATGTCCCGGTCTCAAGTTATCCTACTGAGCCCATCTATGAGAACATACAAGAGGACAACCTCAGTGACAACCAAACAAGTCGCACTCCTCTGAGTACAAGATACACCATACCGTTTGGTTACCATTCAGTTGCATCAGAAACAACCACCACATGGCCAAAGCCACGGAATCCAAGGCACAAGGAAGACCTCTGGCGAAATACGCTGCCCAGCACAGGCAGAGGTAAACACAGCAACGGAGAGCTCACAATTCCTGGCTCCCGCCACTACAGCCCTTCTAGTCAGAACAGGCAACAACACAGACATCTTCAGATGACACTAAACGTGGGTGGTGGCTTGGTGTCCGAGGCAGGGCCAATACCCACTGGCAATGCCCCTCGGAAACCAGAGCATTCAAGTTCAAAATTCCGTGCTATGGCCCACATGCTAACAAACACGGAAGGTGGGAGGAAAGTTCTAAGAAATCCTTCCAAAAATCTATCCAATAAGCATGACCTCCCTGATGAAGCAAGAGATTCCACTCCCAAGTCCAAACCTGACACAAAAGAAAAACCAAAGACAAAGGACAGATACAAATCTGAAAGAGCAAAAGCTGGAGACCAGAAGACGCTGCAGAAGGAAAGAGAGCCTCTTCCTGCAGGGCTAGTCATGAGTGTTGCTAAATCTGTAAAATCATTCAGGACAGGAACACAGACATCCGATGGTGTAAAGCCAGACCATACAGGAAGGTCAAAAAGTGTGTCTAAGCCTTGGTATTGAACTGGAATTTCCTGTACTCATGCCAAAATGTATACCTGCCCTGATTCTTTTAAAACTATAGTATGAATCATCATAGCTGTTCAAACTGCTTTTTTTGTGCAAAAACCTTTTGTTCATTACAGAAAGCAAAATCTAGCTGGCAAAATCTTTGAGGCATAAAGAAAGGAACAGTATTATAATACCTTATCAATGTCCTGTTCAGGAGCCTGTGAGTATGATGCCCTTATGTAGGAGCTGGGTGCCTCATTGGCGGTAAACGCTTTGCCAGGAGCAAACAGCACACCTGAAACATAAGCACAGGGCATGACATTCAAACACTGAAAATGCTGGAATATTCTGCTACATGTATATGATTATTGTAGTAGATGACTGTTTTTATCATCTTCCAAGAAGATTATCTTATGTATAAATGCAGTTGATAGGTACAATGTTTCCCAAGTCTAATTTTGAGCTGAGGATCAGACCATATGCACAATAAAACTAAAAGCATCTGAACTGTCATGTATATCCAACATGTAAAGCTAAAAAAATGTTGCTCACTGTTCTCTGAATTCTGCTCTGGTTACCAAACATATTGTAGCTGTAGGTAGGAAACTTTGGCAGGACAAAAGAGATTTGGCAGCTAAAATAGTTTTGGTAACTGGGTTTGGTAACTTGGCTAAAAAGCATTCTTTTTACAATGTAGAAAAACATATACATATATAGAAACATCAAGGCCAGACTAGAATTCAGAGAATGTGAGCAATGTTATGTTATGTTTTCAGATTCTCGTATAAAAACATTTGCACCATAATGAACGTACCTGCATCCAGAGCTTTCTGCATGACCAGGTCAGCGGTATCCTGGACTCCCAGGAGCTTCATCCACAGGAACATACCACTGTCTGGGACAGTCCACTCTGCATAGTCTGCAAAAAAAAGTTATTTTTAATTTACATATATACCGGTACATAGAATTGGAGTTTATTGGGTTTCAACCTCTCCTTTAGCTGTGTACCTATAACTAAGTGACAGCTAGTCTTCCAGGATAGGACACAGGTACATAAAAGCCATAGGATTACAAAACCATCTCAAAAGTGGATACATTTACAGTACTCTATGCACCAAATGATGTTTAACTGAAGACACAATACCTTTTAACCAAGTGTCACATGACTCCAGGATAATGTCTCTCCGCTTGCGGTAGAACTCTGTTACACTGTTAAGTAACAAACAACAATGATTACATAATGTCAGCAGTTTTCAACAAATTCTGAGGATTATTACACGGTAAACATACAGTCTAAAACTCTATACATTGAGTTTGTATTTTGAAACTCCTTTATGGAATTAGACAGCAGGTGGAAGGTTACATGTAATATTAAAAGTACAATGACACACCGCTCCGTGTGAGCATCAAATCCCTCCTGTCCCCAATCCTGTAGAATCAGCAGGCAGATCATCTGGGAAAATACAAAAATACAACATCTCCATATCAGAGTCGTAGTAAAAACATGATACAGTTGTAACCTCCTTGAGATACAAAATGGACTTTGTACTCTCCTAGCAGAGGTTAGGCCTTTATTTCAAACCTTTGATGATTTGTCCTTTTTTTTTTGCTTTCTAGCCCTTCTATCATAAGAATAGCCAACAAACTTGAAAGCCTGCCAAAACTTCTAAAAAGGTTAGAAAACCAAGCAGAGGTTAGGCTATAAATCAGGCTAAACCTCTGCTTTGGAGAGTAAGGACTGTTTCCTACCTGGGAGAGTGTGTTTGCATGCTGGGTGCAGACCTGCATGTGGTACACCAGCCTCTCTATCAGGGGCTGGGGACCGGTGGCAAACCCGATACGCATCCTGTGTAGCAAGATAGAAAAATACAAGACTTGTACGAAAGAATTATCATTATGGGTATCTGAATCTGTATATAAGACAGTGTAACTGCCCCTTGGCCTAACCGATATCTTAGCACAGATATCTAGCTATAAAAAAAAATTATTAAAAAAATCTAGCTATGGGGTACATTTTATATGCAAATGAAAGTGTTTACTTGTTTGGAAGGAACTCTGAGATGAAGCATCATACCTACACATGATAGTTGATACTGTCAGTTCAGATATAGTTTCCTTGAACGTATGTATGCTAGTGGGTATATATAGCGTATCGAAAACAAAGATTTTCACACACAAGAGTCTATTCATCCACACACGTTCAAATCTTACAGACTCACCCAGCAGATAGAATCTTGGAGAAAGAGTCAAATCTGATGACTCGTCCGTCAACGTCCATAGACAGGTAGCTGGGCACAGGAGTCTAGAACATCAAACAAGCATACATGTTTAGAGTACAATAAACTAGGATGTCAAGCACACAAAACTGAAAATTCTGCTAAAGTACCAAGGAAAGCCATCAGGGGGTCCAGAGGAGCAATAATGCTTAAGTGATGTTATGTAATGCAGTGGAATCATATGTTGCAGAAAGTCTGATGCAACTAACACATGTATGATCCACTGCTCACCAAGTCACATGTATCATCTGTATAACTTTACTATAAGATGTTACCTTTAAGATAAGTTGATAGCCTTGTTAATAGTTCTGATATAACATTGGGACCCCAATGAAGAAGCAAACATTGATGACTGTACCTCTGTGAACTGGATGTAGTAGTACGGGTCATCCTCCAGGATAAGGAAGTCATACTCGCTCGCTATCTGTGGGGTAAATGCAAAGATATCAAGAGTTTCAATCACAGATAAATATAGGGATTCAAAATAAAGAGATGTCCTATCTCTGCTCACTCACTCCCAATACTTTGTGCTGAGGACATACAAACTTCCCCTAAGCAAGCAATGCCCAAAACAATACTTCAGAATCTGTTCTTGAAGCATAGGACAATACTAAATGGCTGTTTGATGTCTGGTGTGTAGGCATAGCACTATTAGGTGTGCTCACTTTCAGCCCTCACTGCTGGCGAGCGGAGCTATTCCTAGCACTGTGAAAAGAGAGCATATTAAGTCTCTCCTGCCAGTACATAGCTTCTCCACAGCAATACTATATACAGTAGAAAAATGTAAAAATATTGGACCTGATACACTTGCTGTTTCCGTTCCACTGACGTGGTGACGCCCGTGGGGTTAGATCCTGACGAGGTGGTGTAGAACACACGGGGGATGTCTGAACACATATTGGAACTGTCTGCAGGGTTCCAGTTGGACAGGATCCTTCGCAGGGAACTTATCTTTGGCCCATGCTCGTCTGTCTCCACCTCAAGGATGTTGCAGCCCATCGGTTTTGCCTACAAAACCAGGAACAGGAAATCAGAGATTAGTAAATGTAAAGCTTTCTAGGAAGTGTTTGCGTTTTTGTGAATGCATTGGAACTGTATTATATGATCGAGAGGAAATACCCAATTGAATTTGCCTTATGAAATGATGTAAGTTATTCTGAACGTTTCTTTTGGGATGGAGACATTATACTGCTCCTTTAAGAGCAGGTTAATTTTGCCTTTCTTTATGTGTGACAAAAATCTGTTTAACACTTAACTAATTTGAAGAGTGTTGAATGTGATGTTGAGTGTGATGAATATCAGAATATGGTAATACTCACAATAGACAGTATTCCGGGATAAGCAGGAGTTTCAATCAGGACATTGTCACCAGTAGTCACCAACATCTCCATAGTCTGGTTAAAAATACATAACATGTTCAATTCCAAGAATGAAGAACTGCACATCTTACTTTTACAGACAAACATTCCTGGATAATTGCATGTCAATACACTAGGATGGATTCCATAATACCTCAGCAGATCCTATGGTGGCAAGGCAGTACCATTGGTCAAACAAAGGAGTGAACAGTAGCCAACAAAGCTAAGATGGTTACTCCTTTGGCCAAGAGTATTGCCACCTTAGGATCTGCTTGGAGACTATAGATTCCATTTGCAGATGCTATACCAGCTCCACTCTTCCTTCACAGAGGAGGTAGAATGGAGTGAGTATGCCGCCACACAGCGTGCCTGCGAAGCTGGCATGTTATGCCGAAGGGCGGTTATACCAGCTATACAGATACAGAATATAGCTTCCACAGATGAAATCCATGCTATCAATGCACACTGCACAATGAAAACATGTGAGGCAAGAGGCAGGTCTGTGTGAGTACCTTGCACATGGCCTCCTGGCTGCCAGCTGTTACACACAAGTCCATCTTTCCCTCGTGGCTCAGGTAGTCGGTGGGAGGGTTGTGTTTTCTCCTCTGAAGCTCCTTCCCCCATTCTACCATCTCTGGATGCCTGCAGATGTACACAATGATTCAGAACAGGAATATACTGATGAAGGTTAGACATCCAGGTAAACAATATTGAAAGAAATTCTACAGCTGGATAAATTACGGAGATTACTTTTCTCGGACATCTGTCACTCTTCTTTAGTGTCATTTAAGAGACAGAGAACATATATCAATTTCTAACAGGCTTTTAATTCTATGTAACTCATAAAAATCAACATCTTGTCATACACACAATTGGTATGTTGTACATGGAATTGGACAAATATTGCTTGCGATGCTGAAACTGTACTACTAAAAACACATGCACAAAAATGTCAGCCAAAATAACTTGGAATGCCACCAGGTGAATCAGCAAGTGAAAATCTGCTGCATGTATTAATATCACAAAGGCCTACCCTTGTGAGGAGGTGTACTGCAGACCCTGGTTCATCCAGACTGGAGACAAGTCTAGCTTCTTCCCCTTCCTGTCAATCAAATATGCATGATAGAATATTAATTACCTACAAACAATCAGGAAATCAGAAATTCGTGGCAACATTTGAAAAAAAAATATGGAGACTGCAAGAAGGCCACCTGTCCAAGAAGACCTTGGTCCCCTAGCTGGCCTTCTTGGGCAAACTTGACTGTTAAGTTGCTTTAGATAACAGTTCAACCCACCTGGTGTAGAGGTGTGCAGAAGACAGTGGGAAGCAGGAGGTGTTGGGCATGCCTGTGGACAGGGCGATCAGCGACCCTGGAACTGCTCGCTGCTGGATGTCAACTGCAAGGGCAATGTCATTCTGTCAGTAAGAGAACTTTTGTATCATTCTACACCTTTTTTGTGTGTTCAGAAACACATAATACATGTTACACACCCTCCACAGGAATAAATATTTCCTAGTAGTTTGTTTTGCAAATGCCATGGCAACAACCATGGTAGAAAGCATATAAGCGATAAATACTTTGCTTCGTTATGCTTCGACTGAAGGGTTGGTAAAAATCAGTGAAATAGAAATGACAAAGTCAACAGTTCGTTGGGGGGGGGGGTGACATCATTGTTTTGTACTTGCAGAAAAAATCAAGTTGATTCTTTGTTCGGCCTTGTTTAGAAATGGCAATTGTGCTTTTTGCCTGATACTCCTTAAATATATAATTTATGTAAACAAGAGAGACAATAGAAAAGGCATGATAAATGCGCACGTTCCGTTATGGCAACGATGGTATTTCAATTCCAGGGCAGTGCATAACGTTATGCCTGGTTTTAACTTAACCGAGCTAACGGTAGTTGTCCAATCTAGTTCAACCAGAAAAAGCTCACCCAATGCACGGAGAGGCGATGCCCCCCTGGCCTTGGCCACGGCGTTCAGAAACTTGGCGTACTTCATCCTTACATATGACCGGTGTAAAGGCTTATCAGTATGCCGACATGGCCGGGTACAGTGAACTTCTCATGAACTCTAGGTTAGTCCATTTGTACATGTGAATGTGGGGGTGGCGCTTTTTGGTGTCATTTTTCATCAATACTAGTATTTGACAGCCTTACGGTACATGCATGTTACGAGCTTGTGACCGAGCTTCGGACCGACGCAAGTGCCCCGTGCCAAGCAAGGAAGTCATATTTAATGATAAAACCCATTATAAAACCATAAAAGCATGAAAGAGCCGCATAGGACACGTACATCATGCATGTGGTTTATAGACTTGCGATTGGGTAGGCGGGGCTATGCCAAATCACGTTAGTACTGACACAAACGTTTTTATATTGACTGACTTTGACTGAATGTCTTGTCCAATATAATTTTGCAAAGTTAAACATGCACAATATAGTAAGTCAGACTACAGTGTACCAACTGTAACAGTACTTCTTTGATTTATCAAGTTTAGGGTGACCCTTAGCCTATGTAACCCATGCTCCGGGGGGCTCCCTAGCCGGCTGGATGTTGGGCGGCCGGCAAAAGTGATTTAATCAGGCCAGGGTGACCCTCAAATTAGTGACAGCATTTACGGTCAATTAACTCTTCCGACGCTACGTGACTCATCGCTCTAGGCAAGGACATTATACATCTGTCAGTGTGTATAATGTTCTTGCTCTAGGCGAGTTCGATGATTTATATCATGAATATATAATACAGGTCGCCTAACAGACAGTACGATACGCAGAAACGCAGACTAACAGTATAAGCAACAACGCGGGTTAAAAAGAGTAGAATTTCACCCAAATGGCAGAATTCTAGTACTAGTAATTGGCCAGGGGAGTTTGGCCACCATACTAACCCTATTTTTGCCGAATTCTTCTATTCATAAATCTTATAATAAGTACACTGTAATCAAAACCCCTTAGGAAGGCCCGGTGGAGGCTAGAAAAGGCCACAGAATACTTATCATATGCCCACAGAAACAAGCCCCACCGATACAGCATCTGGCGGGTCGGTACTATATCAAGCTCCTTGGTATTATGCAGCACGTCGACAGACAAGCATGATTACAGGGTACGGGTCATGTAGGTCTCTCTTTTTTCCTGTCAGAGATCGACGATGCATATGAGTCACGTCCATGTCGGGGGAGGGTGTAACTGCCCACGCCTGAAATAATGAGGACATTCCACTATCTGGCCTGGTATCCAGTCTTATCGTGGTTGGGGCGGGCTTTTCCTCTGGGCTGCAGGAGCTCTTTCCCGCCCGCCTCAGCTAGGTTTCCCGGTACTAGGTATTTCACGATGGGAGATTGATTAGCCCCACCCATACTGTCGCGGCATATTCTAGGTTTGGTCTTACACGTGTCGTGTATGCAAGTGACTTCACACTAGTACTTGGGAAGGTAGGCTTGGGTGTTAACATGACCATAGGTTGCGCTTAACTATATTATAATAATCACTGCCAATGTCTGTTTGACACGAACAAGATTTCTCTCTCTATTGTACAACTAAAAATCTTGCCTCGCGAAAAGCGCACCGTATTGACGACGAAAAATGCGTGACGAAAAATCGACGCCGCCCCCTTTTCTGTTGAATCAAAAATCATTCGGCTCCACTTTTCAGACATTTGCTCCGCTTTTCCGTAAAGAACTAGTAACGGACGAAAAGTTTACTTGTAGTAACCTTTGGATATTTTCAATGTTGCCGTTGCTCAAGAACTCACTGTCCCAGGATCTGCTGTTTTCACGACCAAAATCTTTTGAAAGTTGCACTAACCGACAGATCTAGAAAAGGGTCAAGGATCGCAATACAGTGGAAATTTCCACTGACGTAACGATACAACACAATGCGATCGCGACGCGGTCATCCGTACATAATTGTCTACACGTTGTCGTACAAAATATCTACTTAATACCTACAACTACAAACATATCGAACAGCTGAACATTCCGCGATCCACGTGTAGTGAGCGCCTACGGGCGACAAAATTGTCTACATGTAGTAGAAAAATCTACTTACTGACCTTGCTCTGTCAAAGAAACGCTATGAATAATGTTGAATGTCCACGCGCGTGCGATCAACATGATCATCATTGATCAGTTACGTTCTTATTTGTTGATTGAAACACTTCATTTCGTTAGTTTTGTTAATCGCATGAACAAGAATTAGCCCTTGCAGTCGTCTGTGCTATCAGCACGGAAACACGTACACACATGCATGACAGGTAAAATTCGTTTGTTGCGCTCATCATTAATCAATATTGTCGTTTTACTCACCCAAGTGGCTCAAGAACTCACTGCTCCTTGCTCGGCTGACAGCCGTCAAAAAACGTACGTAATTCATTCTTCTTAAGTACAGCTGAGCGACAAGATAGCTTTTGTCGTTGTGAAAATTAGACACTATGCGGTCGATCGATGTCACTGATAGCGAAGAGGTAGACCTACTGACAACAGTGACCTGTTTCCAACGTTGAGAAAAAACCGGTTGTTCGAGAGTCTGAAGACAGTGGAAATTTCCATTGGCGCAAAGTCGCTGTAGGGTCATGTATAGTAAAATGCATGGATTCACTTGTGATATTACAATACAGGGAGTGGCCACTCAAGTTTTGGTAGTATCTAACAAAACTAAGTCTATCATATTTGGCCTTTATCTTCCTCAGAAATTACGTCACACTTGCCTAATTTGCTCGCTGTCCATTAACTGTGGCACTCAGAGACGCCCCCTTTTCTGCCAAGCAAAAATTATCCCGCTCCAGTTTTCAGATTATTGCGCAAGTCTATATATTGCCAACGTTTCGACAAATTTGACAACGATTTTTACTGCAGTAACGTTGCAGTTGGCGTAGTACAATGATGTCATCTTTGGTGTTATTTTCAGGTCAATAAAATTGTCTATACCCGTGGTCGTCAAAAATATCTCCTCACCTCACCTCACCTCACCTCACAACTAAAAGTAAGCATATCTAATAGCTGATCATTCTGCGATCTACCTGAGCACATGCGATCGGCAAAATTGTCTTCCTGTTCAGTTGTCTGAGCCTGGTGATCGGTCTGACTTTGTTCTGACATATAAACGCGAGATCATCAGCTCATCACAACATTAGCCTGACTAATCGCGCTCCTGGCGGCCGGCCGCCCCCAAAAAACCTCCGGCCGAGAGCTTGTGTAACACAGGCTAAGGACATTATGCACAGGCTTATAACAACATGGTCATCAGCTCGGTTCTTCGTTGATTCTTCAGTGGGTATGTTTGTACAGTGAAGGTCTTCATTCATCCATTCATTAAAACACTTTATTTCCTTGTGTTTGTAAAGGCCGGCCTCAAGGCACAGGTGAAATTTGCATTGGCTGTTAATTGGGCGACTACTGCTGTTTTGTTGATTTATTTCTATGACGAATAGAAGACTTGTTTCTTGCAATTGTTACACTGTGTTCTTTTATTCACCCCACGCAGGTTAAAGAACCCACCGCACTTATCGAAAAGAGTAGGGGACCTCGAGGTGTGAGTGGTTCAAACCTTACAGTCTGGTCTCGTGGTTGGCATCTTTGAAGAAGTGATAGTCACTTGATATGTCAATCCTTCCACAAATGTGGTAAATCGTCATAAAATAAAATTTAAGGTCTCCAGTGGACGTCATCCATAACAATTACTTGGTGTGGCCGTAGGAAATAACCTGACGCATGTCCAACCTTTCCAACCTATAGGACAAGCCCTCAATGTAACGTTATTTGATTCCATCCCATTATGGGGCTCCCCATTTCCAGCTGTCTCCAAACAGAGGTTGGTGGGGGAAGATCGTTATTTCTAAACACAAAAGGTCCTATGCAGTGATGTAGGAACCCTCCACGAGGCCCAACTCTAGATACCGCCTACAGCGGTCTAGCTGCCAGCTTTGTTAGGTCCGCTCCCAAAAATTTGCTGGTGGGTAGCAAATTTTGGGGAGCAGACATATAGCCAACAAGGCTGGATTTCAGGCTATTGGAAGTCACAAATGTTTAAACTGAAATCCATTCATAGATAGTCATCTAAACCAACCTCAAAATTGAAAGTCTAAAAGTGTGTAGGCCAAAACAAGAGAATCCTCCTCTTTATTCCATTTCATGTAGTTACAGGGTACACTTAAGAAGTGACAACCTTATTATAGTGCTGTAACTCTAATTTTTGAAAATACATGTACAAAAAAATGGGAAAATACTGGTGTTGTCAATGTGTCAAACTTCAACCCAAAATTGGATGTTACAATAATATCTGCCAGGACAATACCTAAACTATACTAGTACTTATCTATCATATCGTGACGAGGCACTCCACTGACATCAAAGCAAGTTCATATAGTAGCAAAAAGCAAACATTAAAAATACAGGCAGGCAGGCATTCCCTACTTTTAGCATGTCTCTTATGTTTTGCTGTATAAACAACATATATTTGATAAAAAAAACCACAACAACGAGGATTATGAATAGATTTAAGTCTTCTTAGTTCAACATAAATGTTTGTGACTTTTCAGTGCTTGACATCCTGCACTGGTATGAAAGTATGGATCATGCTAAAAACTGTTCAGAAACCATTGCCATTACTTCTTGAACAATACATTCATAAAGTAAGTGGTACCATGTACCAGTCAATACACAAATAAGAATCCACATACTGGTATATATACAGTACATGGACCAATGCAGGTTAGGTGCAGGTAGATCAGAAATACCTGCACTAACCTGCATATGCAGGTGGTATTTCAAGCCCTGTCTTTCATTTGGACAGACTCTGAAAGATGTTATTAGTGTTAATAAAGAAGGTTTTCCACCTCATTCATGCAATAAAAAAAGTGTACAGATATACATATGAAAAAATCACACTGCAAATTTTTCATGACTTACTTAAAATGATCTCTCTGTACTTGTTGTGTTGAAATAAAGTTCAACATTTTACTATACTTAAAATGAAGTTCATTTTTACAAAGTTGGAGGAAGAGTTAATCATCATCTGAATCATCATCGGAGTCCCCTCCCCACCCCTGATGCCCTTCTTCCCTCTCTTGGGTTTCTGCCCCAGGGTGGGGGGGTTGGTGGGGTCGGCATCGCAGTCAATGACCCCGGATAACCCTAACCGCCACTCCATCATCTCCGTGGGGAAGTCGTCCACCCCTCCCAGGTCGTCGAACCCAACCACAAAGTCCTTGGTCTTTCCGTCAATCACCAAGCAGATGGTGGGCAACACGCGCACCTTCAGCCTCTCACACAGCCACTTGCACTTCTCGGCGTCGATCTTACAGAACCTGGTCCCCACGTGCTTGGGCGCCAGGGCAGCCAGGTGCTTGTCCACGATCTTGCAGCGGAAGGTGCTCTCGCGGTAGAAGTGGCACACCACGCGGGGGCTCTTCTGGCAGACGGGGAAAAACTCCTTCTCCTCCGGGATCTCCGTGTACTGGCCATGGCCCATCTGTAGGAGCTCCTGTGGGGAAGACAGTAACTTGGTCACCGGGTTGTCTCTATGAGTCTATCTTCAGTGAAAGTAAGCTGAAGTGAGCTTTCTTATGGTAAGGTCACATTTTAAAACCCAAGGCCCTGCTGAGCAATTTACAGGAAGAAAAGTGTGATATAAAAGACAAAAAAATCACAAAAACAGTTGAAAACCTTAGTCATCTTAGAACTATCTGTACATATTCTTGATATGAAGCATAACAGAAATAACAGTACATGTAATAGCTTTCGAACAGTTTAACAGTTTTGAACAGTATACTGAGTGCTGCAGGCAAAATTTGCCTAGTGCAGGTAATTTTCAAATTTCTGGTGGATCCTCTCCAAGTTTACTCTATGCTACAGAAGACAATTGAACCCCCACCTGTTTTTTAGAAGCCTGTTTCTTCAGAGCTGCCAGCCGTTTCTGGTGGATCCTCTCCAAGTCGTCCTCGTCAAGGTTGTCCAGTCGGTTCATTTCCGCGTCGATCTGCGCCTCCACAGCCTGGGCTGCCTGGAGAACCTGCTGCTCAACGATCTTATTCACATCCATGGTGGCTGGGGACAAAAAGCTGCAGGGGAAACATGAATATTGATATCATTATAATATACAAGGTTACTAATTCATAGCTGGTGTGTTACGCCAAAGGGCGTTTTTACCGGCTATACAGATACAGATACATGTACTAGTATATAATTACCATAATGAGCTCAAGTAACTATCTTATTAACATCCATAGTGGCTAGGAACTACAAGGTGCAGAAAAACATCAACATTGATATCATTATAATCTATAAGACTACCAGATTATTGGACTGAACATGGAGTGCAGTGATATTTTAGTATTTTTATTAGCCTGGGTACCATGATCATGATAATCATCCCATTTCTATACGGGGCTCCCATACTCGCTCAGATACAAATTTGATTATAGGAGCCTTGTTATACAAATAGGATGTCACTCACAGATGTCACGAAAAGATGCTAGATGGGATATACAGTCGAAACTGCAACTGCCGAAGAAGACTTATGCAACAAAGAAAACACGCACAGCACTGCTGTTTTGCTTTTATAATTGACCCGCCATCTTTAAAAAAGGAGATAGAGCGGTCCCCAGCAACTACAGACCTGTTTCACTGACCTGCATATCCTGCAAACTACTTGAACATATCATCCATAGCCAAATCATGAAGCACCTAGAAAGTTACAGTATATTAACGGATTACCAGCATGGATTCAGAGCCAAACGATCCACAGAAACACAGCTTATACTAACAGTCCATGACATAGCTGGCGCACTAAACAGTAAACGGCAGGTAGATTTAGCAATACTTGATTTCACTAAAGCCTTTGATAAAGTCTCCCATGGCAGGCTCATCTCAAAACTGGAGTATTATGGAATCCAAGGCCCTACGCTGAATTGGTTAAAGGCTTTCCTGACCAACAGGGAGCAAACAGTAGTGGTTGAAGGGAAGGCGTCGGCTCCAGTTAAAGTAGCGTCTGGGGTCCCTCAAGGAACCGTCCTGGGGCCATTGCTCTTTCTCTTGTATATAAATGACCTACCAGATCAGCTTGACTCAAATGTGAGGTTATTTGCCGATGACTGTCTATTGTATGTAGAGCTTTCTACACAGACCGACTCACAACTTCTCCAAAAAGACCTGAACACCCTGGAAGAATGGCAAAGCAAATGGCTCATGCAGTTTAATCCCGAAAAATGCTACATTATGCACATAACAAACAAACGAACACCACATGCAACTAGCTACCAGTTTTGTGGTCAGGCTTTAGCAACCACAAAAATCCATCCGTATCTGGGCGTCACGCTGACAAGCGGACTGAAGTGGGGTGCACATGTTAATAATATCACAACTAAGGCGAAACAGACATTGGGAGTGATTAAACGTAATCTGTGGGCATGTCCAACGAGAGTAAAAATCACTTGCATACACGTCACTTGTAAGACCGAACCTAGAATACGCTGCGACAGTATGGGATCCATATACAAAGAAAGACAAAGACAAATTGGAAAGGGTACAGAATCAAGCTGCAAGATTCTGTATGAACAACTATGTAAGAGGTGCTAGTGTCACGGAAATGAAAAGAAACCTACAGTGGACCTCACTTGAAGACAGAAGAAAGATGTCTAGACTATGCATGATGTACAAAATGACTAATAAACTGGTGGATGTCCCAACTACTAAGTACCTAATACCAGCTCAGAAGAGAACAAGAAATAGCCACGCATTCAAGTATCAGAGTTATCAACCAAGGATTGAGGTGTTCAAGAATTCATTCTTTCCTAGAACTATCGCAGAGTGGAACTCACTGTCACCAAGTACAGTAGGGGCACTGTCAATAGATAGCTTTAAACAATGTCTAGAGCTAGAAGTTCAAGGGTTAGGTGTAACAAGTCGATCGGTGTAATATAGCCAGCTGCCGCCGCGCCGCGTGCCTGCGAAGCTGGTGTGTTACGCCGAAAGGCGGTTATACCGGCTATACAGATACAGATACAGATAATTGTCAAAGGCCCCAATTTATGAAGAAAAAATACCATTTGATTATAATAAATTTAGTGGTTTGGTGGGATCCATCGAAGCTACCAGAAAATTAATTAGCATGACATGACATGACTCATCAGTGCCCCCCTCCCCCATCAGTTGCCGTTTACTAAAACAGTGCGTTACTAGGTAAGGGATACGAACGACAGCCACAAATACGATCTAAAACAACATGCTCACGAGATCAGGTATACAACACTTTCACATACCTTCCGCAACGGGCCGCTTCAATTGTAGGGAACGTGGAGTTTGGAGGAAATTATGTTTGTACGTTACCGCCTGCTTTGGCTTTTGCTCAGTCGACCTTTTTCTTTCGGCTGCGCGCTAGAATGTTGGACTGGTCCACTTCAAATAAGGGGAGACCATTTAAGATATCTTATTATCTACAGGCTTTTTGAAGCTCTAAACACATGACTAAGTTTTATCTGTACAAATTCCATTTAAACATAAATAACCTGTATTATACGCTACTAGAGGACGCAATAAAAAGTAAACCTAATATCTTACTAACAACTTATATTACCTTTATACAGCAATAGTTCGGTCTATCTGTAAGAAGTCCGGTCATTGGTCCAATTTGTTAGTGTTTGTCCAATCAACGC
Source organism: Branchiostoma belcheri (assembly GCF_001625305.1). NCBI lineage: Eukaryota > Metazoa > Chordata > Leptocardii > Amphioxiformes > Branchiostomatidae > Branchiostoma > Branchiostoma belcheri. The sequence goes on along the minus strand of NW_017803379.1, from coordinate 3,066,002 downwards.
CGGCCAGTCATTTGCTGGCTTTGCTGAAGGGCAGACAGTACTATTAGATCTTGCCATAGGAACACATGCTTAAATACACTATTTCAACACCTCATGAAAGTACTTGCCCATACTCCAATCTCAAAAATTTTTCTGCACCAGGTAGCAACAAGGGTCTGATTCCCAAAAATAGAAAGGAAACAGGGGGTTGACCACCTCAAATTCCCGCCACAGCTGATGATAGTAAAAAAACCTCAACTTTGACCTACATTTTCCATGGTATCCATCCGCCTGGCCAGACAAGACCTAACCACTCACATCTCTCACTACGCCCACTAAACTGGTGAAATAAACAAAACTTGACCAATGTAGGAAAGTTTCGACCCTACCTGTGCCTTCCAGCCCAAAAATCTCCAAAATGGACCAAAAATTTCAAGAGAAAAAAAGGTTTTCAAAGGTATTAACTAGGCACTACAATCGTGTTCCCATTTTGAGGCCTCTACTGCGCAACGCAAATGTGGTGTCTGCCCTGAAACACCGGGTACCTGGCTAAAGAAGTCACTACTGGGAAAGGATTTGTTTAGGGTTTTTGGGAAGGCCAAAGTAAATTATCAATGGGTTCTTGTAAACTAACATAACTAAAGGTTACCTGTATGCCTAAAACATACATACGAATATTCGTAAATCAGAAAAAACAAGCAGCTAAAGATACTAAGTATGGTAATGTTACTTTAGGTTACTATAACTTGTTAACTTTTAATAAGGCTTTTGTGTTACAGAACAGCTTCTATGTCATTCCAAGCTTCTGTAGAATTTTTATTCGTAAGACACTAGTACATGTACTAGTAATTTGATATGACAGTATTTAATTAGGTATACAATGGGAAGCATTTTCCTTTTTCATAGCATTTAATAATGTTCACAAAGCTTAAGTGATGTTACTTATGTAACACTATTTCACAAATCAATTACATTTTTGTACTATCTTCAACCCTGATTCATATCAGCACTATGAATGTAACGTTACATTCTGCGCTTATATTTCAAGCATTTTTCTTAATTAAGACTTGTCTGACTTGCTGATCCTTACATTGACATGAGTTGACTTAAGACAATGACATCTTTCTACGTTTGAAGAAAATACAGTGTTCAATCTGTCAATAAGGTATACACATATTTGTAGATCATAGGAATATACCTCTTCACATTAACCAGTTGTAAGAAAATTCTACCTGAAAAATAAATTTTTTTTTTTCCTTTATTTCTTCATCTCAGAATCTTGATCTGCACCCTTTTCGGTATTGCAACTGAAAAGAGCCTCATACAGACTGACTTCAGAACCAATCTTATGTCAATCTTCTGTTACCATATATTGTAGATTTCCAGGGTTCATGGCTGCTACATGTGACAACAAGAAATAAGATAATTCAGCCATGTCATTACAGCTTTGTGAAATAGCAGATACAGTAGGACATTACATCAGACTCAAACAAGTATTACATCTCCATTTATCCAGTCTACTGGAAGTCTGTGTCAAAGTTGTAACTGTCGTCCTCTCCCAAACCAAAGTCCATGGCTGCAGACAATGAGTCTGACAGCTGGGTCGACAGCTTGTCCGCCCTTTTCTGCTGCTTCTTCCGCCTTTTCTGTGCCACTTTGGCGGCTTTTCCCAGCTGGAGGTTTCCCTCGAGCACGGAGGGGATCTCAAGGCTGGTACCAGGCTTCTGTTTCATGACAGATTCGGGCTCAGACTTCTTTTCCTTAGCCTTGACTTTGACAGAAATGGTGCTCAGTTCGGCAAGGTTACTTTCTGGTACATGCTTGATGGATTCGTCTTCCTCTTCATCCATTTCATCCTCTTCTTCTTCCTCCTCTCCATCTTCTGAACTCATTTCTTCATCTTCTTCCAACTCCTCCTCTTCATCTTCCTCCTCCTCCTCCTCCTCCATGGTTCCTTCCATTGGACCCATAGACTCCATGGCCAGCATGTTACTGGTGGTTTCCATGGTGAGATTTCCGAGGACCTTGTCCATGTCTTTCTCTATCGTGCCGATGTCAAAAGCCTTTCCCATCTCTGATACAATCTCGGCTCCGAGATGGACAGGCATGTTGTGGGACTCTGGAGGGTGTGTGAAGTAGGTGATTTTCCCGATCGTCCAATCCTGTAGTACAAGTTTGGCTGCTTTGTCCACGTCCGGCACTCCCCCCTTCTTCAGCTTCCCCTGCCGTTTGGCCAGGAGTGCAAGAAACTCGTGGACATTGGCGTAATCCGGAACGCCGTAATGGAGCATGATCTGCTGCTTGTTGCACCTGCGCAGGATGGCGTCGACCGGAGTAACCACATCAGCGATGTTCTCCACCTTCAGACAGTTACGGAGGATGAGGGCGGCGTCTGACAGCCCCGACGTCATGACGATACCAGGACTGTCGATCAACTTGATGTGCTTGTCGATCTGAACCTCTTGCAGAGTCTTGGTGACCCCGGGTGTCCCGCCGACGGCGCAGGCGCGGGAACGCTTCAGACTGTTGATGATGGAACTCTTCCCGACGTTGGGGAGCCCGATGATGCCGACAGAGATGGTGGTCTTGATGTTCATGTTGCGGCAGTAGTTGTTGAGGAGCTGCATGAGGCTGTCTGCTCCCAGACAGCGGCTGGACGTCAGCAGGTCTTTGTTGGCGAGGTTGACCGGGACTTTGCTCTGTGACAAGTTGTGGGTCTGACTCTGGGTGGACGCCTTGAAGGCCACGGTTGGAAACTCATTCCTGAGATACTTGAGCCACTTTTCCACGATCTCACGGGGGCACCAAGGTCTATCTTGTTCAGGATGAGGACAATCCGCTTGGTTAGGACCAGCAGCGAGGATGGACTGTTCCACCTGAGGGCAGCGACAACCCAGAGGATCTCTGGCGTCTACCACTTCCAGCACAACATCAGCTGCCTCCACCACCTTCCTGAACTCCCTGTAAAAGGCCTTCCGTGAACTCTCTGTGCTTTTCAAGCCTTTGCTGGAAGCATTTACCTCCATTTGCTCCATGGCAGCCTGCTTCTGCTCGAATGCCTTTTGCCTTTTCAGAGCATCCTTCTGTAGGCTGGCCACGTCTCGTTTAGCCTTCTCTGCCTTACGTTTCTTTTCCAACATTTTCTGTCTCTTGATTTTGCGCTGTTCTCTCTCCTCTTCAGCCTTCTGCTTTCTCTTCTGGGCCTCCCGAAGGATCTGTTCCTTGAAAGGAGCTTCTGAGGGAACTCCAGGATCTTTTCTTGCTCTCGACACCTTGGTTGCAGTGCCCTTCTTCTTTGCTGCTTTCCGAATTTTCCTGTTGTGCTCCTTTATCTTTTTCTTGATCTTGTACTTCTTATGGCAGGTGAGTCGCTTGCTCTGCTTGTTCTTGAAGGGTCTGTTCACCATGTTGAATTCTGACCAGCTCACACAATGGAGAGAACCAAGTCTGACCTAGTTTGTATCCTGAAATGCAATGAATACTCATTAGACTTCTAAATATCACTATAATTTTTGTACTGCAAGTTACTTCATGGGTTTAAAGTGTACCCCCCCCCATTGTGATAACACGTGCAGACATTTGGCTGCACATTTAACCACTAAATTCACCAATAGCGTGGAATGCCTGTGCAAGATAAAACACTTACAGTGCTGCTTTGTGTTTGGTGACAGATTCCGAGGCAAAACTGGCCTTGAATACAGTAATGTAGACCGGTAATATCTCTGAAAGTTGGCGAACGAGTCACGCGTCGTCTACTTGGCAGAAGGCAGACATGTTGGACGATTCTATTTTGAGCAATGGGAGGGTCTATCACGTTTCTCTGTTTATTAATATAAATTGAAATATCAATCAGATAAAAATTGCTATTGATGGTATATCATCTATAAAGTTGTTACATTGTAGTGCACAAAACAAAGGTAGAGGGGTGAAATACTTTATTAGAACCACTATTTATAAACATCGAAGATCCTACCATTTGATGAGTGGAATAAGCCACAGATTGCGCAACTCGTGACTTCCGCTTCCGTAGCTGTAGGGTAGCACAGGGGGGTAGCAGATCATAATCATGATGTAAACTTTAGGCAAGATTCGAGTTCTGAAGTACTTGCGACAGATATAACAGGTCATTCTGGGAAAATGTGGGTAACAGCAGCTACCGTGGTCATCAGTCTTCTTTTTGTACAATCTTGTGCCGCAGTTTCACAGATCGGTGAGTGCTAGACAACGAAAAAGTTTAGCTATAGACATTTGGTGCGTGTGCTATTATTTACATATATTTGTTGATACTAGTATACAACCTCCTTGATTATATAAAGAATTGTAAGTTGGAGCTTCATTATAAAGTTTGAATGTAGCATTCAAGTTTAATTAAATTGTTTTACAACCTGGCTCAATAAAAATCTCCAAAGTCCAGACATCGTATTCATCAAAGTGCCATATAAAATGAGCTCACATTTTCTACACAGGAGAAAGCCCCAATGTGCTTTTTCTGGTGATTGATGACCTCCGCCCTGCACTCGGTTGCTATGGATACCAGAACGTGGTCACGCCCAACATTGATCAGCTGGCAGCTAAGGGGATCAAGTTTAACAATGCATTTGTCCAGGTGAGCCATTTCCTGGACATTATAAATAAAGGGAATAATTGATATCTTCACTGAAGTTCCAGTATCCCATTTAAACCCTCTCTTGCAATGCCAAATATTGCCTTGATATTGTACATCTTGTGTCATACAAAATTTCATTTTAGTTTATTTTATTGAATTTGTTCAATCTGGATGGCGGTCCTTTTCATATTGACACCATCATGTAGCATGCATAGTCCAGTGGTTAGCAACCCCTCTTCTGGACCAAAAGGTTGGGAGGTACACCTGACATGCTTATTGCTATAAATTGTCACAGTCCATTGTCTCATTGTGCTTATCGCAATGTGATAGGGAAATTTGCCCTGTACAGTGAACTTGTGAAAACTGCACATAGCGTCTGTCTTAATCTCTGTCACGACCAGTGGGAGACTAGCTCTGCAGTGAGATAAAACTGAAAACTTTTCATTCTTTTATATGACGTCAGCAAGCGGTCTGCGGTCCAGCCGGACATCGTTCCTGACCGGTCGCAGGCCAGATACGACCCGTCTGTACGACTTCTACTCCTACTGGAGAACGGCGGCCGGAAACTTCACCACTCTGCCGCAACACTTCAAGGAAGCCGGCTACTTCACAGCTTCTGTGGGCAAAGTCTTCCACCCAGGTGAACAACTCCGGTATATACACACAGGCTGGCCTAGCCTATAGTGTCAACTGATTTACGATATTGAAAGCTTTAAACTTCAACAAGAAATCAGAGATGTCTGAGTTCTGAGAAGTGTTTAGGGTTGTTATGAATGTATATTGGAACTATAAGTAGTAGAAATCAACAGTCAAAATAATCTCACACTCTCTAGAAACCGTTGCCACCCTGGAACCCTAAAAAAACAGCACCGCCCATAACAATAATCCCTGCAATACTTCTGTCCTAACTTTAAGTATCCTTTTCCAAGTCAAAACATTGCTCTTCTTTTCTTGCCTGTTATACAATAAGTTTTCTTAAGTTTTCTGAATAAAAAAAAAACATTTTTCAGGAATAGCATCAAACTTCAGTGATGATGCTCCGTACAGCTGGTCTGTTCCTGCATACCACCCTCCCACACAGCAGTTCAAGATGAAAAAAGTAAGTCTTTTCATTGTCATGGCCTTTATCATTATTACACATGTAGTTATCATTCTTGTGATGTGGCCAAATTCATTGTCACTGTTCACTGTGGCAGGTTTGTCCAGGACCGGATGGTGAGCTCCATATGAACCTGGTGTGTCCTGTAGACGTGAACTCCCAGCCTCTTGGGTCCCTCCCTGATATCCAGAGTGCAGACTACGCTATAGAGTTTCTCCAAAATGTTTCTGCCTCCTCCCAAGCAAGTCAGACACAACCATTCTTTTTGGCCGTGGGATTCCACAAGCCTCATATTCCATTCAAGTACCCCAGAGAATTTCAAGGTATGTTTTTTTTCATAGTATTGGATAAAAAAATCATCATCTTATTCTACTGTTTGCCAGCAAATTTGTGATTCTGATCTTGAAAGTTTTAAGAAACTCGAAATTGGCATGTGTCCTGGATTTCTTCCCTGGTACAAGAAAAAGTAAAAATCAGTCAAAAGAATCAATCAGAAATACACAAATTTTCTTGTTCCAGACTTGTATCCTCTCTCCACCATCCACCTGGCCCCCGACCCTTCCCTTCCCCCAAATCTCCCTACGGTTGCCTGGAATCCCTTCACTGATATCCGCAAACGTGAGGATGTCCAGACACTGAACATCAGTTTTCCCTACGGACCTGTACCAAGGCAGTTTCAGGTGAGAGCGTCAGCTAAAATAACGGTACAGTACTTGATTAGCCAACTTATGTTTTGAATGATTTGTTTCTTTTTGTAAAATATGTAACGTTATAAACTTATATCATAATTCTTTTATCTTCTTACCAGGCTAGGAGCACTAACTGCCTCAGTTTCTGGTAATATACTGTACTAACATTTTATGTGAGGGAGAAACAACTGTGTTTCTGTTTCCCTTAGTTGCTGATGAGACAGAGTTACTATGCAGCCACCAGCTACATGGACAGTCAGGTGGGCAGGGTGCTGTCAGCACTGGATAACCAGGGACTGGCCGCAAACACTATTGTTGTACTGGTGGGAGACCATGGTGAGTCCTCAGAACTGCTACTATGTTTACTTAGATGCGATTTAGAATGGGGCTAGTTATAGGAGCCGAGATACTTTTATAGTTGTAGTAGTAGTAGTAGTAGTTGTTGTAGTGGTTTTGCAGAGGGCCCACTCTTTCTGAGACATATCGCTCACAGCCATTTCATCATGATCAAGTCATTTCCAGTTTGAGTGATTGTGACGTTATTTGTAACCAAGTGACCTATGCATTCAGAATTTCAAAGTTTGTATCAGTTCCCAAATAAGTCATAGCTAGACCTTCTATTCAATAACCTTGATTTTCCCCTTTTTTCTTTATTGGTACTTTGACAGGTTGGTCCCTTGGGGAACACCAGGAGTGGGCCAAGTACAGTAACTTTGAAGTGGCCACACGAGTCCCTCTGATATTCTACGTACCAGGTGTCACTCACCGGCCAGAGAGGGGAGAATCTACCTTCCCATATATAGACGTTCTAGAGTTGTACAGTAATGAAATATCAAACTATGACGTTGCACCAGCTAGAACAAATGAAAATGTAGTCCAGAAAAACAGTTGCAACAGGGAAGGATCACCTCCTTGCTATTTACAAACTCTACCATCAGAAGGGTACGAGAGTAATGCTTTAGTGGAACTGGTGGACATGTTTCCTACCCTCGCAGAGCTGGCAAACCTGACGACACTGCCGCTCTGTCCGACGGATTCCTCAAAAGTTGAGCTCTGTACCGAGGGTAGCAGCTTTGTGCCAGTGATGTTGAATGTCACAAAGGAGACTGGTGACCACAATACGTTAATAACATGGAAGCCAGCAGTGTTCAGTCAGTACCCACGTCCCTCCAAGAAACCACAGACGAACTCTGATCTCCCCCACCTGAAGGACATCAAGTACATGGGGTATTCCATGAGGACAGAGCAGTACCGCTACACAGAATGGGTCACATTCAACTCCAAGACTTTCAAACCTGATTTTGACCGTGTCGCAGCTCGAGAATTGTACCTACATGACACAGATGATCTGGAGGATCATAATATGGCAGGGAAAAGTGAACACAGCCAACTCGGTGAAACTGTTGTCACAGCAACTCAGGAAGGGCTGGAGAGATGCTCTTCCTGCAGTCTAATTGTTATATTGGAACATAGGCCTTAAATTGCCTGTACATGTATGTTCAACTCTATTTTTTTTTTCTCGGCACTTTCTCCCATAACAACACAGCACCACATCTTCAAACAATATTCACTTCTTAAAAATGGTTTAATAGCCAGACCATTAGTGCTACTGTACATCAGATATTATAGTGTCTTCTGCAACACTGATTTTCTAAAATACAAAAACAATAAATATTTCACAATTATCCCTACCATGGAGAAGCAAACCCTGAGGGATGACAGGGGCAATTCTAAGTAGTTTTCCTTCATTTCTGGAGGAAACTCCCCTTCTACATCACACTTCTAGCAGTCCTTCCACTGGTTGGGCCAACACCTCTTTCTCAGGAGAATACAGAGTATATTAATCCTGCTGACTTATTCATATCTGCTAGATAACATGGATCAATCATTGTTTGACTGAGAACTTTCTGTTATTATGGTGTTGGAGGCTGTGATGACCGGCTTCCATAGTGACAATGGATCCTGAGCTCTTATTGGACTGATAAATAACTCTGATTTGTTATAGGTAGTTCTGGGAATGGGAATGGTTCTCAAGAGTTAGAGGTGTCTGGCCACAAGCTCTCAGGGAGGAGGCCCAATCAGCTCCTGACAGTGAGAGATTGCGCAACCCGGCCTGGTGCTAGGAGAGTTGACACGTCGTTTGATGACTCTCTGGTTCCTGTGCCACTCTCTCAGCTCTCCTGGCGTCAGGGTTTGGTCGATCCCAGGTTTGGGCACGTCGCTCCAGGGTGAGACCGTGAAACCGTTACTGTACAGGAAAGCCCGCTTACACGCCTCGAAGGACATGAACATCACACCCGCATATGGCACAACCTGGAAAGTGGAGGGAGTTAAAAATTACTGTTCTTCTTAAAACATTTGTGGTGGTTTTGAATTTGGGGCACCGTGAAAATCTCCATTTTCCTTCCACCACAAAATAAAATCCCCACCATAGAAACGAGCTAGTTTCCAGTATTTTGTTCAAGATAACTGTCAGTAATTTACATAAACTGCTAAAAGCTTAAATTCTCAAATTCAGCTACCAATGCTTCAATTTTGTCACATACTGTCCTCCAGTTATCTCCAATTCAAAGCATAAGACAATGCATTTTTAGATTTATAATGAAATACATGTACATGTAATGGACTCCATAGTATGTTCTGGAACAACATAAAGCTCACCAGTACCTTCATGAGGTTGGCTGTGGTGCCTCTCCATAGACCCTGCATCCCCCCATGTTTATACGTCTGAATGAAGGCATCCACCATCCCTGTAAACTCCACATCTACCCCTCCTCTGTTGGGTAGCACTGTGCTGTAGGCCTAAAGAAGATCACAAGTCACAATTTAATCTTCAGCATGCTAAGGTAGCTATCTGGCATGAGTTGTATTGGTTTGTACACATTAATATGGGAAGCACAAATGTATGACAAAAATTATTTTAATTCATTCTTATCTAAAACATAAATAGCTCATGATACCAGGTAACCAGGGTAAAATATTTCCTGCTTTCACATTGTAAATGTTGTGTTGATAACACAGTTATACAAAAATATACATGTTTCTCTTTTTTTCACCTGTAACTTTTTCCTGATGGTGTCAAACGGATATGAAAAGGTTTGTGCAAAAGCAGCAGCGATGCAGCCATTGATGAAGTTAGCTAGCGGAGTCAGGTGTGAGGAGGGGACGCTCCAGGCTCGATCCAGCAGCTCATACGCCATGAAGGTGCCTCCTGCAAATGGCACCACTCCTGAAATACATGGAGACAGCTTGTGAGGGGGGGGGGGATCATGCTGTGCTTATCAGGGTTAGGACCAGGGTCAGAGACATATTAATCAAAGAACATAGATTTCACCCAGGTACAATTCTGGATATGGCTCATGGTATCCAGAACCGTGCCTGAGCATGGTTCTGGATAATGCAGAGTTCTGGATGCAACAGGGACTCTCCAGTATGCTCTAGGGTTTATTCTAGAACTTAAAAGATGCAAAATAGCGTGCAAGACAACAAACATTACACAACAAACCGGCTTTCCATAACATTTTGCATGTGATGTGAAGACTGGTAAGTTTTCTTATTACAATTACATTACCTATGACAGATGTGGACATTCCTCTGAAGAATGCAGTGATCCCCTCTGTCCTGTACACCACTCTAAAGGTGTGGATGATGCCCCTGTAGTGGGCTTTGCTCCTCTTTGTGTGCTGTGCTGTCAGGCGAGTCTTCACCATGTCTGTAGGGTACATGATACAGGTGGCAGTGATCCCACCCAGACTACCTGCCATCAGGGCACCACCTGCACTCAGGTACCCCATGTCATCCACAAACAGCTGTCTGAACTTGGTGTAAGCGCTGAACTGTATGGCCGTGTAGGGAAACAGCCGCAGGCAGCCAAGAAAGTTGCCCTTCCAAAAGGCTCGGAGTCCTTCATTTTTGTACAAGTTAGAAAAGGCTCTGAGGAATCCCTCTTGGGTGTCTTTGGTTCCGACCTACAGCGGAAAAGAAAAATTGTTAATACAAATGTTGATGATACATTATGTTGCTTATCTTCATACTAATATGCAGCATCATTCACCCCATATAATCATCACCCACACAGTCATACTTTTTAGTTTACTACCCTGGCCTAATACTAGTAGTTGCTCAGAAAGTAAACATTCCCATTCCATCATCAGTTGTCATCTAGCCCTTCCTTACATGTACATACGCATACTTTCAGCTGAAATATTTCTCTTACCATTCCACTGGAGTTAAAATTTCCATATCCAATACGCGAGCTATCATAACCTTTCCCACACAGATAGCTTGTTTACCTTTCATGGTTTGTTTACGTCTAACTGTACAATCGCACTGATTGATAGTAATAATGTCATGTGATGCGTATATAAACGATCGTGGTATGCATATATGGTATGTGTGTCATCGGAGCAAATAACTATAGAAATAACAACATCGTCAATACGTAGAAAACGAATCAGAATCATCCATAATGATAAGCGGATGTTTGCTTTTCTATTTCCGTTGTTTATTTTACCCCTCCCCACTTCTGTCACGTTTCGCATGTGAAGTCACGAACCTGGGACAAAATCTTGACGACGTCCAGAGGCGACGTAAGAGTCCTACTGGTCACCCCTGCCGTCCCCCCGCACACAAAGCTCTGTAGAAACGTCAGTCGGTGATCTTTCCTGCTTCCCATGGTCCGTCAAGCGACAGTTAGCCTCATTTTTCTGCCATTTTGGGCGCCCTTCTTCTTCCGTGCGTAGCCAAACAGCCAAACATTGCGTTGATCTGAACTTTGACCCAGTCCACATGACGTAGATGACGTCATAGATGCCACAGCACATACTTCGATTCTGCGTATGCGCACAACAAAATAGTTCTTAGTCGAGATTTTATACTGTAAAATGTCGGCGTTTAAAATCATATATCCGTGTAATACATAGATTACAGTGTTTGAATTGAACTTGACACAATGAAGCGTTGTGATTATGAAGGAGAGTGCTGTGGTGGCGCTATGATATTTTGCGCAATTATTTGATAATCTTCATGTGAAAAGGCTCTTTGGGGGCGTGGCTGGGAAACCCTTTCAGAGAGTGAGATTCCCCCGAATGCGTCCGCGTGGAGGACCGCGTGATCTCACCGATCTCCAAGCAGATCCTACGGTAGAATGGCAGTATCCTATCGGCCGAGCATTGTCCATATATAATACTAGTAGCCACCGCGGCTAGAAACTTTTCTTCAGTACCAAAGACAGCATTGTCTGTGTGAATGTCATTCAGTACCAAGGACAGAAGTGTCAGGGTGAATGTTCTTTGAACAGTTAAACAAGGAAATGTGTAACAGTGGGGTTCAAGCGCCACCATACGGCTGACACTTTTCGATGCAGCAAAGTCGATGAGACTTTATTTTCTGTATTTGTCATAAAAACTAACCTTACGTAAGGAGGAAGTTTTCTTTTTCATCTTGATTTATGTCAATGAATCATGAACTCAGCACATCATTAACTATAATGTTGCAGCAATGCCAATGGAACAAATGCAATGAGACATTGCTATTAAAAGTACAAACAACGATATTATATTGTGTTTTTTATGAAAATCAGCGTTTTTCAGTGTATGATTCTACATGTACTTTGTGATCCTGTCGGTATACTAGTAACGAGGAAAATATTGATACAGCGGTATCATTTTAACTCTATTAGTCACCTTCGCAGAGAATTTTTTCCAAGAATTGGGGTCTGCATGGAGCGGTCAAAAAGAGACGCTCTGCGACTAGCTGAAGTACAGCAAGACGAGTTCTTAGCATACTCGTTCACTAACAGGATTATTTTCCCCCAACAAATTCCACAAGTATATCATAGGACGGACTGAGCGTTTGCATCTCAATCTTTTTATATTTCAGTCCATACCATGGTATGGATGAAATATATTGTGTTCTCTGATGTTTCTTCTTCTCCTTCTCCTCCTGCCAAACAGTCAAAGGGATTCAACTCAGCCATCATTCAGCCAAATGACTTGAAATTTGGCATGGAGGTAGAGTGGGCCAATACCCCCCAGGCCTTTTTTTCATTTTTTTGTATACATGCCTTTGAAAAATTTTTATGAAGGTTTTTTGGGGCATTTTTCGACAAAAAATGGATTTTTGGATCCTGAGCCCCGGTTTTACAACCAAATGCTCTGAAATTCGGTATAAGGGTACCTTGAACATGTGTCTACAGAATAGCAGTCACATATTTGGCATACACCACTTCCAAATGACTCATTTGGGGGACTTTAATGGCTATTTCAGGCCAAAAAAGGGCCAACAGTGCTATACCCGTTCCATGTTCTATCTAAAGAATGGCCTGTTCCATCTGCCACTGGCCATGGAACACGTGTTCCATTGGGGGTTACCTGGGGTCACATTGCACGTAAGTCGTGCGTAATGACCCACACATTCAATTCTATGTGGCTAAGACCTTCAAAATGTATCAAATCTCATCATTGTTAGTATTTGCATACCTGTAATAAGATTAGTAAAGCATTCGAGATCCAAAGTGCTTGTTGTAGCATCTTTGTTATCAATTACATAGCTACTATTTAATTCATTTATTTGAGAACCTTTGCCAGTTGTGCACTGGGGTTGAAGTTTGGAATAGTCCACTTTTGCATGGGAGGGAGATGGACTGAAATATGCTGTATTTGCTCCCAAGCAAATGTCGGCCTTTCCTGATTAAGTTTTACATCCCCTTGTTTTACATTTTGATGTGACAAAAATGCTTACTATCTGTTGCAACGGAAATATGGGAATGATGACTACAATAATGCTAGCTCTTTGTACTATTTATCTTTTACTTACCACCAGACAGACAAGTATGACAACACATTGAATATGACAGAGATCGTTTATTCTACTCCACACGTGTACACAACCTAGCCTCCTCCACTCACTTTCTAGCGGCCAGCGTTTGTTTGTTAGGGTTAGGGTTACGGTTAGGGTCAGGGATTAGGGTTGGGGTTAGGGTTAGGATCAGGGTTAGGGTTTAGGGTTTATGGTTAGGGTTAGGATCAGCGTTATGGTAGGGTTTAGGTTTGGGGTTAACGTTAGGGTTAGTGGTTAACTCAAGTAACTGCTTCACTCTAGCCGCGATCGCAGAAACAAACGCTGGCTGCTAGAAAGTCTGCACTGTCTAAGTCTATGCTGAAGTTGTCAGGATGGTGACGTTGTCATGGTTATGGAGACATCCCCGTGGCCTGTTTTACCGTGTCACCGTCTTCTTTCAAGAATCTGCAAAACAAAAGTGCAAGATGTAGATCGCCATATTTTCCTAAGTAACGTTGAATTTCTATTTCGTTCATTCATTACATCACATGCTAGCCAAAACTACAATGATCTTTTGTAGCCACATTTAGACCTTGTATTCCGGGGTCGCCCAGGCTGGCACAATTGATGTTGTAACGACAGCTGTATGTGGCGTAACGACAAGGGAAAATGCAGTTCAGTTTAGCTGACGTACCCGACAGAAACGCTCCTCTTCTGCTTCTTAATCTTCAAAATGAGGGCCACGGCCAACACGAGAACGACTGTACCAACAACAGTACCGGCCACGATACCCACGATGTGCTTGGGCTGCTGTTCCCCTGTAGCTGTGAACGGTTTAGCAAATGAGTTAGAATCATAAATGCTTGGTAAGAACAAAATTTACACATCCATTTCTGAAACTCTCAGACATGTCAAGGTAACACAAGCACCCCCAAGCATTTCCGACGTGTATAAGCTTTGGTCCATACTGAGTTGTAAAGCGCGTACGTAAGTAAGGGCTTAAAACATAGGGTTTGAGCGAAAATACAACGTGCACGCAATGTACAACAATATCTCTGCACATCAGAAGTGCTTGGGATTGTCACCATACAGATACAGGCCCAAGCAGCATTTGCTTTTTTTCGTTAATCTCTGCACTCACCGGGCCTGAACGTCCATCCGCTACGGTTGACAGACGGGTTGCAGTACCGAGCGCTGTCCGCAGGGTGGCTCCCATTGGCAGGGTAGCAGAATCCTTTGATCTCGCAAGCGTTTTCCTGTCAATATCAATTTAGATATAGAGTAGGAAATATTGGATGTTAGGATTTTCCTTTACACAGCCAGTGCTTCTCTCACTTTGCTTGATTACGTTTTGATGTCTATCAGACACCTTCCCCAGAGCTTCTGACTGGAGTTCTAGCCGCTTCTCGTCGCTATATGTAGCCAATGTAGGTGGCGCTTTTGAGGCGAGAACGCAATCCCAAACGTGGCTAAGCTTTTACCCCCCGCCCCCTCGTCCCGGTTAATCACTGAGGTTGACTTTTTCATCCAGTCAGCTTTCTTGTTTTACCAACCTGATGAAACAAATTATCGGCATTTTTGGAAGTAGGAATATTGTTAGCGATAGCAGAGACAACTTGGGTTGGACAAACAGGACATACCTTAGCCCGACAGACACCTGTCCCGTCACACTCCTGACAGTGGGAGTCGTAGATGGTCACCTGAAGCACGTCACTGACACTGTTCAGACGACCGTCGTTGCTAACGGCAACGGTGACGTTACTGACGGGGGTGCCCGTGTTCTCATCCGGGTTGCCGTCGATGGTCAGGACGCTCCCGCGGACTGTACACTCCACCTCACGGAAACTCAGGAAGTCAGCTGTGGCGGGGAGCGCTGAGGGCTGGCGGCCCCTCGCTTTGTCCTGTAAATAAAGGACGATAACTGACACGCACAACTCTAGATTTCTATCTGCAGCTTTTTACTGCATGTGAAACAAAGGTTTCAACTGAGCGTCATTCGCATCCGAAGCACAGATACGATATCAAGTGGCACTACGCACAATACCAGTGCCCTCTCCCCTTACATAATGGTACGGCCGAACAGAAGTGATTATAGATTTTATTCACAACTTGTCAAATCATTATTGACCCCTTCTTACGACGTCATAACCTACATAAAATGGCGACATCTGATTGGTCGACGTCTTCTGGCTATATGATAAGACTCACCGAAGTTCTCTCCACGTGCATGACGTGGCACTGGAGTGACCGCGAGTCGAGGAACCCGTCTCCGACGACGCCGATGACGTCACAGTCTTCAGACCTGACGTCACACGTGCGTCCGTACCTGACGACAACCAGAGCGGGAGGTGTCGTCATGTCCACCGAACAGTCGGAGGAACCATAGCCTTGGGAGGGACAAGATATCAGAGATTTTAAACTTCCAGGAAGCAGATTGCGTTACATCAAAAGATGCCTACTCATACGATTGTATGGCGAACTTTTACAGCATAGTTTTTATGTTTCATACATTCTTGGCGACCACATATTTGAATGCAGGACCTACCAAGTGAAACCCTGTCTCTGCCCACTAACTTCGGAACCCAAACATACAAACCTAGCATGAATTAGCGCCACTCATAACAATATTTCCGTCCCAGACGAAACCAACTTACAAGGTCTGTAGAAACGGAAGTGCAGTACTGTGATCACCACCTTTAGATCTTAATTAAGTAATGCTTGACGTACAGTTCAAGAGCCTGCGGATCCCTGGTTCTTAAGTTCCTTTCTCACCTGGATCGCAGTAGCAGGTCGCGTTGATACACTCTCCCCTGAGACTGCACCTGCCCGGGCACAGAGAGGAGCCCACGAAGGCCGGGGGGAGGGCCGTGCTGTTCTCGTCCTTCTGGTCGTACAGCGTCACGTTCTTCAGCGCTTCCTCCCGACACAGCTCCTCCATTAGCATGGCGGCTTGTTGCAGAAACACCAGGTTGTCCGTCACCTGTAGGAAAGACAACGACGCAATGTAAGGTTACGTTACCGCATACCATTTTCGTAACTTGTCATGTGGTACTAACGTTAACAGATATATTTCATCAACCGTAAAGCTATTGGAACGCACTAGGGTTACATTATGTAGCAAGTGGCAGGGCAGAGTTGGGGGCTGGTCATGGTCTAGGTCTAGCTGTACTAGGAAAATTTTAAAAACAGTGTTGATCCAACCATAGCCAATTTATTAACCACGACCAGCAGATCTCACCTTGATGTCCTCAACACAATCCTCCACTCCTGAGAACACGTCCGCGTCAGACAGCACTGCTGCGCATGCGGCGAAGGCGGGAGACGTCATGGCGGCTTCCTTGCACATGGCCGTGGCGTTGTCGTGCGTTATTCCGGAGGGAGTGGGCCACGTAGCGGTGACAGCCACAGGGGCAGCTGGTATAGACCTGTCCGCGACTTGTGTAGATCGGAGGTCCCTGGACCTGATGATAGACAGGTGGTATCTCCTATTTTTTACAGTTCCCAAAGTCATGCCACAAGGTTTAAGGACGTACCCTTTAGACTTAAAGTAAAAAGTATCTCTATATTTATCACACACTCCGTACACACACACACACACACACAATCACACGCACACAATCACACTTGCATGCACACAAACACACACACACACACACACACACACACACACACACACCTCTGCATTTTTGAAGGGATCTCAAGAAGCTACATTGCAGACATGCAGCATTTTATTGCAGAGGATGCATTGACCAGGTACCTGCGAGCGTGGTCTTCCGAATCCCCTGCATTCACAACTTACCTCCGGCCTCTCCTCTGCACCAGCGTGTTTGTGATGTCGATGTCGAAGTCGTTGGGAAAAGTCGGGATCGTGTCGGGATCTCCGCATTGCGGGCCGCTGGCGGTGCATGCGCAGAGCACAGAACCATCGTACCGACTGGCGGGCTGTCCCGGTGTGTCCGCTGGGTCCGGCAGGCGGTCAAACAGGCTCTGTCCGGCTGGGATCCTGGGCAAGGGGGAGTCATAAAATAGCCTTTTGTTTTATGTTTAAACCACTCCGTACACCAGCCGTAACCACCAGAGATAAAGTACGATCTTAACGTACTTTTTGTCGTACGTCAAAGCAGGCCGATTTACACACATGACAAATTCGACATACGCAGTTTCGTGCGCTCGCGTACCTATAGCTACGCAGCTTTTTGTACAGTCGACATCACGATTTTGCCGGGTCTTTAGTACATCAAGGAAATAACTTATATATTAGCAGCTAAAAACCTGTCTTTACCCTTACATGTCAGAGCCAAAACAAGTTCAACATTTCTATTTCATCTTGGTCACAAAAAGATTCGTTGATTCATCAATATTCACATACATAGATAGTAGTTCAAGTTTGATATTTTCGCTCCCTATTAACCAAACCTGAACAGTCCTACGACTATACCAGAATGAAAATCTCTGCCACATAGGGCACATTTGTAAGCTGACTTAGGTCTGTTGCTGAGTTTTTTCTCCCGATCCGCTTCATGACATCATTACAGACTAAACCAAAAAGACATAATAACCACCTCCAGGACCAACTGAAGTCATTGGAATTAGACGAGACGGCTCCGTCCCGTGTGTTGTAGTCGTTGGTCCAGTCGTGGTCGAACGTGCCGAACAGGCCTTCCGTAGCGCCGAAGTCATCACTGGGCACCTTCACGTGCAGGTTCATTCCCCAGTACTCTACATCCGTCCGCACTTCTGCGCCGGAGGGAAGGGAAACCTGCGGGACCAAGAAACAACATGTTCTTGGCATTTACTAAAATGTTTAGATGGAGGCTTGTTGTGTCCAGAACCGTGCTTCACCCAAAACCATGCTCAGGCACGGTTCGCTGAATGTCCACGCGTATCCAGAACCGTGCCTGGGGCAAAATCTACGTTCTCAGATACGCTATCTAGAACTGTACCAAATAGTAACGGTTCTGGATACACAACAAGACTTCGCTCAAAGATGCCTTTGTTGGCTATTGGCTAAACAGGCAAGTCACCCGCTTACGACTTGTTCATACACACACAAGGTTCTGTCTTACAGGGCCCATTGAAAGCCAGACTATCCCTTTGGTTGTTTGATTGTGCCAATTAATTCACATAAACTACTCTAAATACTCTCCACTTTCTCGTTGATTGTTGATCTTACGTACCTTGAAACTCCTGCCACTCTGGCTGCGGGTGACTCTGGTCCCCCTGGCGGGCTCCTGCGGACTCCTCAGCCGGACGGTCGGGGCCGTGTGGCCGAACGGACCGTCGCACATGTCTATCGTGATGACGTCGTCTCCCTCCCTCACAGCCACGCCACAGTTACAGGACACGGCCCAGCACCGCCAGACCCGGGAATGGACCTGAGGGACACGTCCATAAAGGTTAGACATCCAGGTAATGAGATACACAAAAGCACTCAAGCCGACTGGATAGATTTGAATCAGTTGCTTGAGTAACAGTTTTCTTCAACTGTGTACCTTATGGATAGTGGAGACATATACGTCAATATTACTCACATTAACAGAGGCTATACCTACAGGAAACCGGACAAGACAGTATACCCAAACACAATTGGCATAGCCTGGGTCTTCTTAGTAAGTTCTGGGTACCTGCATAATGATATTTAAATTCAGGAAAGACCACCGATGAGCCTGGAAGGCCGGACTAGATCGTTATCCTTAGTGATGATAGCTTATAATATTACCTCAAATGGGCGGCCTTTACTTCTGTGAAGAACGAAGTCTCCAACACCATACCAGTCGTACCTTCTGCAATATAATCACAAAAGTGAACATGTTATTGCTAAGACTTCACTATACCCATGAACGTCTCCGCCAAGTGACACCATACTCTGAAAGAACATCTATTTGGGGAACTGCGAGGTATCTTTGTTTTCATAATTAAGCTACCGGTATATCAGATAGGAGACCTAGTTGCAAGATATAACCCTCAGCATTCCGGTAAAATTATGACTCACCCTCCCCCAACCTAATCGTTTGTAGGAAACATATTGTTACCCCATACACTGGTACCATTGGGGATCACGGTACCTTCGATCAAACGTGGTGTAGTGCGGGTCGCCCGAGGCGTGAGCTGTGCTGGAATCATGGTCGATGGTTGTGACCTGACATGTAGAAGAACAAATGTAACAAAATTATTATCTACAAAAAAGTCTCCCAAAGGCTATACATACAAAGGGTAGCCTGGGTACCATCCTGGTTATTTGGTGTCTGCTCGGATAGTCGCTATCACCAGTTGATGCCAGGGTAGCGACTATCAGACATAAACTAACCAGAATGTAAAAGGATATCAGATGAGCAAGAAGTCTACCAGAACATCCTGAGTGTTCCCACTCGGTGGGACGTCACAGTCTGCGGTCGGGATGACGTCTATCTGCACGTGCTGGTCCCCGTCGCTCTGGAAGTCCCGGATGGCCCAGACCGTGACCGTCTGCGGGTTGTCCACACCCCAGCTCCCCGTGTCGAACGACAGGGTACACTGGTCCAACAGTACGTCAGGCCGGCCTAGGTAGCCTGTAAGGTACAGCAAGTAATCTGGTTTTTGGTATTTGATCAGGTTCCAGTGCGGAATCAACACAAACACTCAAACCCTCCGAAAACAATACTTCCAGGACGGCCCATGTGTCATGTAGGATACAGTCAACAAGCTGGTCTCTGACATTCGCTCACAAGCCTTACAAGACTTATGGGACTGTTTTCGGTATCACGGTCACGAGATAATGTCCAATTGAATTATACAATGGATTACTACTCATACGATTGTATGATGTAGCTTAATGCTTGCTCCCATAACATAACAAGTCAAATTTCCGACATACTCATAGATCGAGTTCATCACTCCAGGGAAACCTGATCTCAAATGACACCAGGTTCCAATGCGGAATCGACACAAACACACAAATCCGCAATTAAATCGACCAAAAACAACACTTCCGTACAGGAAGTAGTGAAGCTTTTTGACATGGTGGAGATTGACTGTGTCCCTTTGATTACGTTGGACAGAAATTTATAACTGTCAAATTTGGTGAGCATGCTTCCATAATTATACAGCGTCCTTTCGTTTAACGTTCGCTAGCTGTCCTTTATTCGACAAAAAGATAATCATATACACAGTCTGCTTTAAGGTTGCGTATTCAGTGCCTAGATGTGAAGACCTACCGTCGTTGTTGACGATCATGACGTCACAGTTCAGGGCGATGGTTGAGTGGACTGTGAAGTTGGCCGGTCCGCCGTTCTCGTGTACGGTCAGGTTCTGTGGTCCAACCTTAGAGATGGACACCATAAAAGAGCAATCGTAACAATACCCTCGATAACGACCTATCGGCTTTGATAATTGTGCCTTCTCATACACGATCATATCACTCAAGAGGCGGCTGATCGTGAAAAGCGTAGACAAACTGTACTCCTCTAGCGGACCAACTCCCCTTGCAGGTTCTGTTCATTTGGCCAGCTTCTAGTCTTTCCAGTGGCATCTGAAGCAGTAAGTTTTAGTTTAAGTGCAGTTCCACACATACTGGTGGTAATAGAGACTAGTGGCTGTTTCCCGTACTCTCCAAGCAGAGGTTTGGGTTTTGGGGGTATTTTAGCGTGTTTTTAGGCTTTTTTCATCGGGGTTTCTCTTTTGCACTGAATTTTTTTTCCCACAAAAAATTCAGTGCAAAAGAGAAACCCCGATAAAAAAAGTCCAAAAACACGCCAAAAATGACCCCAAACCCAAACCTATGCTTGGAGAGTATGTTTCCCGAAGGATATAAAATGACTCACCACGATGCCAGCGTAGTACGGGTCACTTTTGTCCGGCACGGTGGTGGCGTTCGAACCGTCGAAGTGACCATGGACCTGACAGCTTACCTGCAGATTATGGAAATACAGACGTGGTTTTTCTCTGATTAGATTGTTTTTGCTTCATAAAATGGCACAAGCAACCGAGGAAAAACATGTGCATAATCACAACTAAAGACTATCTAACTGTATGACCTGCAAGCTATATCTACCTATATTTACCCTTGATTCAGCAAGATAACTCTGGAGCTATGGATGGATTGTAATGAATCTTCGTATTAATTTGGTTGGTGGTTAGATCTTCCTGAGACCTGAAAATGATTTTGGCCCACCTGGCGGCTTGTTCTCATATCAAACGTTATTGGGGGCAGTTGTGCTCTGATTACCTTCGCCAAGAAGGTTATGTTTTCAGGGGCGTTCGTGTATGTGTGTGTGTGTGTGTGTGTAAACACTATAACTTGAGAAGGCCTTGATGGATTGTCTTGATACTTGGTAGGTGGGTAGGTCTTGATGAGACCTCAAAATGATTAGATTTTGGGCCCCCTGGCGGCTTGTCATGGTACTGCAGCAGAACTTCCGGTTTTGATATCTCATGATCCAGACATGCTAGGGTGACGAAAGTTGGATGGTAGATAGCTCTTGTGCTGGGGATAAAGTGACATGAGTTTGAGCCCCCTAGTTGCTTGCTCTAGAACTGCAGGGGGGTTTAATGGACAAATGTTTAAAGGCGGATAACTCAAGAACCGATTGATGGATCATCGTGATTTTTGGTATGTAGGTAGCTTGAGTGATGCTTGACATAATGATGTTACAATTATGCAAATATGGATGTAATTTGCATAATTAATCAGGAAATTCTATTTATCAGCTGCATTCCATAATAGGAAGTTCAAGCTTGTGACATATGTTATTAAGAATGAGAGAAACACAGGCAGATATCGATTATGCAAATGAAGACTTAATTTGCATAATTAATGAGAAAATATTATAATTGCATAGTGGTAACTGCCTGGAATTTTATACTTGGGGTGTTTGAAAGTTAAGTTAAGGTGAACATAATTAAACATAACTTATTCAAATAAGGACCTCATTTGCATAATTTATGAGAAAGTGTCATCATGGCATTCTTTGTTAAGATAAGACTGTCTTTTAGTGGAGAATATGATCAACAGATATAATTCATGCAATTGAGGATCCTATTTGCATAATTAGGGGGATTAATATATAATTTCTTAATCATAAAAGCTAACATCATTTGGCGAAGGTATGAGATCGTGGAACTCTAGTTGGCTATGTATATACATCTGTCAGGTGTGTTGTATCGTTTATATCGTTTCTAAAGCCTAGCTGATAGACACCTCGGTGTTGAGCAGAATGGCGTTCTGGTCCAGGTAGGCTGTCTGCACCCATCCCGGCAGCTCCTCCGTCAGGATGACGGTGTCGTCCAGGAACCACTCCACCACCCACGTGACGTTGGGCCAGGTCGGGCCGTCAAAGTCGCACAGGAAGTACGACTCGGTCTGGCTGGCGTGGTAGTCCAGCGTGGGCGCGCCGCGGAGCTTCGGGATCATGTCTGCGGGAGGGAGGGGTGTCATCAGCAAACCCTACGGTGGCAAGGTAGTATCCATTGACAATGGCGTGACTTCGACGGTCAATGGTCACAGCTCTGGCCAATGGATACTGCCTTGCCACCCTAGTATCTGCTTGGAGATTTGTGTAATCAGGCCGTTTCCTATTCCTGTGATTTAGCTAATGATTCATTTTGGCGTCTTTGTAAAGCTTTGTTGGGAAAACATATTTCAGGCAGAACTTTGTTCTTATTATAGTTGTTGATCAAGGCCCCCAGCTTTACGTAACGTTATACGCTGAGTAGCACATTCGATGGTTGTGTCTTTGGTTGCCAAGAAGGGACGTAATTCTTTACTGCACGTAACCGAAAACAACTATTGCAAAATATTTCTACTCCGATACACGATAGAGCTCATGATACATTACAATTGTACTGGAGTCTTTATCTTTATCTGTCGTTTCTACTAGTATTCAATGATGTACCTTAAAATTATTGTCTCCTCCATGAAAGAGGATGGTAGGTTGTTGTGTGCAGGATATAATAAAAACGCTAGGAATGACAGCACAATCACGCCCATACAGCAATCTCCAAGCAGATCTTTCGGTGGCTGCAAAGACAGTATGAAATTGGCCAAGCAGTATCCATGTGCCAGACAGTTACCATTGGCTACCGATTTGTCTGGCACCAACTCTCTGGCACATGGATACAGCCTGGCCAATTTGATTCTGTCTTTGCAGTCACCGAAAGATCTGCTTGGAGATTACCATAGACGCCTGACCCGTTGTTGGCCGGTGTACAAAATTGTGACCTTGGTCTAAGCATAAAAGCCAGAAACAAGTTAAACCTGTTTTACAAATGAGGTCGCAAACTATCGGTCATCTGAGTCAAACAGCTACATGTGTATCCATGGTACGTGTGAAGGGCTGACAAGTCGGTGTGTAAACTTGTCCGCAGTTTCCCCTCACACTCAAAGAGGGTGTTTGTGTTTTTCTAGTGTTATTCTCTAGAAGGACTCGTGGTTTGTTTGCGCCAGGCAAAGCTGTGACACGCACTCCACGCTCTGCCTGTAGTTGGATCCACACGTGCCCCACTTTTCACCGTTTAACGGTTAGCCTTTGTTTTGCAGGATGTTTGGTCTGTATGCGCTTCTGTAGCCTCTGGGATGTGGACGTGATTAGTGGCAGTTGACACCAGTATTTTGTAAAGGCATCTCCAAATACAAATGTTGTACATGGATTACGAGGCATTAGCTCCGTAATCCTACTTTTCATGACATTCAACTACCATAAACTCTTAACTAAATGATGCCGTGTCAGCAACATAACTACAGAACTTTTGTCGAATGCACAAAGTACGGCTGGTACAATTTATTCATACGTGCGCTTGTGTTTTAGGTAGAATACCTGTGCTCCACAGAAAACTTCGTATGTGTACAATTGGAAATCTAAGAGATCATTCGTGGAGAAGAAAGTATGTCACAATCAGCACACCTACAGTATCAGATGATTGACTACATCAAACAGAACTCTCGTCTGTTTAAGATGATATGTCAGCACTTAAAAGTGAATAACATGCCTGTGCAGCCTGGGGAGAAGCCGCCGTTCGGTGACCCCTGACCCTCCGGACACGGCACACGATCACCTGATGGGAATGAAACGGGTCGTCATGTCAATAATCATCCTCCTGTCACAACCACAGGATTTACGACTTTATAACGACATGAAATAGCCTGGCACTGTACAGCTTACCAGGCTGAAAAGGAATTCGTCAGTTGCGACGTGATTGTGTATAAAGTTACATGACCTACAGAACGACTTTGTTCTTGTTTTACGTGACCTACCACACGGCCTTGGGACCCAGTGACAGTGTGCATAAACCTACGTCGCTACTAACAGTCACGGGAAGCAATTACTGGATGGTAGACAACTTAATCGTTTATTTCGTTCGTTTGACACCTGTAAGACTCAATGCTAAACTGTATGCACATTGCACATTACAATGCATACTAGTAGTAGTACATTGCAATGCATCTGTTTGTACATTCACTATCTAGTTCTATGCATGCCTAAATGGGCTAGGGCTAGGGCTAGGATCTAGGCACGGTTGTGGATAGTCTCCGCGTATCCAAGGACAGAACATAGATTTGCCCCAGGCACGGTTCTGGATACGCGTGGACTATCCAGAACCGTACGTGAGCATGGTTCTGGTTAAAGCGCGGTTCTGGATACAACCGACCCTACCTGCACAGTAGGCACTGGGGTTTAAGGCGAACTGCAGGGGTGAGAGCTTGTACACCAGGAAATCACCGCAGTTTTTCACTTTCAAGCTGACAATGTTATCACAGCAGCCTGCAGAGGACAAGTAACAAGCACGCTTTACATACGCAGACATCTGTCGTACCTTCTTATTGTTGCGTGTGCAAGGTGTGCCTTCAAAGGTTTAAAAGACATTGCGTGCAATTATCAAACGCTATGGTTGCGGTCGCCTGACGTCGACAGCCTGAGACTTGTACTGGGCAGGTCTTATACCTGTGGGTATTTTGTGATTAAGTTACTAACTTATGATTAAAACCAATATCAATCAAACTTATCATGCCAAATTTAAGAATACATGTAGTCGACATACATGCATTTGAACACCATAATCAGTCCTCTAACATAAGATATGAAGCTCTGTGTACAGTATACCTCCGTCGTTTATACACCCCGAGACTGTCTGGGTCTGGTTGACCGCCGGTACGGTCCCGTCCATCCACACAGGAGACCTGGTACCACAGGACTCCAGAGGCACACAGGAGGTGGGCATCTCTCCCCCTGCCGGGCTCACGAAGCGGTACCAGCCCTCGGCGAGCACATAACGGTCGTCGTGAAGCTCGCTGTCCGGGAGGCCGATCGTGCGGTGCCCGGTGCTCCGCCAAATGTCGTCGATGGAGTCGTGTTCGTTCTGCTCGCACGGGTCTTCCGTGTGGGGAGAGGGAGAGCATTATTCCAGGGAGGTTACGATTAATCTATATGGTTACTTACAATCGTGTTATGTGCTCCTCAGCGTCTGTATTCGTCTTTTATCTTAACCTTGTGATCTTGACAAGCTTGACAAGACCGTATCATATCAAGTCGTTATCCTTATTTTCTACTTTACTCACCTCTACGCGTATCTTTACTTTACGCTTATCCTGATGTATCCTATGTGTTTTAAAAGCGATGGGATTACAATGGAAGACTCAGTGGAATAAATTACGTTCTAGTGTTCTATATGTTCTATTGTTTTTTTGTGTTCTATGATTCTTTATATATTCTAGAATTCTTTATGTTCTATGATTCTTTTTGTTCTAGGATTCGTTATGTTCTAGGATTCGTTAAGTTCTAGGATTCTTAATGTTCTAGGATTCTTAATGTTCTAGGATTCTTTATATTCTAGGATTCTTAATGTTCTAGGATTCTTTATGTTCTAGGATTCTTTATGTTCTAGGATTCTTTATGTTCTGGGATTCTTTATATTCTAGGATTCTTTATGTTCTAGGATTCTTTATGTTCTAGGATTCTTTATGTTCTAGGATTCTGTACTATCCTGTCCTAAATGTCATGCACATGCTACATCTTAGACATCTTTATTTGATCTTTTACCATAGCCCATGCTAGACACTGTAAAGCGTATGGACTCTTACCTTCGCCCTGGCACTCATACCTCACTTCTAGGTATTTTACTATATGCATGCAAGGGTCGCCAAAAGTGGTGTCAGCCGAGAGCACGTAGCATTGCTGCTTGCCTTGGCACATGGCCTGCACAATTGCTAAGCTGCAAAAAAAGCACAGCACACTCTAGAACACTGTTGACAGTGATAAAGCGCGTGGAGTCTTACCTTCGCCCTGGCACTCATAATTCACTTCTAGGTATTTCATGACAGAGTTACAAGGGCTGCCATTAAAAATGGCGTCCGCCGCAGGCACGAAACATTGCTGCTTGCCTTGGCACATGCTCCGGACAATTGCTAAGCTGCAAGAAGAATTTAAGACACTACGCAAATTGGTACTTGCGACATTTTACATCAATCAATGTAACTAAACATCAAATAATATGACAAAGGAAAGTGATTGCGCACTTAAGTTGTAGAGGGTGATAAATTCAATACAATGATGAAGACTACATTGAAGAGCAATAACACAGGTGACGTTGAATAGATTGATGTAATGGGTACTAGTAATACAAACAGGATCAAACCTGATCTCCAATCGAAAACAAAAATAGGACACTGATAATAAAAGACAATAAAAACATGATTAAAAGCAAATGAAAGGTCGGCGATTAGGACTTTAGAAGTAGAGATTTCAGAACGTTTGAAAGATGGAGAGGGCTAGGATTTTTGTCCTTGAAGAGAATTTACGGCGCGGTCATATTCGTTGTAAGTCATCGTACGTTTTTGATGTTGTAGAATTTGGAAGCAGGCTGTGACAGAACCAACCAACTAGGATTTCCCCCGTGACAAGACATCTGAATGTTGCACGGCACAATCACGACTGTCCCTAGAATACCCCCAGTTTTGCAAACGTACGACAATCGTGCGACGTCTGTGACCGAGCCCTCACCTGTCTGGCGCCCGGCAGCCGCCAGCCGGCATGGGGGAGCCGCAGAACTTCGTCCCGAGGTGTCCGTAGTTGGCGAAGCTGATGTCTAACGTCTCCCCAGGCGGACAGCTCAGGTGGAGAATGGTGTGCTGACAGGCCTGCTTAGTCAGGACCGTCCTGCCTGCGTGTTTGACCGGGAAAGATACCGGCGATTTTACCCAAGGACGCAGAGATTGCTAGTCCTGGTGCCTTCCGATTTGCTACGAGCTCCTTACACTCTTTGATCGAAAGAAAAACTCAGGTTCAGCCAGCGAGCTCGAGCCCGTATCAAATCGAATGGCACCATGCCAGGGCTAAAATATTGCGACATGGAAGCCAATGTAGACACACACAAAAAATCTAAATTTCTTTCAACGTACTAGTAATCCTTATCAAACCTTCGGACTGCTTCTTCGAACGGATAGCAACAGAAATATTTATTACATGTCTGTGTATCTATCAAACGTAGGTAGGCCAACTCATTAGCAACTTGACTGTCAACAAGTAGTCTTTCCTTCTATAAAAAAGCAAATTTTACATTGAAGATACAGAAAAAGCCATATCTTCTTAAGTATGGGGTAAATTACCGATTTATTGTGTAACCGATCTTTTATGCAGTATTGTAAAATCGTCAATGCGATTTATTACAACTCACCAACCCCCGAGGGTCCCCCAAGGACAGACGTGATGACTGCTAATAGAACAGTTAACTTCACGACAGCTTGTCCAGAAGACATGGTGTCAGGTGTGAGGCGTCTGAGGACAGGTCCTCCCAGAGTCCGGTCACAGGTCGGACTGGGACACGCGTAAAGGGAAACCTGCTATTTAAAGCTGCATTTTGGCGCCAAAATTTGAAATTTCAAAAGTCGGTGTGAACTCGATATGCCGCCATGACGTCATTGCAATATTGTCATGATATCAGCTTGCATACTGTATTGCGTCTTTCCACAAAAAAAAAACTCACGGTGCATCTTTTAATAATTATTGTGTACAAACCGGAGTAGAATGCAATGCAGGTTACAAAGCTCTGATAGATAACTGTGTTCTCATTTCTGTCAGTGGATGACTGGATGCAGTTCTTTGTATACACACAAGGAGTCGCAATGCCCGTAACCTCATTTACTTCGGTTACAATGGATCTTTTGTTGTACAAGGTGACTTGCTGATGATTTATTTCACTTTTCTACTCTTTCTCTTTAGTCAACGTCTGGAGCGATGTTTCTAGTCCTTTTCGCATGTCTGGTTCATGTCTTTATCCAACATATTCTGGTATTTTGTGATGGTGTCACAAAATAAATGTCCCTTGTGCGGACTACAGTATTGTATTCCCAAACATTAAATGTTAGAAACGTGAGCTCGTAGCACAAATCATCTATGTTAAAAAGTGGAAGTAAATGCTGATTCAAAGCATTTCAAATGTTGGCACCAAGGTGTTATCCCTTGGGCTTCTGCGAAAATGTCCGCGGCGCAGTCTAAAGAGTTCCCAGAAAGACAGGAAGGCCCACATAAACGCAGTGTTGTTCCCTTCCCACAATCATGTACAGAATGCATAATCGCCGTTAGGGTCTACATGGTAGCTGATCTGCTAAAGACAATGCTGTTGGGAGAGTTGTCATAATAGCTACAAATCACGTAATACAGCTGCTTATTACAGGGGAAACGACCCCAACACCGTGAAGCGGACACTTCGGCAATGGCTGAGGGAGGAACCGGGGAATTGAGAACGAGAAACTCGGACATCGATATACTAACAGGAACCCTGAGCGCGTTGGAGGTGAGTGGATGGTACTGGGCGTCCGTTGGGAGGCAAGAAGCTGCAGCTCTTCTGGACAGTACCGAGGAAGGAACGTTCCTGGTGAGAGATAGCGCGGACCCCGGACACCTGTTTAGCGTAAGTCTCAAAACAGCGCGCCGCGTCGCCAGCGCTCGGATCGTGTACTCAGAAGACGGGACGTTCGGTCTGGACTCCGTGGAAAACCCGCGCGACAGTCCGCGGTTCGACTGCGTGGTGAAGCTCCTGGACTTCTACATACGGCAGTGTTCTTCCCGGGACTCGACAAAACACTGCTGGGTGGAGCCCTGCGGAACACGGTTCCCGATCAAACTCTCACGGCCCCTGGAGTGCAAAGTCTGCGATCTGAAGCACCTGTGTCGTCGGGCGATCCATGCACACGCTCGGGAAGGCCGGCTGGGCGATTTGCCTCTACCCGAGGATCTCAAAGCCTATCTGATGGCTTACCCCTACAGGCATTAAGTACGCCTGATTTTGTACAGTCTATCTCTGTATACTATTTGTCACCCTGCATGATGATATGTGAAATAGGGGAAACGGTGGCAATCTCCAAGCAAATGTGTGGTGGGTGTGCAATATTGTGTTGTGAAAGTTGTAACGTTCAGTTACGTTGTAACGCAACTGAACGGCTTTATTTACCGCCCGCTTTACCACAAACAGACATCTGCAACCTCCACACTAGATGGACACATCTAAAAATGATGCTTCTGCGCTAGGGTCCGGCTTGTTTTGAACGTGTTTTGGTGGGTTTGTAGGTGCCCCTGTTAACGGCAATCTGAATAGAACTACCTTTTGTTACCTGCGTGCCAAAGTGCCATGCATGATAATGAATCATCCCTGTGGACTGTACAGTACACTATATATACAATATAAGAAGTGTGCCAGCTAGCTGCACTCGCTGCATGTATGAGGGAAAGTAAATTAAAGCAAATTATGTAGGTATTAGAAAATTACAGATTTCCGAAGCCGTGTGAGGTAGACTATAATCCAGGCTTTGTGTGAAGTATCGCCTGACCTTCACAGTTCTGACAACTACTGTACGCTCCACCCTGGTACGCTCAGGTGAACAAGAACGTTCCCAGAACTCATGAATACAAATTTGGCGGGACCCGCACGAACACATGTAACGTTAGATCCAGGCATTTTGTCTAAATACAGGAACAAAGCTTTGTTTCAATTACTAGTATTTCAATTTGATACGGGATGTTGTGGAATTCGTACGGAGTTCATGTTTTGTTTGTGATGCGTGCCCCCAAATGCGTTGAAGAGCAATCTAATGGTTCGAAACAGGGTAGTTTGTCAAAAGGTGTGTATATTTAAATGGGTTGAAGAGTAATTGGCTTTGTTTGTGAAACTCACCATTTTGATAAGACCGTACGGGCCTTATATATAAACCATTGCATATGACACCTTGTTATTTTCATGCTTTTCCTTGGCCATGTTGGCGAGACTGTCCTTTCTTTTGTTCTTATTATTTGAGCTAATAAGTTGATCTAATTGAGATCCGGTGTCTGTGTGTACTTAGCGCTGATTTATAAGTTTGAATTAAACATGCATGGTTACCCACGCGTCTCCGAAATCTTCCTTTTAAAACTATTATTGTTTCCTCTCGGGATAATATGTTGCATATGTGTTGTAATGAAGAGCGAGACATCGATTTGGACACATAAAAAACGCGAAAGTCGACAAACTCAATATTTTTATACTGACAGATCTTTGACAAACCAAAATTGTGGATAAAAATATTCACAATACGATGCACTTTCAAGAAAATAAGTAAGTTTTTCTTTTCAACTTCCGCCCTTTGCTCGATAATAGTCCGACTCAAGCCGAACTTACTTCAATAAAAATGCACATTAAATTCCTTACACTATACAGCAAGATAAAGCGTAACATATTACACAATTAAATATGTCCTCAGTCATAGACATAACTTTTCTTTACAGCAATATTACACTACGTAATAATCTAAAATACCCTCTGATAAGTGGAATCGGTACACAGAGCAGAGGTGCAAATGAAGTAACTAGCCTGAAATCCAGCATAGCTTGTTACAATATATATAGCTCTATGCCCGCTCCCAAAAATTGTTGTCGGGTTTTTGGCAGCCGACTTAGGCTATAGCTAACAAGACCGGGTTTCAGGCTATGAACTAACATGTGGGTGAAAACAACGGTAGATTGTCTTTTTTTCGAACACATGTACTAAATGCATTTCTTGTGGATATAAAAGCAACGGAGCTTCGAGCTAAGCTGTCACAACGTAGTATGGTTGATTGTATGCACTGCAAGTTGACACCCACAAGAAAAGTACTAGTTTCAACCAGATATGAATTGCTTATGTACACCTGCATTACCTGCAGTATCCATTATTATCTCCAGCTATGGAAGACACTCAGTTACACTCAAAGTATTCCACAGGGTTCAGAAATTACATATTTCCTTCATCATATCAAGGATTACAATGACGGAAACTTGCCGTGAAGTTCGCCAAGGAGTGTACCGCTCTTTTCAGCGATGGTATTGTTCAGTGAGGACCCTTAGCGGATTGCAGGAGATACACAGGCTAGCGAAAATCGGTGCCAAGGGGTTCGTCCAACGTCCCATGACCTTTCCTAATATAAAGCACATCGCAACTTAAAACGTTGCTGTGTCCTCGGGGCTACTTTTCTTGAACATATGTAGTTGTCACATATGGCCATGGATGAACCATTTTCCTAATACGTGTACCTATATCTATTGCATTGGAAGGCAAATATAAAGATTGTCTTTCAACAACATGACAGATTTCTAAGGCATCGAACCACGGTGAGGTGTTCTCGATCGGTCAAAAGTTTCTGTTTTGTTTTTAGGGTCTGTCTCTCTCCAGTCAAATCATCCGCCCGCAAGCATGACGCATGCGCAGACGTCCGTGCTGTACACAGTGCCCGCTGGACACGCCATGACGTAATGACAGTCCTTCGGGACACACCTGGAACAGAACGTGAGAAACACGCGTCAGGGACTTCACACCAAGCACCAGATAACGGCATTCCAGTAGGCAGGTTCTACATGGATTACACAAGGGTCAGTGTTAGCCTGGTTACCAAACCTATTCTTTAGCTGCCGAGTATCTTTCGTCCTCTCCTATATTTGCAGAGAGGTCGAAAGAGACTTGTCAGCTAGAATAGGTTTATTTGGTAACCAGGCTAGCAAAGTTATACTGCGTCAACATGTCTTGTGTTCAATGTTGGAATAGAAAAAGAAAGTTATACACATCTACTTGGAGATTACGAACCAACACGTACTTGCATGTGCCCCAGTGTAGTTTCTGTCCTTTTTTCTGACACCGTGTCTGGTAGTACGGCGGGCATCTGCACTCACACGTCTGCAGGTCCTCTATAAACCGCTGGGGGCACGGCCTCTTGCACACGCATGCGCACTCGTCCTCCCTCCACTCCTTCAGCGGTCCGCAGTGGTCGTCGTCATCTATGATGGTGACGGCGCGCACGCATGCGCAGTCTCTGTCGTCCCATTTTTCGTACGGTCCGCATGTTTTGTTGGGTGCGTAACATCTGTAAGGGCGGTTGTTACATCGTTAGGTTCAACTAGACCGTATGCCTTTTTAGTTTCTTCACTTTATTGATATCCAAGCCAGCTCAGCCGTCATGCATTATATAATTATACAGTTCTATTAATTGAGCTAGTTAGAACGAACCATACGTTAATTTTCAAACCTGCGTGAGCTTTTATCTGTATCCCGATCCCTGGGCCAATTATATATTACTGATCCTATATTGTTGCCGAATCTTACTATCCTTTAATAGGAAGGTCTGGTGGAGGCTACAGTTTCATAGCTTTTTTAAGGTGGCCGATAGGTACAAGTTTCCACACCCTAACTTAAGCTGCGCGACATACTTGCTTTAGCTACTAGCAATAGCCTATGTATGCTTTACCTGCAAAAGACACCCCTGCTTTAGTTGCGAGAAACACCTGACACGCTAGACGTTGCAGACTATGTCTGGTAGCTATAAAATGGGCATGCAGAAACTTGTACCTGTCCGCCACTGTACTTCGCCTTTACCTGGTGTTTATATGCGGTGACACGGCTCTCTTGTAGTTCATCCGCTGGTAGAGGAAGGATGTCCTGGCGCCCAGCTTGGCGCGACACTCGCACCGGGTGTGGTTCTCAAACGGCCTCGTCACCGGGTACGGGCCGCGCAGGCCCACTTCAAATATCTGAAATAAAGAGGCATAAAAATTTAGTGAAGTTTCAGAACACATATATAAATAATTGCCTAGACACTCGGTCTCGTTGGGAAAATTAAAAATCTTGGACACGAATCCAGACTTCTTTGCACCTGGTCATCTACATCAGGGCATTGCAACCACCCCTCAGCAGAGACGGGGGTCGCCACAAACTTACTACAACCCATGATGCCCACCAAGTCACGTGTGTCACCTGCATAACGTGACGTCTCAAAAGTGGCAGAATTGCTCATCCTTTGATAAAGACTGGAGTTATCCAGTCAAACAATTTGGGTAAGTCCAATTCATTGAGTTGGAAATTACGTTTCAAACTGGCTTCATACAAATGATTTACGTTGGTGTTTTTGGATAAATTGCTTTTCATGGGAAAAGCTCCTGATATGCATCTTTATAGTATACGTTAGAGAAAACTCTTAAAGAGACAACTTCTGGTAAGTGTTTTGGGTTTTTGTGACATCTGCTTTCTATGGTCATTGAGTAACACCCGATTGAATTACATCATAGGGGCATAATGTACATGGTTACAATGCAGGGGTGGGCAAGCGTTCCTCACCGTTTTGGAGACCATGTTCTTCTCCGAGGCGATGCACTCGTATCTCTCGTCGTTGCAGCAGCCCCCGCAGCGGAACACCGACACGCAGCTGGGACGGTACGTGACGTCGGTGGGTGCCTGCAGCTCCGTGGCGGCGTCCACGGCCGTCTCTCGGGGCTTACAGAACGCCTTCTCCCACTCCTCATCGACCTCTTAAAACAAGGCGCAATTCGTTAACTGGGTCAAGGTCACTATCACGTCTTCCTCACTATATAACAGAACACGAATATGTCAACTCATTAAATTAAGAGTAAGACATTGCCGTTTGAGAAATGCATCTTCCAAAGGCAAAGCAATTTAACGGAAACACGCACACGTTACGCCAACTCACCACTCACCTCTAGACGCAAACCGTTTGAGAAAATAGTACTAGTAACTCGTAAAAGGTAAAGCTACCATATCCAAAACCGTTCATGTCAGGGGAATTTTTCTGCTAAAGGAGCTAAAAGTTTGTCTATTTGGTCTAGTCCTTCCAGCCACTTCGGAAGCCTGATAGAGGCTATCCTTCTGACGGCCCGCCATCAGTGCGCAATGTGTGAAGTATCAGATGGAAGCCCTCTCCCCTATCCCACGGAATTACAGGTGACCTCTGCTATAATCCCGCGTTTTGGAAACAGTTCAAACATACTGTTATTGTTGGCCGGGCCCGGCCTTCTATCTGCCGGCGCGGTCGGCCATATTTAAAACTCGGCTTAAGCGAGGTCACGTCTCCGCGAAACTTGTTTGTTACTACAGGAATCAAGTCAGAGCTCTCCAGTCCCTGTTTACGACACGTTTGTGAGTATGAAGTGTCAGAGGTCTGCAGAGCGCCCGCCTTTTCACACACTCTCTCCGCTTGTACACGGAACTTTGGGTTTAACGACACAGAGCTGGAGAGACTGGGAGTGGGGCATCAGACGTGACTACAGCTAGACTAGAGGAAGAAACCCCGCTGTTTTGGCATCTTAGAACGTATTCGCATTTCTTCTAGCCATGAAGGCTGAAATTGGATAGTTTTACAAAGCAAGCAACCAACCGAGAACTACAAGTAGCCTCTACCAGGATTTAGAAGTGGCTGGAATGAGTAGAAATTGGCCAAATAGACAGATAACATTCCAGCTAGCTGAGGTGGTCTGCTAAAGAATACAGGTTTTCGAACCTTCCGAAGCCTGGTAGAGGCTAAACTACAAGTGCGCCAAACCTGACCAGGCTAGGCTTGTTGTCAACCTAGGTCTGTTGAGGTGATCGGTGTTAACAATGCTGTTTCGTACTGTGTGTTATGTTATGTTACAGGGGCAAATCATACGATATAGTCACGATCGAAGACTAAAGTGTGCAGTCTCATCACATCCTGTTTGCTGCACAGCGAATACTTTCTTGGAACCAGGAAGGAAATAGTAAAAACTAAACGTGAGCATGATTTAGACTCTAACGTTAACGTCCACCAGACGTTTTCAAAATCTATCCAGTTCTTTTAGTAGCAATTTCCTTGTGTATCTCATTTATCGGATGTCTAACCTTCATTGCCATTACCCAGAATAAGCGGAAGTCGACCGACAGTTGTCGACACGGTATGCGTGCGAAGTCTGACAGTCGAGCAGCGGTGAGGCCATTCCTAGCAGGGAGGAGGGCCAACTGACAACACAGTTGTTGTCGAGCTCGTGTTGTATAATCTCCCAGCAGATCTTCATATGAACATTACACTTGCCGTATGATGCATGGATCAGCAATGCATCTAGGTTCAGAAGGTTGTATTAGAAGGTTATGTGTTTGTTAGCGTTTGGTAGGTGGATAGGTCTTGACCTATCAAAAAATTGATCGATTTTGAACCTCCTGGCGACTTTCCTAGGTACTGTACCAGAACTTACTAGCCTTCTCCTAGCCTTTACCTTTAGCCGAACAACTTTATTGGCAAGTTATCTGTCTATTTGGCCACTTCCAACTCTTCCCAACCCCCTCTGGAGTCCGGTAGAGGCTACATAACACCCTGGTCTAGTCTTTCCTGGTCGCAGCCCCAGGTTGCCAAAAGGGAAGTTTTGTCGGTTCGCGGTCGCCCAGACCTTGGCATGGAACGCGATAGAGAATTATTGGATTACGTCTTCGTGTTGGAGTTAACAACAATGGCTGTCAGAAACATGCAGCATAGTAATGTTATCCTGCATGTTACCGGCGGTGTTGGCACGGCGCTAAAGCCCGCGGGCAGCTCCAGATAACATCAGGAAACGGCCCGTGTCTTGGCACAACGACTCGTGTACACGGTAAACACAACCTTGTTGATTTGGCCTGATTACATCGAATCAAGGCTCCTACGCTGTCCTCTACGATGGCCATGGAGTTACCTCAAAAGGACTGCTTACCGTCGTTATTATGACTTCTACTTCTTGTTGTTTGCGGTAAAATAGTGCGATACTCATAAAAACCTGTATCTGTATAGCCGGTATAACCACCCTTCGGCGTAACGCACCAGCTTCGTATGCACGCGGCGCGGTGGCAGCTGGCTACATTACACTGAACCACCTGCTACACCTAACCTTTGCACATCTAACTGAAAACGTTGTTTGAATTGAAGCTATCTAGCCATTTAAAGCACAGAAAAACTTCATGATAGAGGGCCAAGTATACCTTGTGCGGGCCTGATGAGAAGGAACAAGTCGCAGCCTTCTAGGCCAAGGTCACAGAAAGCTGACTGTAAGTACAGTGTTACGGCAGTGTTGAAGAAAACTCGACGCCGTTCCACAGTCGCCATGGCAACTGTAATCACTGCTTTAACATCGCCCTCATTAGCCGTGAGGTAATACCGGGCTCATCCCCATCATCTACCTCAGTCTCGGCGTGAAAGCGCCGCGGAAGAACCGCTTCCTCTGCAGGGACAAGGGCACTCTGTAAGCACAGGGTTAGGCTTCGGCTTCCTTTTGACGTGTTTTAGGTAGCTAGCCTCCTTTGCAGGCGTTCTGGGATCGTCATTTTTCCAGTGATGACATGCTAGGGTTGCCTGGGTGCCATCCGCTTTGAAAATTCGGGGTTGCCATTACAAATCGGATGGCACCCAGGCTAATACTAGGGTTTGCGGCCGGAGCTTTTACTTGTAATGCGTGAGATCTACGTTTGATTAGAAAATCGTACAATTTGGTAATAAGCGCCCCCCCCCACAAAAAAACCGATCTCGGAAAGCCTGCAAAGGAGGCTATGTTTTAGGCGTTATCGGGCTTACGTGGATGGGTGGATAGGACGTTAAATGGAGGTCACGTGTTTGGGGAAAGCCACACCCCACGCATGTTAAAGAACCCACCACACCCTTCGAAAAAGATCTAGAGTAGGGGCATGCCCCCGTGTGCTGTCTACAACTATCTACAACACCCTTGTCTAATCACGTGTTGATAAAACCTCTTGCAGTGTTTGGTGGTGGTCCAGTTCTCACTCTTCAAGCTTTTAGATAATCCGGCCTAACTAATAAGAACACGTGGACTCTGCACTAGTGCCAGCCTTAAGTCCGCCCTCTGGCCCGCGCAACTATTCACAGGAAGTAGACGATTTCCCAATTCCGTGAAGTGTTTAGAGTTGTTGTCAATTTCTTGTCTTATTCTTTGTTCAGTAAATTTCTCGTTGATACTGCCTGCATCCATCGCCTTCCATATGACAGCAAGACAACAAGAAACTGGAGTCAGAAAATGAGGTAATCTTTGTACCATTTGACCTCCAACACGACCTTCCTGTCAGTCTGCGGTTACAACATTCCCCCTCACTTCCTGTCTCTCTATAAAAAATAATCAATAACAGACACACAAGTAAAGAGAAAAACATATCGAGAACAAAACCCAAAACCACTGTACACTGAGGCAACAAGGCCCCAGTCATCCTCCCAGCCTGACCGGGCGATGTGCCCAGACACGGCGGAGTCGGGTTTTGTACTGCTAATCCTGTTTTGGCGACCGTTACCCGCTCTTGCCGTGCCCCCTACCTCGTGAAACGAGACAGGTCCCCCGAGTTGTCGTGCGAACGCCTCACACGACGAATGTGCAGACACCTCGCGGTGACCCGCGGAGGCCCAGACATCCATCAGCGAACGACGAGTGGTCCAAACCCAGACAACTTCAAAATACGGTTCACCTGAAATGTGCTATAAGGCGGAAAAGGACCACCCGAAAGAGAAAACAAACGGAGTGTCTTTTTTATTCCTAGGCTGGCTAGACAACGTGTTTTACTAGGAAATGTAGCCTGGCTGTGGTTTTCTTAAGCTTCCCCTGTTGAAACCTCGTTTCAATCTATTCGTCGAAAAATGTGTGACATAATCACCCGATTTGGTGCTGATAGATTTTCTCTCAGATGGACTTCAGTGAAAGGTGTATTTGTCACGTTTCTGGATGAGAATCTGATGATGATTCCCTTGGTTGTAAATTGTCTCCAACTGATATTTTGTCGTCTACATATCAGCCTAGCAGGTTGGGTTTGTACGAAGAGGGTTTGTATCTTTTTATGCGCGTTGAAGAGGATTTGCTGATTCCTTTATAAGCTTCTCCAGCACTGCCCGCGAATGGTTGTACGGGTCTATTTAAGAAACCATTATCCATAAATTTGTCTAAGCGTTTCTTATATATAAATATACTAGTATTAAGGTCACAATTACCAACCCGTACTGCGCGTGCGCGAAACCTGGATTTTCAACAGTTTCATTGGTTGTGTCGATGTTGCATCAGAATTTTGGACGAACTCCCCTGGCAGGTTGCCTGTCTATTTAGCCAATTTCTGCTGTTTCCGACCACTTCTGAAGCCCGGTAAAGGCTACAAGAATCATGGGAGGCAAAAAATGCAATACACATGTATGTATAAGCAGCTAAAAACAGCCCCTGTCGTGGAGCCTGCAAAGGAGGCTATGTTGCTGAATCGAAGTGCAACACATCGCCCCAATACTCACTATTCACAATGTCCATGAGGTCCATGGTGGCGGCCGCCGCGGACCGCCCCATGCCGGACCCGTCCTCGCTGTAGTCGGACTGGTAGTCGGACTGGTAGCGCTCCCCGCCGCCCCGCATGTGGCACATGATTTTCCGCCAGTCCTCCGGGTAGTACAGCCTGAGCAGGTCCTCTGTGCTGCCGACTCCGGCCAGGTATCTGTCTAACCTGGATCTCTGGGGGGAAGACAAAAATGGAGATGTTCGTTAACATATTTATTCTTTCTCTCTTTTTATTACCACTACTATCTACTATTTCTTTTACATGTTGGGTCGTACCGTACATGGAGGTTATCCAGATCACGAAATATCAAAATCAGTTCCACTGCAGTACCATAACAATCCGCTAGGGAACCCAAAATCTGAACATTCCGAGGTCTCATCAAGACCCACCTACCAAGTTTCATGACAAGATTTCTTACAGCTGCTATTCGGTATATGTTGCTGATATAGCAATACGTCTACTTGCGCATTGGATGTGTAGAAAAGTATAACTGTTTGAGATGTAACCAGTACTTGATTACAAACATTTTCATATTCCTTAACTCGCTAGGGTTGTTCTGAGTACCGTAGTTGGAGCTTATCCAGATCACGAGATATCAAAACCAGAAGTCCCACTGCAGTACCATAACAAGGCGCTAGGGAGCCCAAAATCTAATCATTCCGAGGTCTTATCAAGACCCACCCACCTACCAAGTTTCATGACAACCCATCCATACCTTCTAGGTCTCAAACTTCGAGGGAAAATAGCAAATGGCAAAGGACGGGCCACAGTCAAAACAAACATCCGAGATGGAAGATAAAGAAAACCAGTAGCGTCTTCCTCAATTACCGAGTCCCAAGTGACTGATGAAAGGTCAGCTATGAGAGGTGAGTTCAGGTCAGCTTTGCCTTCAGGCGGGGACCTTTGGCTTTAAACATGTCGCTCATCGGATGTTGATGTTAAACGTACTCTGCGCTGGAGGACATATCAGGGCATGTTCTGTCCATTTTGTGCAGTTTACTGGAGTTCAACCTCTCCTTTAGCTCTCTCCCTATGACTAGTATTATAATGGAAATCCTTGATGCAACGTCTATTTCAGACAGACCTTTTGTTGACCAGAGCACATGGTACAGGAACTGGTGCGCCCCCATCCCGCTCCTTTCTGCACCTAAGAGTTCGGTCAAGTGGAGGCTCTCACGTCACCAAGTGGTCCGCTAAGGTCTTGAGGTCTAACTACCACTCACCCTTATTACGACACATGAGGGCCCCAGAGGTCTACACATAGCTATAGGCACTTGAAGCCCATCTTTCATCGAGGGACATTCCGTTTCAATATACATAGTTTCAGCTGGTTGGGTGCGATTTCTAGAGCGTGAGAAGGCAGAGAAATGGATAGTTTCAATTCAGCAAACCGAGCCGGCGACTGACGCAGGGCACGAGGATAGCTTCCACGTGTACGTTTGAAGAGGTGATATACATTATAACTTCAGGGCTCGAAATCCTTTTTTTATTATCTGCATGTACTACACTGGACAGGTGCAGGTAACACTGAAAATCGCATGCACCAGACAAATTTTAACTGTAACACTGTAACACTGAGAATTTATGATCATATTAAAAACTGTTCAGAAACCATTGCCACTATTTCTTTTATACTATATAGGTGATAACAGTCAATGCAGCAAATAGAAATCCACATACACATACATATATTGTATATAAACACAGTATATGGCCAAGTGCAGGGTAGATGCAATCAGAAATACGTGCACGCGTGTCTTTCGACTCTTTCCAGCCACTTCCCGAAGCCTGTGGAGGCTAGGCGCATCGTGCGATGTTTGTGACCAAGACTGATTTCGTCCGTACGGGACGAAGGCTGTGCGGTGTAGTTAGGTAGCAGACGTCAGCAGCCTTGGTCCGGACTACTGTTATGTAGCTGGGGAAGATGAGAGCCACATGTTCGCACGAGACAGCGCGGAGGGGTGGCGCACATCAACTGTGCTGCCGACCGGAGAGATGGCAGCAAGTCGCACAGAATCAGCCGGCCCATTTCTTAGCGTTGTTTTGTAGTCTCCGCCCTGACACGAACCTTGACATTACAGACCTGCACTTATAACAGGTTCGCACAGCTGTGAAATTGTTTTGATACAGACTGTATGTTTTCAATCTCTCACCTAAAGTTATCTTATAGGTGTTACTATAACTCCAGGTAAAATTATATGCATTTTTAACCATATCAGAAATCACAAAAGTTACAGAGTCTGCGCTAGTGGATGTTAGACATCCAGGTAAACAACATTCAAAGACTATTCAAAATCTACCACTGGAGAAATTACGGAGACTATCTACCTGATTACGGAGATTATACGTGATGACTACTTCTGCCAGTTCATTTTAGTGACACTGAAGAAGAATGATGGAGTGTCACTTGAATCGCCCGGAAATAATCGTAATTTATCCAATAGTAGAGTTTGGATTGTACAGAGTCCGCTTTTCGTCTTAGAAAAAAAAAACGAACGTTCGCAAGTGAAAGTCAGCTCTGTAGTGAAAAGTTGATCCTACACATAGACTTCCCAACTGTAAGGATTTAGGCACCATATAAGAAATCAACAAAACTACAGAGCTCGCTCTTCCGTTATAAAAAAAAACATTCACAAGTGAAAGTCACCTGTGTAGTGGTAAGCTGACCCCCACACGCAGGCCTCCCAACTGTACAGCCTCAGGCACAGAGAGGAGGCGTGCATCGAGATGTAAATATTTATCTAAAACTTGGGAGATGAGGCACTGGTGGTGACGAGAAGCAGGGCCCGACATTGCTGCGTTTTGTGAGAACTGAAACTGGCATTTGGCGTGGGATGTTAGCCTCTATCAGGCTTCGGAAACGGCTGAAAGAGTACACATTGACCAATATATAATAGACAGATAACATGCCAGGGCAACATGTTTGTTATCACGGTAGT
This sequence comes from Branchiostoma belcheri, assembly GCF_001625305.1. NCBI lineage: Eukaryota > Metazoa > Chordata > Leptocardii > Amphioxiformes > Branchiostomatidae > Branchiostoma > Branchiostoma belcheri. The sequence continues at coordinate 3,024,359 of NW_017803379.1, read as the reverse complement.
CCCGTGCTGGAAGGTTCTTTTCCTTGGTTCTTTCCCTTCCTCGTTTTTTTTCTATTCACTAGCCCTAGAGCCAACATCCTGTTTTTCCTGCCCTGCCTTTCTCAAGTCCATTGTCAGCTTGTAGTTAAGCGGATTTGGGAACAATGACGCGGAATCGAACGCTCACATGCTCTGCTGAGAAAATCCCGGTCTCCGCGGTTTAGCGTTGAAAGGGACACCCAATATTACATTACACGTCTATAGATCATTTTGAAACGTGAATTACAGATCTTGATTCTAGATCTTGTCAGTTCTAGGTAGACCAGCTATGTTTATGAATGACGCTTCTTAAACCTACATCCATTGTCAATCAGTCACTCATGGCGGTGAACGTTGTTGTTAGATTTGAAACGTTATATGAAATAATCTTTTGTGAAAGAGCTTTTGGACAAAGGTGCCATTGAACCACCTATGGGTGGATTCTTGATGACTACGTGCACTCGGTCATTATTTAGCGCACGTATAATGCATGTCACATTTAGAGAGAGTCGATTAGTCTGGCTTCCAGACTGTTCTCGGGGATAGTACACAGGCCAGCCCACAGCTAGACCCTGAAAATGAGATAAATAGAGCCTGACAACGGTCGGGCACCCAGGCTAAGAGTCTACCTTAGCCGTATTTTCTGGCTAAGTACCCCCCCCCCTTCTGTTCTAACAGGTGAAGTTCGACTGACAGGTGCAGGAGACGTCGTACTAACAGACAGTACAGTGTGAATCTTGATCTGAATTCGCATCTGTGACTTGAAATGAAAATGGAGGCTATCCTTCCTGGAGTAGAATACGGCAAGAACAAGCCCATTGGCATGGGAGTCCAGATCTGTTGCCCCAAAACCATGCTCAACCGGAAAGACGCCCGTTAAGGACTTAGTGTTTGTACCAATAGCCCGTCCCTGTTAGAACAATGTTTTGTCAATAACGAGAGATATTTAGCACGCCCAGACAGTTGGTCTGCCACGGACAGCCATATACAAGGCCAGGTGGGCGGAGCCGTGCCAGGAAGGTCAGGGGTCTGTGTAGACAACACGGCCCTGGCGCTTCCATACATACCCAGGCAGGACCTGTTGTATCCAGAACCGTGCTTTATCCAGAACCATGCCGAGGCAAGGTTTTGGATAGTCGACGCCCATCCAGAACCGTACGTTCATGGATCCGCGGAGACTATCCAGGACCGTGCCTGATTCTAACCCTAACCCATGTAGGCAAAGAGCTAGGTAGGCACGGTTCTAGATGTGCACCTGTCTAACATAGTTATACATTGTACTGACGTCTTATTAGTCCATTTACACCTGCAAATTAATCATTTTAAATGACCGTCTATATTTCATAATCATGTTCATGGTCATCTGGAAAGAATTTTTTTAATTTTGTGTTTACGAGATTACACTAACAGCAGGGCTATCGCATACCATACATCGTAAACTGAAAAAGGTCAAAAGTGTCTTCACTTGGGCCAAGATTGCTGTGATAACCTTCTGCACCGATTCGAAGGTCCACTTGTTCACTTGTCCCCGTATGTAGACCTATTAAGACCATCTGAGATGGGCTGCCTATGCAGGGCTCGAAATACCACCTGCACATGCAGGTAAAATTTGGAGCTGTGCATGTATTTTTGATGTATACCTGCACCTAACCTGCACTGGGTATATGCAGGTTAGTGCATGTAAAATTTGGGGCTGTGCAGGTTTTCGATGTCTACGTGCACCTAACCTGCACTGGTCCATGTACTGGGTTCACATACAAATGCAGGTGTTATAACTGTCACCTGTGACGATGACATATATGAAGTTTAAAAGAAATAATGGCAACGGTTTCTGAACAGTCTTTAGTGTGATCCATACTTTCTAAATTCTGAGTGATGTACTCGTAGGTAAAACTGGTCTGGTGAAATTCTCAGTATACCTGTTCCAATCCAGGTATCCAGAATAAAAGGTATCTCGAGTCCTGCTACGGTATCTGGTAGAGTAAACAAGTGCGGAGGTTTGAACAGGAGCCAAGGCGTGATCAGGAGGTAACGGAGGAGATGACCATGACTTGTTGCCCGTCATGCGGCTCATTCTGGGTGAAGGGCACGGCGGTATGGAGGCCGCGGACAATACCAAACACGTGCAGTATGCGATTGTGTAGTCACGCCGAGGGGGGGCAGTGGGAGTTACAAAGCGCGGAATGCTCAATGCTCTTTCGCAAAGGTGTGGTGACACGTTAGCCTTGTACAGGCGTGGCACCTGCGTCCAGATGCCATTGGCTATGGCGTGGTCGTCGGACGATTTTGATGTCGCAGTGTCTTCAATCAGACTGTGACAGACCAACAGCCGACAGCCTTTTCTGTTACAAGACAACTAAATTTTGAAGGACACGTGCACGACTATATCGAGACTGTCCTCGGTTTGTGATCGTGGGACAATGTACTCACTGAAAGAAAACTTCCTGGTACTTCAAGCCTGTGCATTGCTGTACTCTGCGTCTTTCTTTACTGTCACGCGAACAGTGAAAGCTTGCTGGATCAGTGTAACTTTCGCCGTTGGTTTTGTGATCACTATAATCTGGAATACAGTTCGCCTGTCACTTTTTGTTGTCTTAACGATTGACCTTGGCATTAGAGTAGAAAAGTGAGAGTTGACCTTCATCAGTGACTTTCCCCTGCACGTGTATCCTAGAACCACTTAACAAGAAAGGGTACGTGGTTACTTATCTGAACCTTCGCTTTGCAGAAAGGTCGACTTTCTTCCAACTTTCCCCCTCTGCCAACTTTCCCAGACTTTCGACACAAAACTTTAGGTTTGCGCGGGAAGATTTATCCCTTTGGCTACCAGACGCTTTCAGACAACATCAGCAAGCTTTTAGCGCTGGACCTGATTTCACGGACCTTAAATTTGGACTATTCCTGGCTTCCCCGTGAAAGTTTTGCTGTAAATCAATCGACAGTTTACACTGTACTCAGAGACCCGCGCCACCTGCCCAGGCCTGGAAAAGCGCAGCATAGCCAGTCAGACCTGACCTGCTATGGAGTACTTTCGAACTACTGCATGCTGAATCCAACCACGTTACACAAGTGTGGTCGTGCCTAGAACTGTGCCTATCTAGTTCTATGCGTGAATGGGCGAGGGTCATGATCACTCACGATTCTGGGTAGTCTCCACATATCCAAGAACGTAGACTTGCCCCAGGCACGTGTGGACTATCCAGAACCGTGCCTGAGGAGCCTGGTGGAGGCTAGTAAAAACAACGGAGCGCGATGAATGAGACGCTCAGACAGCCGTTTAGAGAGGCCGTCTACCAGGCTAAGCGAATCGAGATTTTTAGGGGGACCCAAGTTTATTTATTGCTGCAAAACGTAGGGCTCATCTATCCCGAAGGAATTACTTCGCGAGGGTTTCAGGAAAATAGATATTATGATCTCTCCCTCTGGTTGTAAGGATTCTTTTAAAAGCTGGTCTCTTGGTACGTAGATACAGGTAGTTTGTTTGCTGTTTTCAGTTAGGTTACACAGCCAGCCAACTTGATACGAACGGTCGATCCCCAGACAAGAGGTGGCAAGTCGAGCTCCCTGTGTCTGTCAGGTACGGATCAGGAGGGGAGGGGTTATGGCTCAGCAGGTCTCGGTGTTCGAACGTGCAACTCCGTGTGAACACACATCTGCTGTCTCACCCAGAGCTTTTCCCATTCAGACCGTCTCAGACAGGGGACATTCCTCTCTTACGACACACTTCATTTCCTCTCAGAGTTGGTATACTCCAACAATCTCCGTGGGTAGTTGAAATCGGCAATAGGATCATGACATTATGCAATCCATTGTAGTCCAATCACCGGACAAACCTCTAATAAAAAACGACCCATTTTTTGGCCAATTTCCACATTTCATTCTAGTAGAGACTGTAGAGTTGGAGCCTTTAGCGGTCCAACTCCCCTGGTATGTCGTCGGTCTATGTAGCCAATTTCTACTCTTTCCAGCCAACTCTGGAGAGGCTTATCAAATGGGGCAACTTAATGTTATCTAGGTTACACTGGGAGTAAAAGAGAAATTTCGTGTTAGCTATTTTTCTCATAGCAACAGCGTGTAATTTGTTGGACAGAACTCAGGATATTGAGGCCAAGGTCGTCACGGTAAGAGCACGCCCCAGTCATCAGTTCTTCATCATCAGACAACCTGATCTCACAGCCTGACATTTTACATCAACAGACTCGGGCTAAACCGCCCGGAGAAACCGATAACTTCTCTCCTTATCTGATTCTAACCTCCAACATTCGTTGATCCGTCTTTAGGATGGATTACGAGGATCATACGGTTGCCTAGCGACCAAGTTGCCTACAGTATGCATTGTTTTTTCCTTAACAATTAGAGTGAATTATTGCTTAATCCCTTTCAGATTTCTGTAAGGCACGCGTGCCAAAATGTGTTGATCCCCCCCCCTTAACATTCTTGAAACATCATCTGTCCCCGCCCTACCCCGAACTTGTAAGAACTCTCCCACGCCAAGAAACAAAATTCCTTCAAGGTGGATTGTGCTTTCTCTCCAAACACCGTAAATTACGCGTAAATGTGCGAACAAAGCTCTGTCCGTGTCGGTTCAATGCGCGATGCCTAGACAAATTTGGCTGGGTGTCGACCGTAGTGGCAGCGCACTGACCCACACGGAGTCTCTCCCCTCCTACTTACGGTTTTCTCGACAGGGCGTCGTGCCACATTTCTGACACATGTTCCCCGTCAGTCCGCCGTGTAGTCTGTCAGTACAACACCGCCGGTAAACACCTTAAGATTCCCTGGAAACTAATTTTACCCTCGTGTCAAAACGTGATTATTCGGATGTCAGAATAGCCAATCAATCTTCCATAGCGTCTTGACACCCGGCATTAGAAAAAAAAGAAATGGTGGTACACCAACAGTTCAACTCCAGACAACATGCCCCATGCTCAGGTTCAGACAAAAATTGTGGTGAAGCCAGTCTTCTTGGCCGGTTATTGAAGGACGTTGTCCCTAATCTCAAAGTTGACAAAAATATTTTGGCGCGAAATAGTGATGAAAGATATCAACCATGCCAGTGGAAGACGCCACCTTAATTTTCACCGTGTTGACCATTGGTCTTCTTTGTTACGAACCAACATGTTATCTGAAGTAGGTGATGTCTATTTCAAACAAAGCACGCTTAGAAGTTGAGAATGTTTTTCAGGTCCATGCGGTCGCTCCAGTGTCATGTCGTCAGTAAATGTCAGGCGTGCGCGGCGTGTATAACAACAGCGTGCCGGTAAATGTTAGCGCACTTCGCTGCTGTTTACGCTGGGTAGTGATTTGGCACTAGTCTGGTGTTTTGGCATCACACGGCCCTCCCATCACAACACCATTTACCGTCAAGATTCACTGGCAAACAAGTAACCCTTTTTCTTTAAGACAACGTGAAGACAAGCTACACTTAAACTTTGTAAAGAGTTGCGAAAGGTTGGGCAAGCCATGCGTAACTTAAAGTCCGTCTAGGAACGATACAACCAACGACCCTGTAGATACATGCAACAGTTAATGACCTCGCGGTTTTTGCTCTTCAAACGTCAATTCTATGTCGGTTATACTTTGACGCCAACTAACAACGTTGCAACAGGAAGGAATTTTCCAGGACCAAGGAGGTTTAAAATCCTTGGTAGGACTTGCCAAATTCATCATTGATGCAGCAAAAAGCACCGAGTGCATTGAACGAAGGAAAATTAAGAAATGTTGATAAAGCTTCGACATTCAGGTAAACAATATTCAAAGACATTCAAACTCTTCTACTGGATAAATTACGGAGATTATCTTCTGACTAAAAAAAGTGGCGCTGAAGAAGAATGATACTCAAAACGTCCGGAAATAATATCCGTGATTTATCCAGGTGTAGAGTTTGAACTGTCTTTGAAAATAAGGAAAGTATTAAAAGCATAGACAATTGGCGTAGCTAGCTAACCTCAAGGCCGCATTACTACACGGTAAGCAGAGAAGACACTTGTGGCGCCGTGTCTCTCCCACCACCAGCCGAACAACACTGAAGAGGCGTCTGGCTCTGGTTCAAACTCAAACTAAAAGTTAGGTCCTAACTAGCTGCTGTCTCTCCAATTACCACACACAATGGCAAAGAAAAGCAGACTAATTATCCCTATTAGCGTGTCATACTGTCGATATACCAAAACATCCTGCCCTTAAGTAAGGAGATGTACGCCGCGGGAATAGTCTGGCAGCAGCCGCCTGGAGCCAAGCGAAGGTCGAGTGGGAAATGATTACCGCGAATTACATAATAAGTCCCCGTGGCGGCGATTATCCAAGAAGAGAGCACGCCACGTCTCCTACTATTCCTAGCCTCTAGGACCTCTAGGGTAGGGGAGGCTATCAATGTTAACCCGCCAGTTTTTTTCAAACACGACGGCGGCGTCCTATAAACATCCTGACGTGTGGAACAAACGGTGCTTCCTTGCTGTCACGTGTAGGAGCTCTGTGCTTTCTATCACGGCATCAGAGCTCAGGCTTCGGTTACAGTAGCCTAGAAAAGGGGCCCTGGCTAGCGATCTGTTACACTCGTCGACTGCACCCGTTTTTCTTTACCGGGCAAGACGTTGTCCTCAGTAAAATTTATGTTTCTAGTCTAGATTTGGCGCGCTCCAAATTTGCTGGTATAGTACATCATTTCACTACTGTGCTGCACATTGCTGCAAAGTTAAAACGCTTAATGCGTGTTTCCCGCCATATTTATAGAGCCTACACTGCACTATTGCGTCATGTACGGTGAAATAGCACAGGCACATGATTTATAAGGGTTACTTACCCGATGCCGTTCTCGGCTTTCAGTTCAAATCATTGCCAACTTTTTTCATTGTTAGTATAAATTTACGAGAGGAAAAAGATTGGCACTTCTAGTTGTCTTAAGTAATCCAAGGAGACACAAAGCCTCTTTAAGGATTATTGGATCGTGGAGGCTAGAGCAGGTGATGGGAAAAGCAAACACTCAGGCAGTACCCTTACCGTGTCGAAGTGTGAGTAGCCGAAGGGCTTTCCTAGCAGCGACACCAAGACGAACAATGAGTACACCGACATCGCAGAGTCTCCCAGTTGAACCTGGTTCAGTTTGCCATAAAAACAGGCCATACACAAAACGTTTTACGCCGTTCGAGGACGCGGCTGGCTCCGGGGTTGTTGTTTCTTGTCCCCGTGGCGGCCAAGTCTTGGCTGGCAGCCGAGGAAGTCACGTCTCACGGCTTGTGAAAGACCCAGGCAAAAGTCTAACGTTTCTCCGCAGTGCCCGCTGCCTGTCTACCGGTGCACACACACACACGAAACGGCGGGCAACTTATAACAGCGCGTCTGAGAAACCACCGCGACTGTATCTCAGGCCAAACCGGGAATCAATCCGGGAACAAGTCCACCGCTGATAGAAACTCGCGCTGCTGGCAATTCTGTCAGCGCGAAGACAGGAGATAGAACCCAGAAAACCCGCCACCGCCGCGTCAGACGTTTCAACATTCTCCGAGACTGCGTGAGCCTTCCTTCGGTGCAGACGATAATATGGAATACGCCGGGATTACGGGGTCAGAGTTCAGAAGCCCGTGAACTCCTGCCAAGTGGAGCCTGATGGATGGGGATGGCACACACGACGTAACTCACACGGAAATCCTGGCGTGCCTCAATAACGGCGATAGTCAAGGGTCCCTGCAAGCATGTACCCCCTACAGCAGCCGCACACTATAGCGGGAATGGCAGGAACGCAGCCAAACGCTGTCGCAATAAAAGCCGGGGGAGCTCGCGCCAGTTACTTATCAATGCCTTCCTTCGTCGTTGATAACACAGCTGTGTTGGCGCGCTATTGAGGGAGATAAGAGGACACAAAGAGTTATATAGTGAGATGAAATTCTTCCCAAACATTAGATAAGTCGGATGTTGCAGCATACCGTTGCAGTGAGACTCTTGCTGCCATTTTTGTCCCGCAGGGTAGGCTGTTCTAAATCTTGTTGCACGGAAACAATCCAGTCGGCTAAAACCTTTCTCGATCACGTTTCGCGGTGCAGCAAATAAACAGCAAATCTCTTGTCTATTTAGCTTCAACAGAGACAAGTGGTTTAAGTGGTTGTATGTCCACACGGCGAGAGACGTGCCTTAGAGAAAGTCGACCAAAGTACACTCGCAAGGTGGCCGCCAGGGCTAGCCACCTGCCGCTAGAACAAACAAGGTGTTGGGTTTTGTTCTAATTCCGATGGAGCAAGGCGCACATTCTTCAGCACATGGTCCGCTGACGCGCCGTGGAAAATTCTATTGAACGCCATTGTGTAATGTTATTCCTTTTTGTATAGCCTAAAATAAGACTTTCAAAAAGACAGATACAACATCGGGTTTCGTCGTAAGAACTTAGGGATGTTATACTCCCATAGACTTTCCAAGAACCCAAAAAATGGACATTGCGGTCAGCTTTATCTGGATGGAGATCTACAAACATGTACACAGGCCGTCCTAAAGTTAACAAACCAACTTTAAAGTTTGAACCACACTGTCGACAACAGCGTATGCAATTTCTCTAGGCACCGACGTCTCTCTGTAAAGAAGACAGAGAACATGGATGTTATGATAAAGATATTGCAAACAAGCCGCTGTGGGGATCAAAATCTAATATTTTCGAGCTAGGTCACATACCAATATCATTAGGATCCATTCGTAAATTCTTGAGTTGTGGTGCTAAACCACATACATACATACATACACACACACAAACATACAAACAAACGCCACCAAAAACATAACCTTTTTGGCGAAGGTAATGATATCGTCTCACATCGGGGAGGGCGGTCTACCTCTATCGACCATCAAGACGTTGACCTTCCAAGGGCACCACAGCAAGTCTGCCAGTCAAGTCGACAGCTGCAGGTGTTCCTTACGTTGTGATACTTTACAGCTCTGTCCTCCGTGATCGGATTCTTCTTATCTTATCTTGTCCTTTAAACCCGCTCTTCAAGGACTACTGAAAGGTTATGTTGACTGGATCTTTAGAGTCCTTTCGGTGTCTCAAATTCCCACTGGTTTAGAACGAAAGGCAGTACTCATTACGTGAAATGGTACGCTTATCATTTACTGTGTGTGTTGTTTATCATTTTTTGAAGAAAACGTAGTTCAACTGCTGGAAACAGTAGGATAAATCCTAACCATGCCGGGCCACACAGCCTCCCAGGACGTTGGTGTTGAGATGTTCCAGTCGTGGTGGGGGTGACACAGGTTCTGAGACCGAACAGATGTCACCTGCCGGGCCTCGGGACTGTGTGTCTCCTATGACATATCGCCTGGGTAAGATGTAGCCAATGTCCAGACTCAGTCAGTACGTCGATGGTCAAGGTTAGACCTGCAGGTAATGAGATACACAATAAAATTGTTCCTGAAGCAACTGGATAGATTTTGATACTTTTTGTCTGCTGGGGAATACTAAAAAGTAAAAGTAGTCTGACAGTTTTCAAAATCTACCCATTTCCTTGAGAAACGATTTCCTCGTTAATGTCCAGACTTCTTTTCGTTCTTTGTCGTCTCCGTGGTTAGAAAGACAATCATCATTTCGTGACAGGTTTTTATTTGAAATAAGTAGCGCTTAGAAATGACAAGCTGTCAGCAAGCGACAATATTCCTCACCCTCCAAGAATTGCCAAGATTCCTTTTTTGTGACCTGACGTTTCTGCTTCAAAGGTTATATAATAACTCCCCGGTTTCGTGTAACCGTCGCCCAGGAGCGGTGCAATGGTTCAGAAGAGGGGTCACTTACTGAAATGGTATCCATGACAACCTTGGTTGAAATAGTCACTTAGATGATTCGATCCATGCCGGGTTACATTCTGTGTGAAATTATCTAATTTACCGGCGGCCTCGTGTCATGATTCCGACCCTGACCCTGTCTGTGTGGGTTCAAGAACAGTGAAATTTACAGTGAAAAGTTAGCCAAATAGGGGGAATAATTGACCAGGGGAGCTTGGGCAGCGTGGAGATTATTTGCCCGCGCAGTTATTTCCTTCCGAGGGGAAAATGAAACTCTAACGCGGACCAGTTAGACCCTAATTTTTGCCGAATACGAACTACTATCCTACCACCTCAGGAAGGCCTAGGTGGAGGTAATGCCTTACACAGCTTCCCGTATCACGACTCGGCTGGAACACCGTGAAATCTAGGGGAAATCTCTGCATGCGGTTATTCTTACACACGGAGGTCATACTGTAGCCTGTACTGGGGTATTAATCATACAGACCTTACGGGTCGCATACACTATATTGTAGAATAGAAATAGAAAATAAAAAAAGCAATAAGACGACAATGTAAAGAGACGATGTTTGTTATTTTCGTATTTGCAGTTCATGTAAAACTTGTTTGTTATAAGAGGAACATGTCCTCCACGACTGGCATGACTTTAGCACGCAAAGCTAAAAACACCTGTTTCTCCATTCAAGCCTGCCCAGCGAGCCGCGGACTCCATTGTGATTGCATACGTGGCTCTAAGAATCTTACAGAACACCTTTAGGCACATACACTAACTAACTGCATCAGGATGATTGAGAATTTTTGAACTGTCACGACGAGTCAAGTTGTAGACGAAAGAGACAGGTTTTGACAGCACGGTAAACTTGTGACCAGAGTCGTCTCGACAGGGCCTGGGGACGAGACTGTGACCCAGTCAGCTGTGGCCAACTGCGACTCAACGGGGCATAAGTTTGCGAGCCATGTCAGAAAAAGGAGATGATTGTTATAAGATGCAGTCAGTCTATAAAATTGAGGACATGTCTCTAGCCATCCTTCCAGAGGGCCTTACTAGAAATCAAGACAGATGCGTACACGTACATCCCAAATAACATCGAAGCTACCTTCTTGTATAAGATATACCACACACTGCCACCAAACCCGTTCTCTGACCATATTAATGTTGTAAGATACGCACCAGTATTTACGACTTAGATCTAAAATTACTAGATGACCGAATTGCTGAAAGAAGCCGTACATACTTTGCCTTACTTGTAGTGTTTGATTAAGGTTGGAGCGAAAGTGCAAATAATTGTTCTATTCTTCTTTTGTCAAATATCAAACTGATATGTCCTTCTACCTTAATTCCACACTGCAAGAACATGTTTAAAAGTTGCAGAAAAGAACAGACGTGAGCGGACGTGAGCTTGTAGACCTTACTTAGAGTTCTACATACTTCAGAACGCAGAGGGTTTAATTTGGTGACCTTTTTTGCGTAGGTCATTCCCGCAGAGACAGACGAAAAGACCTGCCGCGCATGTCAGGCGCCCGCGCCATCATTTGTGACGCTTCATCATTTCTGTAAATCTTCCGGACGCTCTGACCGACAGGTCCTAACTCTCTCAGCCCCGGGGTAGGCGGGAGGACATTTGGTGGAAAACTAACGCATCAGAACGCTGCTAACGAGTTTTGTATCTGCATATCCGGTATGACCGCCCTTCGGCGTAACGCACTAGCTTCGCAGGCACGCGGCGCGGCAGCAGCTAGCTATATCACACCGAACAACCTGTTACACCCAATCATTGCACATTTAACTGCAGGAGTTGCTTAAAGCTTCCAAGTGATAATGCCCCAACTGTAATTGGTGGCAACGAGTTCCACTCTACGATAGTTCTTAGCTTGGAAAACACGAGTTTTGGAATACCTCAATTCTCGGTTAATAACTGATATTTGAAGGCATGACTGTTTCTTGTTCTTTCCTGGGCTGGTATTAGATACTTAGTGGTTGGTACGTCCACCAGTTAATTAGTTATTTTGTACACCATGCATACACTTGTCCAGCAGGCGTGCATGAGAGGCTGGCAGAGTTGACAGGTTTGCTGCGGTGACGAATGTGCGAGATCGGCCGGCAGGACGGCGCTGACAGCGGGACCAACACGGGTCTACACGGCCCTCGTGTGGCAAGGACCTTTCACCTCGGCAACTCCGGGCTACGAGAATATATAAATAACAAGGTGGATAACTGAGATAGAGAAGCCATATCGTGCACTGTCCTGGGTTTAGGACTAGGATTGTGTGTACTGATATGGAACAAGAAGATTAGCCGTGGTGACTCTTGGAGGGCGTACCAGCAAAAGTCGTCCTCAAAGAGGCTAATATATAATAGAATATATATCCCACATATGTATGAACAATTCACTGTTGTTGTTATAGAATGCCGCCACGGCATTTCTTGTTAAGCAGAACTTTCTTAAACAACTATGCTACACTGGTGCATGGATGTTCCATTATGTTTTATTTGCGCTTAGCAGATATCATTGCAGAAACAAAACAAATAGGTAGAAAAAATGTGACGAAAGTGTGCTTCTACTAGAACCACGTCTGTTGCCATAAACATACTTGTTCTGGAGAAACATCGCTACCGGTGTTTTTGGTTCTACTGTATATTTACACGTGACATACGGGAATGTTTCTCGGCATCACGGTGAATTCTGTAGCCCGGTGCCAGCCGTGTCAGCCCCCGCCTTCCCTCGCCCTTTACAGTGACCGGTAGCCTCGACCTAATGACCTCAGCGCTTCGCACCGGTTCACTTTATTTGTTGGTGGAAGAGGCGGTGATTGCGACAGTGATGAGAGAAATGTGTCCACAACTTCTTAAGGACACACAAATATTCCGTCCCCGCTCGGCGTTCTTCTGGACTGTGATATATGATAGGCGAATGGGACATGTGAATTTATGTACACCGTGTAATTATACCATGTAAAGGGTAACACTATTCGTGTGAAAAAGCCGCAGTTTGCCATAGGAAGACCGCAGCTGAGTTGGATAAATCATATGGAATCTGGTGTGATTGTATCTACGACAAGAGAATACAAGTAGTGCATGTATCGGACGTTACTGGCCTTTTACGACTTTTTAAACTAAGTGTTACACAACGTGATAATATCATTGGGGTAGACTATTTCTATACATGTTGTAGATAAGGTTATACTATTAAATAAAATACCAGCGAATCCAATACTATTTAGGAGAAAAGTAAGGAAATATATTACACGCAAGTTGCAGTTAGAATGGAGCAAATACAAATGCCATACGGGATTCCTGACTTCTAAACACCCCTTTCTACTTTTCGAATGGATTCGCCCTCAGTCCGTGCACCTGTCGTCTGACAGGACGGCAGCCAAACGCAAAGGGGACAGTCACAGAGGAGTTCTCGCGTTTCGTAAACAGTAGGATGTGTGTAATTAAAAGCCGTTTCCCCTGCGCCAAGTAGCCGGTTAATTTGTATATCTTAATTGGGCGTAAACTAAACAGGATGCCCGCGTATCCGATCTGTGGTGAAATTATCGACTACCTTGCATTCCGACGGCATCGCTATCATGACCGCCGCCGTACAGTAAGGCACTCCGTGGATTCCTGTACGGTGACTGTTCTCAGTGTTTACGCGATCTCTATGAAATCAACAAAGGGACTAAAACTCCTAGTCTCCGAAACAGTAAAACAGTAAAATTTAGCCAGATGGGGAGAATAATTGACCAGGGGATAATTTGCGTAATTAAAATTAACCTTCCCGCGGACTGATTTTTCCTTCGATTTCTTGAATTTCTTCTTAATTCTACGTAAGAAGGCCTGGTATAGGCCATAATGCTCCTACGATGGCCTCTGACTAGGGGAACTAATATTGTTGGTAAAGAGTGATTAAGTGAGGAATTATGTATATCTTTCCCCTGATATCGCGCTACTGTCAAAAACAACTGAGTCAAATACAAGGAACAGTCTACAATGTCAAGCCACTGTCGGTATGACATGGCTTCATAAATTATGAGGAAGGATTAAAATTCTTCGACTAATTGAGTTCGGTTTCAGACATACAAGTGAAATGGAATCTGATTTTATTTCATTCAAGTCAGTTCTGTGAAATCTCAACATGACAACCTGTAGAAAAACATTCGCGAACCAGACGTACACATGTACCAACACAACACGAGAATTTCTTAAACAAGTCGTCTAATTTTCCACTAGTCCAGAAACAATTACCGAACCACAGGAAGCAAAGAACAGAATCGTAAGTCAAAGTCCTTCAAAAGGTGTCAACTCTACGACAACATCGCCGTGAACATTTCCGCACTCCGTCTGGGAATTCGCACATGGCAGCGTGTAAAGTTAATTTTCCACCTTTAAACAAACAAGACCAACGCACGTTTTCAAGGTCCATACATAGATGAGTTACACACGCATATTGGGAATGTAATAACTGATGTGTGTGTTTGCCACCCGGACACGCACCTGCGTTAAATCAACCAACACTTTTACGGCTGTCAAACCTGAAAATTTCATGGCTGACCGACTTACGCATTCCATGGTGCGTTATAGATAACGTTAGCTATAATTATGTTCATGATACCCATCAGTTTGACGTTTAAACGTCCGACATTCTGTGAAATTACTTCTGTTGTTTTGAAACAGGGGCTGATGCTGACATTTGTCGGCATTGCGGCGTGTTTTCACTTTTTGGAAAGTTAGCATTTTCGACTTCAGTTTGCTGAGTGCCTATGATATACGATGCACTGGATATAGTATAACTTTCTGACTAACTTTATTTAGTATATTTTCCCACAGTATCTCCTACAGTAACGTAAATAACCTCCTCAGAGCACCGACTAATGCTCCAGTTATCTTGTTTGCAGTGGACGGAAATGAATTTAATAGTTTTTGTAGCGGTTTTTATTTGTGTTGGCTACTTTGCTGCGCTGTCTGTTGATAGCACGTGTAAATACGAAAGAAAGAGGCAATTTGGGACTTCCGCATTAACAGTTACTATATATCTTATTATATCTCGTAGTAAATTTTCTACCTCTTGCAAACCTCTGGGTAGATTCAGAATTTGCTTGTTTTGTCTTCTCGTTTTCTTACTTTTGACCTACTAGTACAAGCGTGATTTCGCTGTTGTTCAAAAGCCAAGTTTAATCTGATTGATGATATCTAAAACAATATCTGCATCTGTACGGCCGGTATAAACGCCCCTCGACGTAACACACCAGCTTTGCAGGCACGCGGCGCGGCGGCAGCTGGCTATATGTCACCGAATGACCTGTTACACCTAGCCGTTGAACATCTGACTCTAATTGTGCCTGCCGGTAGTCTTCAAGCAGACGCCCTCTTGTGTCAAGTAGAGTTAGAAGCTACAGGTACCAAGTGTTGGGCGTCTGGTGTACGCAACAGTCTAGAGAAATGCGGTTATTCTTTCGTCTGGCAAAGCGTTCAATCAATCGGCTCAAATACGCCCCAAATTATCTCAGCAATTTATCAGCGTTTAAAAGATATTCATTTCCAAACATTCCTTTCCGAAATCCACAACAATAATAGAGTTGCTAATTCAAAAAATAAACTTCGAACATACAGATTATTAAAACACTCATATAACGAAGAAGATTATCTTAAGATCGCAAATGTACGTCACAGATCTGCCATTACTAAACTAAGAATCAGTTGTCACAATTTGCGAATTGAATCAGGAAGACATAACCGCACTCCTCTAGAGCAAAGAATCTGCCAATATTGTAGTTTAGGTAAAGTAGAAGACGAGGTACATTTTATTGTGGATTGTTCCATGTATGACAGCGAAAGAAACGTTCTTTTCGATTTTGTGTCAAGCAAATACTCCCAATTTAAGTATTTAAATAGTATAGAGAAATTTATATTCCTTGTAGTCTTTAACAAACCAGCTCTAACTACTCATACAGCCAACTACATTTATAAGATTACCAGAAAGCGAGAGGAAGTTGAACGTACTTGTGTACTATAGCCGTTTTATTATCAACATTGATGATGTACTTTGTCAATATGTGACCTGTCTTTAGCCCAGTGGGGCAAAATGTACAATAAAGGTCTTCATTCATTCATTCATTAATAGCTAAACAATGTTTAAAGCTATCTAGATGCCCTAAATGTACTTGGCGGCAGTGATTTCTACTCTTTCATAGTCCTAGGAAAACGAAATCATTACGTTACAAAACATACACAAAAATTATCAGGACTATCTGTTCAATTCTGTTCCATTTTGGACGATCCTGTCCAGTGGCCCGCCAAAAAGACGCCCACATGTTTAAGACTCGCGTTTATGGAGCGGAAATGTCGGGAGGAAACAGGGCCTGAGCTGCGCGTGCCGACACACTCTACATCAAGGTCACTAAGGTCATCGGAAATCAACGGCTTTGTAGTTAATTGTTTTTCCTGTTGCTTATCTATATTGTGGCCTTGTAGATGTTAGTTCCGAGTGGTCGATTAGTACATTTCATACACTGGACAATGTAGTATAGTATACGGGACACGAAGTTGTAGTCTCTAACTGTACTCTTTCGGTGGACCAACTCCCCTGACATATCATCTGTACATTTGGCCAATTTCTACTCTTTCCAGCCGCTTCTGAAGCCTGGCAGAGGTATAACAGAGGCTAACGAAGTTGGTGATTTTATGTCATATAGCTACCAGTAAAAAGTTACGTGTAACTGCATTGAAGGGACTAAGGTCTGGCCGGGGAATCGGCTAGTGACTCGCCCAATTGTACTTGGTGGCAGCGAGTCCCACTCTACGATTATCATACTTCTAGAAAATACGAATTTTTGATTAATGAGTCTGGTACTTGAAGGTAGAGTTATCAACTAATGGATTCTCCCACGTTATCACGATTCTCTGACTTGTAGCCAAGTGTTTCCTACAGTGCTGATATGACATCTGTTCTGTATGATTGGGTCCTGACATTTCCTATCGCCGCCTCCACTCCTTTTCTCGGGGATCAAGTGTTCCCGGTCTCGTGACGTCACTTGCAGACTTCTCTTTGAGGGCGTTTAGCACTGTTTGTCGTCTGCAAGTACCATCAACGAGCTGCAGCATCTCGTGACCGAACCGCCCACACAATGTATGGTTCTCATTTGTGGAGGCTACCTCGATTTAGAGGACATTCTCACGCAGAATTTCTGATGAGCTCTGTCTACTGTTTATTGTTTTATGTCCATTGTTTGTCACTTGTTTGTTGTCTTGTCTGTGTCGTCGTCGACCAGTGGGCAACCGTACAAGTTTAACTTTGAGTCAAGTCTTAAGATTACGTTTTTTTATTTATCTATTCATTGATATCTACTTGAATATAGCAAGAGCAAGTGGACTACCAATGGCAATGGTAGACAGACCGCTGTCAGAGTGCTTTTAAGAAAGAATTAACCTCACATTTGAACTTCTGTCTATCTCTAGTGGTAGCTATGACGTCTGGAAGTTTGTTCATAGTCTACTGTTAACGTTGTTGG
Source organism: Branchiostoma belcheri (assembly GCF_001625305.1). NCBI lineage: Eukaryota > Metazoa > Chordata > Leptocardii > Amphioxiformes > Branchiostomatidae > Branchiostoma > Branchiostoma belcheri. The sequence goes on along the minus strand of NW_017803379.1, from coordinate 3,007,091 downwards.
GAGGAAAGTTCTCCTATATGAGTTGAACTCTTAGAGTTAGTCTACTCTTAGAACATGATATGATGGTTTCCTCGTATTGTTTAACCTTCGGGGAAAAGGTACCGTTTCCTCCTTACCCCCATTCTGCCCTTTCGTCCTTTCGCGAGTGAACGGCAGCGGCAGACTTCCCGCCAAATTAGTCCCCGGCACAGGAGAGACAAGAGTTAAACCAGAACCAGGTGTGCGTCTGTCAGGGCCGCGGGCTTCGCGAGTTTGCCTTGGTGTCAGGCCAGGATCAAGTCTGGGTCCGCCTCGGGTGCATCGTTAGGACAGACGGCCGCTTCCATCGCTCCCGGCCTGCGCCTGTCAGGAGTCGTTTGCCGTGAGTCGCCGTCTCCAGATCCTGAAATCCCCAAGGAACTCAAACAAAAACTACCTTCTCCTTCATTTACTTCTTTAATACCGGTTTCCTTTTCCTACAACATTTGTTAATACACAAGGCACACCAAACCTATTTTATCTGCCGAATTCTCTTTCGTCTTCTCCTATTTGCGGAGTCTGAGAGGACGAAAGAGACACGGCAGCTAAACTAGGTTTGGTAACCAGGCTAAGCATGCAATGGAAATAGGTTGCAGGATCGAGGATCATCGGGACTCCGCATATTTTTACTAGCAACGCTGTAATTGGTGACCGTATACTATATTTGTATTGATCGCTGTTCCCACTAAGTGTCACAAACACAGAATCTTTCTGTCTTCCAATATAGATAACTTCTTGTAGCCTTTACCAGTGATCAGCATTCGAAGCGGCTGGAAAGAGTCGACATTGGCCAAAAAGGCATTGCATGTTATCTGTCTATCAGTCTGCTCTTTTCAGCCGCCTCTGAAGACTGGTAGGGGCTAAATTTCTTGTTGGTGTGATGTAAGGTCATTCTTTTCGATTTCCCTCACTATTTGAGGCATTTAGAACCTTACACTTGTAGCCTTAAAGAACTGTCAACGGACTCTGCTCTTCGCCTTGCTCTTGAGCGGAGCTGACAAACACCCTTCACCTTTGCAGACCTCTTCATGACCTTTGTCCTTCAACTTGGTACATTAAGATGTCAGGGATCGGAACTGACGGGGTGACTCCGCGGGAGTGGACCGCCTTTACGAGGGTCCGGGAAAGTCGCGGGAACTGAGAGCCGGCAGATTTATAGTGGTACTGCAGTACTAGCCTCTCCTTCGCAGACTTCTGATGCGGCGGCGTTAATTTTTTTCGGGGAACGACGATTTTGCCGCCGAGGGACTTTGCCGGGGATAGACGGTTTCCTCGCTTCAAGAAACCGTCTGTCCCCGGCAAAGTCTCTTGGCAGCAAAATCGTCGCTCCCCGAAAAAAATTAACACCGCCGCATCAGAAGTCTGCGAAGAAGGTTATACGGCGCGTATACGTACGTACGGTCCAGCCTCCAGTTTCCATACAGTAGGAGTGATGCTTCACGTTCGGGATGGTATCACATAACGTTATATATGCTACATGTTGAAAACTTGTAAATTTGATTTGACATATAACAACCAAATCTCAAGTAGAGAGAGGGGGCACTTTATCACTCATTGTTACCATCAAGATAGCAATCGCCAATCTCCCTATATCATGTACGTTGACAGCCACATCTATGCTGGAGGTTCACGTCCTAGGACCAATCTCAATCCCTTCTTCCGCCCACTCGAGCTCTGCAGGAGCAAAGACGACGGCTTATCACAGTGTCGACACCAGTTTTCAGTGTTAACTCCGCAAAGTCTTGAATACACAAACTCACGTCAACTGACGCTCATTCCAACCGGCCGGCCTCGACACTAATTATTTTGCCTCCATGACAGTGAGAACCAAAACGCCATGTCATGATTTCTAGCCTGACATACCGCTGATACTGCAAAAATGTGACAGCAGATGTAATGGTCATTCTTACTCCATCTCCAAAACTGGGTACGTACGTTCATGATATATAGGGATTTCATTATACACAACTGGAATACTGCTACTCGCCGGTAAATGTAGCTAACGAAACGTCAGCAGGGTGAGAGAAGTACAAGAAAGTATATGAAAAAGAAAATCACTATATCCTATGTTCTACCAAACTGATGACATTATTTTCGCCACGAAAGTCGGTTTGTTGTTTGAGAGTCCTTCTCTCGGCTCGTGTGTGACAGATGACGCGACAAGTGTCCCTGACAGAGAGGGTTTGTTTATTGGTGTAACCTGTCTAGCGAACGCCTCTTCTGACCTCATCCCACGCTGATTTTACCAAATAAACACTGATCAAAACAGGTTCGAACCGCCCTCGTCAGGTCCGATTAGACTCGAGCCACTCAGCAAAAATTCTTTTCCAATTCGAGTAAAATTAGTAACGTGGGATCACACAAGGTGTCTGTGACATTCCTCAGAAGATCTCCTGCGTAACAGCGAGCCAAGTTCCCTTGAGATCTCGCGTTATCGGGCTAGTCGCTGATACAGATTTATTTTCTACATTCAACGTAATTGGAAGGTAATGTCAAGTCGGATTGACGGGAAAACCGCAAGAGCGCGCCCAACGCGGCGAGATTGGCAAACATAACCCGATAAATAAAAATAGAAATTCTTTTCCTATGGCATCCTCATGAGTCAGCTTAACGTGGCCAACTCAGGAGGATCTACGGCGAGATACTGGCCCACACCTCGGAGCAAAGTAGCCATCAGCGCTGAGTGGTTCTGACACAAGGCATGGCGAGACTGAGGAGCGATAAATCACGGGGGAAACGTGTACTATGTTGGGTACAACAACAGGGCACTTGAGCTTGATGATTGCTAGGATCTGGTATGGGAGACAGTTGGATATGGAAAAAGTGTCCGTTGAAACCGCTAACTGGACAAAAATTGCAGCACCAACGTCTACGCCTCTCCGAACATAACATGTTGCAAATCCTGAGATGAGAACTCCTGAGATGAGAACTCCTGAGATAAGATGGAAATCTTCGATGGAAGTCTTAGATGGGAATCCTGGAAGTCTTTCCTATTTTGCATATTTTCACACGCAAGCAAACAAGAAGAAACATTCCAGAAGTGGCCCTGATATATCTGCGGTAAAGTCGAGAGCTAGTCGCGAACTTCTATCCGCTGTATTTCAGACTTGTTGTAACCCTCGGAAAATGTGTCTTTTCAGTAGCGCCTTGACTCAGGGCAACATTCAGCACCCGTACGAAAGATTGATGCCTTTCGTGTCGCGGACCCTGGAGGTGTGACATGCACTATCGTGATTTAACATTTAACCGTTTCAACCCTCAACCTCACAGTAGGTCGGCGCCAAGCCTACCTTGCCCTTAGTGTCCATGTAAACAGTAAAATAACCACCCAGCGATCTTATCACCAACTATCTTTGAAAACTCTGGGGAAAAGCCAAGGCTGGTTTCTCTTACGTAGTTTTTATTTTGTTCCTTCGCAAAATGAACTCCTCCTGCAAGGTCAGGTCTCGAGGTCACGAAGGTCGCAGGACGGTTGACGCAAGTTTCGGCAGTAACGACTTGGACCGCGCCCAAAGGACCTTAAACCTCGGTGAGAAGGATAACAACGCTTACACGCAGAAGAAAGACGTGGCCAGAAGGTTCTGTACATTTGTTTTAACGCTATGAAGGGTTAAGAATAAAATGACACGTCAGAATCATTGCGTATCTTTTACCTCCGTTAAAATCAATCATACTGTTGTAGTTCATAGTCACATTTAGCGTTACAGTCTTGATTCGTTGAGAATATCTAAATACAGAGGCCCTAAAGGTAGAGGGAACCGGAAATGCAACATAGAGTATCAAACACTAGCCTCACTACATATCAAAACATATGGTTGTAAAGCGTAAGGTATGCATACTGGCGACAGGATATTAGAATATCCACGGGAATAAACACTGCAGGATTTTATAACGTCCTCCAGTCTAAGGAGAAAATACCGGCGGTGATAATCATCCTCAAGCCTTGACAAAGTTGACCAGACTTTTACTGTGACAGTACAGGAAGTTAATTGGAAGTTTTCTCAGCCCTTAAATTTCGCCGGCGCCATATAATTCAATGTCAAGGTGCTCTCTGGAACGGATTGACTTTTATCCGACACCGACTATGCCGTATGCACAGCTATATACGTACACACGCTATAGACTAAACAAACCTAATAAAATGTGTGTTTGAATTTGTGCTTACGCTGTCCAATAAAGTGGACCAGACTGCTAATGAACTCCAGTTCTGTTGCCTTGCCATTTCGGTGAACGGAATCGCGACCGTTAAATCAAAGCCACGGGGCCAGGCCGCGCTTATCGGGAAGGGTTCACCTGTTCAATCAGAACCACTTGGGAGGAAACTCCGAAGGATCGTTTCTGACCCGACGACATTTTAAAAATAGAGATAAAGTCACGAAAAGGGTATACACACTTCCCTGTGAGTTTTTTTTAAATATTTGACAGTCGACAGCAGAGCGCTTCTCTCTGAGAAAGAAAGAGCATTATGACGGATTGATATTTGCAATCGATTACTGAGATCTTGGGGGTAATTTTATAATCATCAAGGGATTCCAAATATTGAAATACTACTGTACAGTGGGAAGGATTCAAAGTATATCAGAACTTATTTTTACTTTATTTCTGTACGTTATTACGTTACTTCTTAAGTTATTGTAATGGACACGTGCACGTGTCTGAAGTTAGTACGTGACGTGTGATAACGAATTCGAAGTGAGGAGGACGATATTCACGTACTTTGGTACTCATTCTTCTTCTTTCGTTGTAAGTCGCAGACATAACTGCTGTATTGCTCGCCTCCCCGTAACACTTTTAATCACGAGCAGACCGTTCTTACCCTTGATTGATCCTTGGCGTGCTGACCTAAAATCTAACGGCATTCCAAACGACACACTTCCCCACGTTCAATTCACACCGTCTGCACTGATTATAGGGCAAAAATGGTAGTGCAGTTTCTATCATTATCGTTAGGTGGCACTGCATAAATAACATCACCTACACCTGTTGCAGTTTAACACAGGATTTCTTCATTCAGATCCACAAACATCAAAGTAATACATTCATAATTCTTTAATCATTCTATTAAGAAACTAATCAACAAAGACCAACCCTTAGAACCAAAAGTGAAATATCATTCACCAACATATAGATAGACTATTGGATCACATAAACATGTACAATTTTATATACAATACACAATGTTTCTATTATCTCTGTAATCTATTCAGCAGTAGAGTTTGAATCTTCTGAGTAATGTTCCAAAATAGGTTAAAAGACTGTATAATAATAGCAGATTGATCAGTTATATTAAACACCATTTGACTATATATACATATTAGAGTGGGTCTTTAAAAAAAAATCACTTTTCGTTGAAACCACTTAGTCCTCATATGCAACAAAAGAGTTCCATGAAGGAGCGTTCTCAAAGCCGTTCCTGCCGTGACGGTAGTCATCAATGGCCTGACGGATCTCCTCCTGGGAGTTCATCACAAAAGGACCTGACAAACAGTATACAGGAATGTTCACAAGTTAGCTGGGTTGAATCCAAGATACATTGAGAAAAAAATACTGAACTGCCAATCAGACAGTGTGCTTCATCATAGCCAATACCTGGCTTTAGCAGTAGCTGTAAAGAGTAGAAATTAATGAAATAGACAGATAACATGCCAGGGGAGTACAGTTTACAAAGCAGCACACTGTACTCCTTTAGCGGACCAAGGACATTACAATGTATATAATGTCCTTTAGTGGATTAGATGGAGAGAAATATAATATGACCTACCATACTGGTATACCGGTTCATTGATGGGCTCTCCTGCAATCAGCACACAGTGAACCTTTTCTGGGCCCTAAACAAGAACAAAAGACGTTTGAGAGAGTGACTTACTGGTACATGTACATTAAAAACATCTATACTAAACATCAAAGCCACCCGGGGGATTGTGGTAAAGTGGTGACTTCTTGGGCAGGGAAATGGTGGTTGTTATGGCCAGGTGATTGAAGGTGAAGAAGCAGATGCTTGGACATGTTTTAACTGTAACACAAAACAAATGTTCCTAATACTAATATTCCAGATGATACCTTGTTCTCCAGGGTGAGTCCCTCTCCATCACTCATGACCATGGTGTGATGTGGTTTCCCCAAAGTTTGTTTGTCCTCTGGACCTGTGTATGGGGAAGGGTTTGAATGATATAAGTAGCCATCAATGGAAACTGATAGTAACTTCCTGAACACTTTGCAGGTAATTTTTTTTTTCAAAAACTATACATTAGTTAGCTCTGTGGATGCAAAATAGAATTGATTTGTAGTACTAGTACTTTGTACCATTCAGTTTAGAAGTGTCATACAGATTAGGCTAAATGACACATAGTATGGTTGTACAAATTTAACATACTGGTAAGATTACTTTTCACAAAATGGGCTAAAGTAATTCTACATACAGATTCTTCTATCATATCAGGACTGTGAGGGAAAATTTGAATGATAGTCAGAAGAACTAACATATCATATTTTCTCTTTACTTACCAAGATGAACATATCCTGACAGCACATACACAAAGCCATTCCATCCTAGGCAATAAAACACATCAGAAATTGAAAAATGTACATGTGCATGTTTGGTTAGGTAATGCAAGGAGATTGGAGTGACTATAACATCCTTGGGTAATGGTGGAGAAAAAGTGTGTTGGATAAAATGCAAATGGTTGCACCTACCTTCAGGCACAGCTTGTGTGTATTTTGCTCCTGGCTCCAACTTAAAGTCCAGGTACATGGTAGGGGTTCTTGTGTACACCTGGGACTGGGGTAAACAACAAAACACAACTTCAAAATCATCTTTTCCAGAAACTCTAATACTAATAGCATAATAAGTTGCTTATTAATGATTCTTCTTGACTGTTGTTACAAGTAATTAATTGTTACACTGACATTTTCTCCTTAAGTAATATGTTGACATATGGACACCTCCTTACCTTCACGCCCAGGGACTCCCCTGCTATCACGGCCACAGTGACGCCGTCCTTGCTGGGTTTGGGGACGTCCTTGCTCAGAAGTTCCTGGTACGCCGGCTCGATCATCTTGTCAGCTTTCTTCAGGTTTATCCAGAGCTGCAGACCGTGGCTCTCCGTGTCATCCCCCGGCATCTCACAATGGACGATCCCTCTTCCTGCTGTCATCCACTGATGGGGACAAATCATTTTATATTCATCTTAATTTGTGAGGTTTACTTAAATCTTGTCTTTGTTTAGTCCATTTCAGTTAAATCTATCCACTTCTAAAGCCTACATGTACAGGTATGGACACTTTTAAAGTAGTCTAGTAAGGTGGCCAGGTAACAGCCCATAATGTACTATTATAAGCCCATAATGTACTGTTATAAGAAAGATGACCTATTACTCCCTCCTACCTGCAGGTCACCCGGCCCGATCCTGCCCTGATGTCCCATGAAGTCCTCGTGTCTGGTCGTCCCACTCAACATGTAGGTGGCCTGGAGTCAGACAACAACTCTGCTCAGTGGACATGATCGACTTCTCATTCAAGTTTGGAAGCCTGAGATACAGTTTACCGGTCAACACTTTATTCTCTTCTATGGGGTGGATCCCACTGATGCCACTCGAAACTTGAAGGGCCACATCAATACCCTTTGGATCGGGGGATTAAAGCCAGTGGCCCTGCATATGAGGGAGCTTATGGCATCAAATTTCTGCATGTATAAAGAACCCAACACAAGTGGCACCTGAGCTGTGCCTGGGTTAGATACGGAAGCCATGGTGAAAATTAAGCCACTTTACACTAGTTGAGGATGACAAAAGAACAAGGGTGTTTTGTATAGATCGGCAATGAAAGTGACCTACGGTTTCAAAGCCCCGATGTGGATGGTCAGGAAATCCCGCAGGTTTGCTGACTTTGAACTCATCCAGCATCAGGAAGGGGTCCAGGCTCTTCAGCTGCAAGAGACAGATTGTTCACCATGTGATATAATTATGTTACATGTACTAACGATATCATCTCACACCTGTAATTACATACAGAACAAAGGGAGAACAAAAATTCTTAGGGGATAACTGCAAATTAGTTCCCTTAAACTGTAAGCATACTGCTGCTAAATGAGGAAACATATTCATGATAAAATTCAAGTAATTCAATGACCATTTCATCAGTGTTGGACATACTCAACTGCATTGTAGCACCTATATTGCCTGTTATGTATTGAATTTTTTTCAAAAAAAAAAAATTGGAGGGTCATAGATAATGTTAAAGTTGACTTACTTCAGGCCTGCCTACACTGCGCCTGACCCTGGCCCCCACCCCCTCATCCTGTTCCACGCTCTCGAAACCCCTGACAATCGTACGTGACATCGCTGTTACACCAGCAGTTCTCGAATCCTTGGAGCTGTTATTCACAGCAAACGAGTCTGTTCCGATAGGCTTGACAGGCTGGAAGGCCCCGCTGTCCTGGTGCTGGTCGTCCTGACAACTGACTGCTGTCTGGAGCAGGAAACTCAGGGTGCAGAATAAGAGGATATGCTCAGTCTTCATGCAGTTGCCTGTTTGAAGACCATGATGTTACTTGTGTACTTGTTAAGGGGTTTTGCTGCAAGTTGAAGGTTATAATACACAGTGCAACTGCTGAAAATATCTTATATTTGCCAAACTGTATATATGTTAACTTGCTTTTTAACTTGAAGTTCCTTCTGCCCTTGCTCATGATCAATGGAAATTTGGAAGAAGAGCCAAACATTCAGCCAATTAATGACTTGAATATAACTTGTCAGGTAAGTTGCAAAAAGTAACAGCATTTACTATTTTGCAAAAGAGCAGAGTATAGGCCACAGTGAACATAACTTACGACTTACCTGCATGAATCCTTCTCAAGATCTGGTATAAGCTAAACTCTCACCTCTCTTATATTTATATGCTGTCACAAAGCGTTACTTTTAGCCAGAATGTTTGTTCATCCTGATCCAGCAACAATCGGTGAGTCAGCAAGGTTGACTTGCGAAGTTAGACCCCGCCCCCTTTTTCTAGCATGTCTGTCAGATCAAGCAGGCCTTTATAAACCCCCTTGGTCAGCTCTATGACTGTGCCATACTTACATAGAGTGTACATGTAAGAATGAGTCAGCAGTCCCGACACATCCAGTGTCCCAGCTGATTGCTGCTCTGAGGACCCACTTCCGCATTGCGAGTTTTAGCTGAGTCATGGTTGTATGGCTGTGCTTCATTTTACAACCGCAAGAGGGCTCTCGTGAACAGTGATTTGTCCATGAGTTAGCACAAAGTTTATTTACACCGCGTTAGAACTGCACCGAGAGATGGAGCATACAATAAACAATGTCTAACGAAATATAAGACGTTAACCAATGACAACATCAACCTTATAATTATTCCTTTATCTGTAGAGAACACGCGAGAACTGGCTGATCATACAATCCCATAATTTGTAGCAAGGATGCAAAATCTCCAAACAGATCTTTACAGCCTTTACAGGCTAGATAGTATTCAATACGCCACCCACACTTGCCGGATGTGTGATAATCCAGCACAGTAAAAGAATTAACCCTTAATGAGTATTTGATGGTTCCCGGGGAGGAGCACTGGCGCCTGTCTTGAATAGATTTTAATGGGTTTGCCCCCGCCCCGGGGTGAGTGTCGACAGGGGTTTGGTTGTTGTAAAAAAAAAGATATCAGTACAATCAAGGACGTTATCCTTGGTACAATAAAGCTCGATAAAAATGCCTAAAAGCACGCCAATGATTATCTGCTTCAGAGTAGGAAGGATGGTCAGTTCAGTAACATGGTAGATGTGCAATAGCTACCTCACAATCGTTATATGACCACGGTGCGTCTGCTTGTATATCATACCAAGGACATCTGTATAATGTCCTTGATCATACACAGTATTGTTCATAGTGTAGTTACTATTGCGACTTAAGCGTTTATAGCTCTTACATTCGACACGTCGACGGGTCTTGATGTAGACTTTTCCTCTGATGCATGCCCATTCTGAACCGACAGGTGACGCTTTACATATACTGTCGCTGTCCAACCTATCAAATGCCTTTATTTCATAGTTGCACAATCCTATTAACCGCGTTATGTGGCTAGCGTGTAGTCAGCTTAATCAAAGTATTAGCTCTCGTAACGCGTGAACGAGAAAAACAGAGTTTCAGTTACATTCCCTGTCAACGGAACTCAATGGAAAATATTCAGCTGTTGGTCGATTTTCTAAGGAAATTTGTTTTTTCAGCTCAGGCCAAGTGACTTCCTAGAATTAATCATGAAACTTCATGGAGACTGCTTTTAAGAAACTGACTCAACTATTTCAGTGTAGTATGATTATTATCTTATTTTTTCTTTCGTTGAGACAGTAACTTTTATTTGTCATTGTTATTTTGCATTTTTACAATTTGACATTTAATCAAAATGGATAGGCTTGATAATCTACCTATATTTTCATTTTACCGAAAGGACTCTTGTCTTAATGTTATAGACTATAAATATTAATTTTCCCACTTTACCCGCCACATAACATCACGTTTAGAGTTATGTTAACATGTTCGCCGAAGGTCCAGGCTAAGAAATGTTACCGAAAGCATGCAAATGGTAATTAAATCGAACGTCGCTCGTGAATTAGCAACAATTTTCCATCAATCACACAGTAAGGAAGACTATTCCTATGCATGTCGTGACTTCCTGATTTCTGGGATATTGTCTGGCGGCGATGACGCTTGTTTGCGAATCTCAGCCAGTTAATCTTGTCGAACGTGTTGGTTACGCGCCAAAATTTCTCAGATAATAGCACTGCATTTCCTTCCGCAGATTCGATTGCTCTGGTTCCCGATTCACGTTGTACAAAAAAGTTCGATCCGTGACGAAACTGTAAAGCTGGACATGGAAGTCAAGATCAGCTGACAACAAAATGGACAAATGTCGGCCATAAATTCACAGGCGACACGTTGGAGTAGTAACGCTAGTGTACTACTATTAAAGCCAAAACGGAATCATGGTACACTGGCTTCCTTAACTACCCACATGACCCTCGAACAGCTGTTAATGTCACTTTAAAGATTTGTTTTCAGTTTTTAGTCACTTTTTTTCTGTACACACGGGACAGGCGACTGTTCATATAGTGCAATTTTTTTGCATTAGTTAATTGATTCTTACGAAAAAAAAAACAATGTGCTCCATTGTGGTATAGATAGGGGATGTGATAAAAAGCATATCTAACTCAGTAACGTTTGTGTAAATCTGTATTCCAGAGGAAAAAAGTGAATAGGATGAGAATAGAATATGGAAAAGAAAAAATTAATGAATAATATCATTATTTTGCATAACCCATATCTATACATTTTTTCACTATATATTACATTTTCATCGCTGCCTTATCTTCCACTGCATTCTGTAAATAGCTGGTTATCAATTTTATACTATCAATAGTTTTCCTGAGCTGACCAGCCATCGTGAATGAAATATAAAACTCAGGTCTTTGTCGATCGGATGATTCGAATCGTCTCTGTCCCTCAATGTGATGCTGAGGTTACTCCAGGAGTTTATCTGCGAACCCGGACGGGACATACTTCCGCCTTTCCCTCCGGACTGGCCTCCGCGAAACGGAGAGAGTTTTGCTGCTTTTCTTCATGTTTCCTCCCAGATAAGGGCCAACATGAGCGAGGGACAGATCATCTGCCGAGGGTGGCTGCGAAAATCACCGCCTGAGCACAAGATCGGCCGTGCGGTGAGTTGTTGGCGGGGACTTTTCTTCCTGCCCCGTTCGCGAATGTCCTCCGTCCTTCTTGGCAATGTTTATGCATGCAGGGGTTCTGGGTTCTTCCCAGTTCCTTCCCCCTTCTCCTGTCTTTAATCCCAAGCCAACACCTCTGACGGACTTTCTACAGCTTCTTACGGCTTTATAAACTCTCTCTTCTCACCAAGGTAATCGCTTTCTCGCCTCAACTTGTCTGTAGCTTCCTCTTTTTTGTCGACACTTTTTTCGTTCTTTTGAAATATGCATGAATGACTGTGACGATCCCGCCCCTCCCCATTCGCTGGTCAATTTACAACTCTAAAACCCATCATTTTGTCTGAAGACACTCCATTTCAGGACGATGAAGAAGACTTTCAAGTATTTTTAACTCTCCCTTTGTTCTTTAGAGTGTACATATATCGTCGCACAGTGTTGTTATTGTTGTTGTTACTGGTGACACATGCCAGTTTTATCGGGTAGGTTCTATTTGTTTATTTCGCGATAACATTGACCAAAAAGCAGGAAGTTTATTTTCAGCGCTGTTCGATAACTCGCCCGTTGAAAGCTTGGCTCATTTTCAGATCCTAATCGTTTCTAGATTTTCTGTTCATTTGAAGTCCTTTGATGTTTTGGAGCGTCATACCAGCACGTTATTATTATTATTTTTTGCCATACATAATGTGGCTTTGGCTTTGTACGTGTAACGCTACACTTACGTAATCTTGTGTATTGAATGGAAGCGACTTTCAGCTTTCGGCGTTTGATGTTCAGTTCAAAGCTTCTTCGTTTGAATTTAGGACAATGCTGTTATTGTTGGGACAGTTGTGATAGATCTACCTCCATATGGTTTCCATTTTATACACATGGTGCGCGCGAGCATTCCTTTGCATGGAATGCCCTGAATTCTTTTGTTTGCATTTCTGTCGATTATGTGGAACAAATTCCATCATGTTCCTTTCTCTTTTGTCCCATTGTTTTTCCTCCAGTTGTCTGATACATGACTTGAACAGCTTGCATACATTTGTATCTTGTGAAAAGTGTTTTGATTTGTACCTTCGACAGGGGAGCATCTGGATTTCAGATTTCACTAATAAAACTAAAGGCAACAATCAAATAAAATGTTAAAGTTTGGCAAACTTCTGTTTTTCTAGTTCACTTCTCATATGGTTTATGATTTATTTTAAAAAATTCTGTTCAGCAAAACCAATGTTTTTTTTATGAGTGCAAGGTTGTTCAATGCCTTTGTGTATGTTATAAACACCGTTGTGTTACTAGTGTACCTTTGTGTATGCTAAGGTAACCCAGACTTATGAGCCAATAGCACATCTTCTTCTTCTTATGATATGTTCACATTTGGACATAAGTTGCAGGTCTAGTGACAGTGTTAACCATTTTGTAGGTGGTAAATTATGTCAGAATAGAAATTGGCATACGGATAGTTTTTTTGTCATTTTCGGAGCTGCATTTTCGAACCCGAGGCTTACTTTTTATGGAGACAAGCATACCTGTTTATGTACATTGTAAAGCATAATTAGATGAGTCTGGGAAGTTTGTAATCAGATCGCTCTAATTCTAGGGAAAGCTTTATTGTTTTAAGTTTTTGTAATAGGTTAGGGTGGATGCCTCTGAATTCACTGGAATATGTGATGAGTGCCAGGAATTTAGCGTAATCCATAATGCACTTAGCCCCCATGCAGACCCCTTTTGATGGTACAGGTCATGGTACAGTCTTCACTTAGGTCTTGACTGACACGCTCAGATTTCAAGGAGGGTTGTTGACAGACAATACTTATCTTTGAACCTTGGACTTCACTACCGTAATTCTGGGTAACTGTCTCATTACTTGGAAGCTCAGACCTCATGACTGCCACAAGATTCTTCATCCTCAGCACTTTTGGTGGTGCAGGAACACGTCATGTTTTCTGGACGAACTTTTATTTCCTTATTGGTCATCGCTGAGGGAGGGTTGCATGCTTTTGTTCTCGTGACTTGCAGTTGATCATTCTGCATTTGTAAGTAGAACTTGGCACTGTGCATTTCAAGGAAGCAGCTTATTGTAATTCTAGGAACTTCTAAAGTTCACTGTTCACATATGCTTGTTCTTTTCTGAACAGTGAGCTTTTCCTGTTGTGTTTGTTCCTTCCAAGAAGGTCTCTCTTCAACCTCCTTGTTCTTTTATGTCCTGGATTGTTTTCTACATAATGATGCCCACTTTCACATATGAAAGGGCAAATTGCCCTTTTATATTTCATATTTGAAAGTCTGCTCCATTCATGCAAACAACGCTTTGTACATAAATCTACTTCTTTGCATCCATTTCCTTGTAACTGCTTCTACCCTGTAGTTTCAATTTGAAATGTATTCATAACCACATGCAGGTAATCAAGGAACAACCATGTAGTGATTGATGAAAGCAGTAGTTATGTATGAAAGTCTGTTGTAGGCTCTGTAAATACTGCTGCTGGTATATTGCACATAAGGGAATCTAACCCACATTGTGGAGGTATGACTGCTGTGAGAGGTATGGTCCTGGGATTGACAGAGAGCTGGTCCTGCACGTGTGCTATAAATCGTGTCATGTTGTCTTTGTTTGCCTTCCATAACAACAGTCGTGGAAGAAGCGTTGGTTCGTGCTGCGGGAGGGACGACTGACAGGGGACCCAAACCTGCTGGAATATTACAAACGGGACAATGCCAAGAAGCCCATCGCTGCCATTAACCTGGACCAGTGCGAACAGGTCGACGCGGGACTGACGTTCGAGAAGAAGGAGTTCGTGAACGCGTACATTTTCGACATTGTGACGCCGAAGCGGACGTACTTCCTGGTGACGGACTCGGAAGCAGAAATGAACCACTGGGTCGGCTGTATCTGCCAAGTCTGCGGTTTTAACTGCACCAACGATGAGAATGGTAGGTGTTTGTTTTGCTTTATTTTACTTTTTCATGCAAATTATATACAAGTTAAGAATTGTATAAAAGAAGAAAAACAATGTTCAGGAGGAGGGGGCAAGCCTGCAAGGATTATGCAAATCCCTCCTTCAGACTTAACAAATATTAATCATGAAACTAATATAAAGAATCTGATGATACAGGGTCATCTTGTGTACATATTAACCTTCAGCCTGCTCAGGTTTTTGGCACCATATTTCTTTAAAGGGGATAGGTAGCAGGAAGAAGGTTAAAGCTCGATGTTACAAAAACTTAAGACCTATATTTTGGTCTGCCTGTGAGTGAGGAGGATAGTTGACGAAATCCAGCTGTTAAAAGAATTTTTACGACAGTAGAATTAAAGTTGTATGTCAGGTTGGGTTCAAGAAGCAGGTAAATCGTAACTTGTACACGTCTGGCCTTAATATAAAGGTTTGTGCAGCTGGTGTTACATTTTTACAGGACAGGGCTGGTTCATTATTTTCACTTTCGTACCTATTTGACGAGTCATGTCACATTCATGTAGGCCTGATTACATAATTGCAGGCTATAGTTTCATGAAGAATATTCATGCAAAACGTTGGAAAAGATTAGCTAACAATTGTGTAGAACATTGAACAACGGCTGTCACACACCTTGTATTTCATGTTGAATTTTGTGCTCTGCTCTGTATCACAACATGGACTGACACAGACCATACTGCCTGTAGAGCTTTAACTTATCACTTCTGGAAAATTGCCAAATTACTGGTCATAAGAATGACTGCATTTTCATGACCCACATGGCTCTGTTCTTCAGTCCAGGGCTCGAAATCCTTTTTCTGCATACCTGCACTGGTGCAGGTAACATTGAAAATTACCTACACCAGATAAGTTTTACCTACACCATTCAGACTTTCAGAAGTATGGCTTCTATCAAAAAATGTTTAGAAACCATTACCATTGTTTCTTTTATACTTCATATGTGGTAACAGCAGGGAATGCAGCAAATAAAAATCCACATTCACCTACATTTGTGTATAAGCATGGTACATGGACCAGTGCAGATTAGGTGTGGGCAAGGAGGTCTCTTTTAAACCTCCTTGGTGTGGGTAGACATCAGAAACACCTGCACAACCCCAATTTTACCTGCATCAATTTAAGGTGCATGTACACCAGTATTTTGAGCCCTGTCTGTCTGATACAGTGGTGGCTTTCCCGTCTCATTAACTATGGCCACTCTAAGGAAAACCACCTGCCCTTCTGCTAAGTGCTTCCCTTGAAATTTGAATCCCACTGAATCTTCCAAACCACCTGAGCTCTTCCCTCTTAGCTATTACAGACTGCAAACAGCCCTGGTGTACATGTGTACAGTGTAACGAAATGCCTGTAGATGTAGAGAAAGTTCTGTAGGGAAAGTTTCTTTTACCAAAACTTATCTTTCCACCCAACATCATCACAGTAAGATACTGGTAGTTATTTATAATACATTCTGGCAGTATGAAAATATCAGTCTGAAACTGAAAGTTGAATATGAATACTCAGTACAAGCTGCCAGGTCGCCCAAAATCTAATCATTTCGAGGTGTCATCAAGACCTATCCACCTACAAACTGTTAGGAAACCCTAGTGGAAAGAAGTATAGATACAATGTACTAGTACCCACAATGGGACAAAGGCACATACAGAATGGGACATGTAAATCCTTCCCTGTCCTGTTATCTGTGAGACTGTAGACTGATTGATGTGACCCATCTTGTCCCATACCTAATGTCTGGCTGGGGACCACCATTACCTCTCATCATGTCTGCATCAGCTGCTGATTTGGTGTTATATATTCATTATACAGTACTTCCACTGGTATAGTAAGGTAGTTTTTGGAGGTACGTTTTGTACTCTGGAGAATGTTGTGAAGGAAATGTCACACTAGAGAGAATATGTGACCAAGAAAAACGTAATGTGAATCTCTTTAGGATAGCAGTCATATCAGCATCTGTGACAGTATTTCCTGGCTTATGAGTTCATGATTAATATTTCAAAGCACATGGTGCCGGGGATAGTAGTGACCTGTTAATGAGGTATACATGAATGTTCTTTTGCATATGCTCAACAATTGAGTGATGAATAATTCAAATAATTACATATTATGATAATGAAAATGGTACTGATATAAATCTATTTCACATGCGAATAATTCAATCAGGCAGGACTTAATAGGCCAAAAAAAACGTTAGCCACGAAATCCTTCTAAGTCATAGCAGCTGCCAAAGATATGATAGATCCCTTGCTATGTGGTAGTCTTTGGGATTGTGGATTTAGTTTGTGGATTTTGATTCTTTGTCATAATCTCATTTGTGACTGGTGGTTTGTGACCCATCCTTCTTTCATGTTGTCTGTTCTATATACATCAACAGTGAACATAGATCAAACACATTTGTAGAACAGAAACAGAAAGAAATCATTTATGGGTTTGTTGGTTAAAAAGATTTAAGTCATATCATGCCCCCATTGAATATAATGCTTCTACAGTTTCCCCCTCCTGTTACATATAATGATGGAATGCTCCACTTGGAAGAAAAGCTCCTGCGAGAGCAGGGATTTTGTTGTTAGGGAGCAGTTAAGTCAGTCCTATAAATGGTCCATCCTTCCTCAGGTCCTGATGGAGGCTCGGGTGGAACAAGCTTCCTTCCAGGAGCTTCCGCTACGCAGAAGACATTCATATAGATTATCCTCGTACTGTGAATAAATTTTCGAATGTTGATGATAGGTACAATACATATATATTGATAATTATAGTGTTCTCCAACTCAAAAAGGAAATTGACTCACCGGAATTTTCGACCGAATCTCTGATCTTCATCAGCTATATCTGACCCAAGCGCTATAGAAAAAATTCTGGTGACTCAATTTCCTTTTGAGTTGGAGAACAGTTTAATTTTCATTGTGCAATTTACCTACTCAGAATGAACTTTCATGCTAAAATACATCAGCCTCATTTCTATATAATGCCACAAGGCTGAAATAAACTGAAACTTTGTTCCACTTTGTGCTTGTACAATTTGGACAACATCACAATAGACAGAAGACAGTTCACAGACACTGCTGCTTTCATCCTTGTTAACATTTCTAACATTCCTCTTTCAGGCGTCCCAAGTAATTATAAGGGATTTGTCTGTTTATATAGAGGTCTGTGCCCAGTCAGCTGCATACATTCCTTATTGCGACACCCTTTACAAAAATATTGGAAAGTTTTTGTTGCCATGTATTAAATGTCCCAAGTACTAGTTTGAGACTTTTTTTGACACACCGTGCCACTTTAGCAAAGGTGACATCTGATTGTGCATTGTATTTTAAAAATGAAACAATTTGGTCCAGTAAGGTATTAAATCTTAAGTGGGATTTCCATATTTGGTTACAGACAGATACTCAGGGAAATAAAACATCCAGATGCAAGAAGTTACAAAACCACAAATATTTAGCATCGATGGTACGTATGCTGTACTGCCCATACTAGGAATACCTCACGATAAGTACTTTACTAACAAAACAGACAAATTTCTAGAGACTAGTAGAAAGGAAGTAAATGCTTTCATAATGATAGATGTCAGGTGATGATTTTTATGATAGTGGTACATTTTGTATTCTCTTTCTTGATTAGCTTTTCTTCACATATATTAATGGTTAATTGTACATACAGGCAAACATTACAAAAAAATACAACAAAATTTGTCAAAACATAGCTAGCTCATATAAATAATCAAACATAAATCATGTTTGCTATTCTAAGTGACCACTGGATGCTGGTACAAAGTAGTTGTGCATTTCGTTTCCGTGTGTTACCCGGTAACTCAGTATGCTTTTGATATGCAAGGTGCATGATCTAAGGGCAAAACAATCATCACAGATTCCAACGTTCAATCAGTCATTGTTTATCTGATTAAGCTTATGTTGTATGTTTAGCTTGATGCATAACAAGTGCATGTAACAGTTTTTATCCTTCCTATCCTTTGTTTCATTGAAACAAACTCAACTGACGTTTTAATTGTGGAGCACAAAAGAAAATGAGAAAGATTTAGACTAAGATTAAGAGTAGAAATTCTGGGCTTTAGGCCACACCAATTTAATTTGTTGGTTCTCGGATTCGCCTCTTCATTTTTTCTGATTTGCAAAAAAAAAAAAAATTAGATTCTGGTCCTGAATCAACTGAAAAATGCTCATGTTTTGCCCCCCAACAGTTGAGGAAAGTCCTTTTCTTCCTAGTTGTTAGTTTTCCCATCTATCATTGCAGTGGTTTGATTAAAAGTTCAAAATTCAATGTTTAAATTTTAACCCAGCCTTTTGTGTTGACTTCATGGCTCATTTTGTAGCATTTAAACTTATAATAGGATGCCTAGATCTGTTTTTATTTTTATTTTTTTTCGCCCTGTCGCTTCATATTTTTTCTGAAAAAATCCGAGAACCAACAAATTAAATTGGTGTGGCCTTATGTCAATTTGCGAGTAGTACATACGTAAACATTGCCATACAAACATCAGCTTCAAGGTCAATTTGCATATGATGTATATACCCAAGGTCAATTTAAAGGTGCTTCTTAATCTGCTTATACCCAATCTGTGTATAAGTACAATATACATTTGTACTAGATTGTTATTCTAAGCTAGAGAATAGCTAGCTAGGTACTATCCCACACTCTGTCCTAGTCACAATCACCCATATTTTATAGTCACAGGGTCAGGGTCATATGGTGAGTAATGGGACAAATTGCACAATTTTCTCAGCTTGTCTGCCCAGCCTGAATGAAGGTGTTGGCACACAGGATGTGTTAGTATCAGGGATGCTCAGTCAAGTAGAACTGCCCACCCCCTCACTCCTACATCCTAAATGGTCAGGCTACTGGAATTAGCTTACAACTCAGATGGGGTACACAGTGAGTGAAAGATGTAACCTGTTATTCATCGTTGGAAATGGCTATTACATGTATCTGTTAATAATCGAAAATTTTGGACAACCGGTATTGACAGGATTATCCTTTATTGGAACTGTATGATCATGGGAAAATACCCTATTGAATTTCATAACATAGAATGGATTATTACTCATATGGTTTTATGAGGTAACATACTCCACTTGGTAAAGTGCCTGGACTTGAAGTGGGATGAATCATTCTGTTAGGGCTATTCCATTCGAAGAATGAGTGGGGGGGGAGCCATAATATTACTTCAGACTGTCAACTATCTTATAACTATTCCCTATCTTTATCTAATTCAATAGTCTATACTGGAATTGTGGTAACCATGAAGTCACATGGTAAGTAAATAAACTCATATTTGGTCTATATCTTTGCCTAATAGTTTTCACACCTGTTGGATACATACAAACTAGAAATTTGGCATTCTAATATCAGATTAACTACTGAACCCTTGGTGAACACATTATCATATATAGTACATATACATATACACTATACTGCTCAACAACAATCCTCTTAATGTATATGCTGATAGTTCTACAGTTTAGGGTTGATAACAATCACTTTATCTGATTAGTCTGCTCTAATGCCATTTCTTTGTGAAAGAAAGGCCATAAAAAGACAAAATGTGAGATCATTTGTGTCTCTAAGGGATGAAATTATGGTCAATATGTGATTGCATATTCTACTTCTTCGTTTTAGTGAAACTGTATATATGAAATTATGTTATATGCTTCCTCTTGTGTAATTATGTCAGCACATGTAACTGAAGGGGTCAAACAGGCAACATGCAGTAAAAACAATGA
Organism: Branchiostoma belcheri; assembly: GCF_001625305.1. Taxonomy (NCBI): domain Eukaryota; kingdom Metazoa; phylum Chordata; class Leptocardii; order Amphioxiformes; family Branchiostomatidae; genus Branchiostoma; species Branchiostoma belcheri. Next base: position 2,986,670 of record NW_017803379.1, on the reverse strand, counting down.
CTTGATCAGATAAGCATGTGTAATTTATATATTGGTACTAGGGGAAAACAGATTTTCTGGCAAATTCAATAATTCTAGGACTTAGGCCACACCAATTTAATTTGTTGGTTCTCGGATTTTTTCAGAAAAAATATGAAGCGACAGGGCGAAAAAAAATAAAAATAAAAACAGGTCTAGGCATCCTATTATAAATGCTATGGAATGAGCCATGAAGTTAACACAAAAGGCTGGGGTAAAATTTAAACATTGAATTTTGAACTTTTAATCAAACCACTGCAATGATAGATGGGAAAACTGTAACAACTAGGAAGAAAAGGACTTTCCTCAACTGTTGGGGACAAAACATGAGCATTTCAGTTGATTCAGGACCAGAATCAAATTTTTTTTTTTTTTGCAAATCAGAAAAAAACGAAGAGGCGAATCCGAGAACCAACAAATTAAATTGGTGTGGCCTTATTGAGTGAAAGGAGCTTTCATTTTACAGCATGTGTATATACGTTACATATAAATATTTGCAGCACTATAACACTGTTTTTGTTGCAAGTGCACTTAGCTCAGATAAATGCATCAACAAGTAGAATGAAATGTTCATTGTGGACCATATGTTGTGCATGCTGACAAAGGCTGTGTATAGAATATACGGAAAGATGTATGCAGATCAATAGATATCCGTGACTGCACTAGCATGTCTAGATCATATGGTATCAAAACTGGAATTTCTGCTGCAGTACCAAAACAAGCCACCAGGGTGCCCAAAATCTAATCATTTTGAGGTCTCATCAAGGACCTACCCACCTACCAAGTTTCATGACAATTCATCCATATCAACTTCTCGAGTGTATACATATACCAATACACATATAATCATACGCTACCAGAAACATAACCTCCTTGGTAAAGATAGTAAATAAATCCTTGGATCTGGGAACTACATTAGCTCAGCCTGAGTAAGAATCTGTAGAAATCCTGATGATGTGTGCTTCTTTCTTTCCTGTAGCAGAAAATTGGCCAGTTGTCCGCCCACTCCAGGTTACCAGGACAGTGACCCAGGAAAACAGAAAGTATTTTGTTCAGGACCTGTCCTGGGACTTTCCCCTCCAGTGCCCCTGAACAGTAATGAAAAACAATCAATGACTCATACCGAACTCCACACTTCTGCTCTATTGTGCCAGCAAACACAATGGTAGATTCCAGCCAGCAGGCCTTACAACCAAGGAACTCAAAACAGGAAGTTCATACTCTCTGGTTGATGAAGGAAGTTGTCTTTCTTTCCTTTTATTTATTTCAATGACATTAACAATTGTAGGTCCTCACTAGCCTGAAGGACAAGAATATTGTCATGGTAATCAACGTACAAGTGGGTGTTTATCAGAAAAGCTGTATGTGAGAAGGTTGCAATATTCATAGATCCCAGGGAGATCACATGCTGCCAGTGTTTGCCAAATGTTGTAATTCTTAGCTTCGAAAATAAAATAAAAATGAAGATGGTAGAATCAAACATACCTGTAAGAATGAAAAATTTTAAGGTAAAAGAAATACCAAATTCAAAATGATGTGAAAAAGTAAAACTTTTACTAGTCTGTGAATCAAACAGTACTTTAAGAATTTAATATGGTATATGGTAGTTGACAGATTTATCATCCATATGCTAACTCCACCTCCTGGCCATGAGAAAAATAAGCTGTCCATATTTTCCCCATCTTCCTGAGTTGTACATACATGTACATGTATCTACCCAGGGGTGCCATTGTGCCACCATGTGGAACACCCAGGGATTATCAGGGTAGTGACAATGGGACTGGCTAATCTGGTGTGGGAGGATTTGATGGACTGCGAGCTCATGGGTCCGTATATTCTGCTAATCAGGCCACACCAATTTAATTGTTGGTTCTCAGATTTTTTTCAGAAAATATATGAAGCGAGAGGGGGAAAAAATAACAATAAAACAGGTCTAGGCATCCTACGATAGCCCCAAATGCTACGATAGGAGCAATGAAGTCAATACAAAAGGTGGGTTAATATTTGACTAATGAATTTTGAACTTTTAATCAAACCACTGAATTAAGAGATGAAAAGGACATTCCTTCACTGTTGGGGGAGTCTCCAAGAGTATCATCTCTCAGGCAGATCATGGGAAACATTTAACTAACACTGGAGCTTATTTGTAATGTTTTGTTAAAGGTTAAACTGAAAAAAAATTCCACTGACATTTTTCTCTCCCACTCTACCCATCCTGTTCATCCCCCAAAGTCACCAGCTCCACTGTCTTCATGGCTGACCTCACACTATCTGTTTTATAAACAAGACCTAACGCTAATGAATTCTTCATAGACTTGTCTATAAATAGAGCACCAACAGTGCACTTCCTCTGTAGTTCTTGTCTTCGCCCATCCTGCGAAGATTTATTCTATTTCTGGCAGGATTTTCATCTGTTCTGCCTGGTTAGCTCTCTACACAGGAAATCCCAGGTTTCTCTGACTCCCAGCTGGGTGTAAAAAGGTCACACTGGCACTGACTTCACCATGGACATGTAGAAGTAAAACACTCTAAAGTAAGGCAACCAGTGCTTAACTATTCTTGTAATACACAAGATGCTTTGCCAATTTCAACTTGAATATTCCTTTACCTTGAAAATAATCTTATCTCAATACAAACATCCAACATACATGTTACATGTTTATTAGTAAGAACAATTTACCATCAAGAAAAACAGTTCTTTACATGAATAACTTACTCAAACTTGTTTAGGTACAGATACAGGTCCAGCTTAACCTGTGTACTTGTACTTGAACTACTTAAAATTTGTTTAGGTACAGAGTTCTACTGTAACATCTTGTTCCACAGCTGACATTCAGCTCCTGAGCTAGACTTGTAGCCAAACATCAAACAGTGACGAAGTGAGAGTGAGTTTCCATAGAACCAATTTTCCTGTTTCATACCCCTGTCAGATAGAAAACAGGAAAACAGGAAACAGGGATATAAAGTTATATCAGAAACCTGTTTTTTGAAAGTGAAGTTCTGCTTCCTGGAAGTAGGGAAGAGATTTCTGTTTCATGAATTTAAAATCCAGCTGGATTCTGAGAAGAGGCAGTAAAGTCATCAGCTTCTCTGGGTATTCAGGAGCAGTCAGACTGTCTCAGAGTTAGACACTGACTGATGTGCTGAATTATTGAGATTGAAGTATTGAATCCTGTTATGGCAGTATGCTGTTCCACTTCTTTATTTTTTTTGAAGGAGGAAAGTTCGCATATACATGTATAAAGTTCAGGCACTACATGTATATAAAAAGATTATATGAAGAAAGTTTTATATTCAGACCTTGCATGTAGTCTCTAGCTTTTTAAATGAAAAACAATCCAAGGTCTGCCTCTTTGCTATATGGCTGTCTCATATACTCCAAAATGAGCTTGGCAGGCTTATAAGGAGCAAAAACCTTCTGATGAGTCATCTTTTTCTGGTTCAGTACTACTACATCCATCAGTACTAAATCTATATACATGTACTCCCAAATCTCTCAGAGTGTAAGAGTCGTGTGGTTCACTATGACTAAGTTGCTTAGTCATCAACTTTGTACCTGTCTTAAAAGTATAAGAGTAAAGGAATGAAATTGCTGTTATCTTGTGGCAGTAATAAATGTGTTGTTTACCAAGACAATTCCCATCTTTTTGTTCTTCTATTGCTGGGAGTTGACTTGAAAAATGACAAGTTGAAATATTAGTGACAATGAATTAAGTAGTTCCTTGAGGCCTGAGTAAAGACATCGCTGTGTACTGGTAATATCTAAGACACTCTAGAGACACCTTAAGTGACTGTTGTTAAGAAGACCATTATCTGATTTTTACCTGCTATCTGTCATGACTGCCAGCTTTCATTTTGTTGGAACGAGGGATGTACCACTCAGACAGTAGCCTAGGGGTGCAGAAATTTTTCAATGACAGTTACATGCAAGCACGTCTAACCCTGGAGAGGTTGAGAATGATATACAATAAACCAGATAGGACAAGCAATAGACTAGTTACAATTGCAAGAAAATGTCAATAAGAAGGTTTGTTTTTGAAGCATAATGGACTTGATTGAATAATCATACTGAACTCAATCGCGGTAAAAAAAACCCTTTAATTTAGCCTGTGTGTGGTCCTTTGACTTTCACCTCAGTATGACGTGATAATCTTCTTAGACTGGAGGACTGAGACCCTTTTTATCTGTAGATTGGGCCTGGATGGCTTTGTTTGATCTGAGTTCTCAGCCAACTGTTCTCTAGGGCAGAATTGGCTGTGCACTTAGTCCTCAGCTTGCAGGAGCTCAGGAGGTAGTGCGTAGGTTTCTTACATCCCCAGCCAAAACTGGATTCTTGCCATTTCTCTTAATGACCAGCGTCAGACCCCGAGGATCACATGTGCAACACAAAGACCCAGGTTTAAGGAGAAAATGGATCCATACAGAACTCTGTTCCTACAGAGAAAAACGGCTTTAGACCCCAACTCTGAAAGGTTTCCTGGCCAGGCTCCAGAGATGAGTTGGAACCTTTTAGATCAGATCCGATTCTTTCAAAATCAGGTTTGTCCAGCACAGAAAAAGCCATCTAGACCCTTTCAACCTGTCAAACTTTGGACTAAAGAATTTTAATCTTCTCTTCTTGTTTTCAACGCCTTTTTTTAAAGCCTGCCAGTGTTACACGCTGATTGTCAGCCCAAGTTTTAATTGGCCTTGACTCTGGAAGAGTTTTTCCCCAAGGAGGGACCTTTGATCCGATTTGGCAATCCTCCCAGAACATTGTCTTCTGCACAAAGTAAGAAAAGATAATGATATGCACAATTCCATCTGAAGTGACAAAATATCTCATGGTTAATTTAAAGGTCTTTTAGAAGGGCAAATATCTTAGTCACTGTCAACAGTTTCAAAGGCATGAAACTTGTAAAGAACATTATGACCTCTAGTCATCTAATCCTTTGCCCCACATAGAGATCTAGAATCTAGAATTGTTCACTATCTATTTTCATAATAGTCCTCCCGCCAGAAACACCTTGATCTTCAAATAAAAGCAATACATATGACTGATATGTGACGTTTCATGATGACTATGTTGTTTAGCCCCACCTCTCCATATACTAAGATCATGGCAGTGTTCTAACCAGCCTGAAATTTCTTTTCCCCATGTCAATTTTTTTACATAACATGATGTCAAGCACATGCGTGCATGCTCCACTGGGGTATTTCTGAATCTTGACCCTCTGAAAATCCTATTTCCTCCATTTTGAGGGGCAAATTTTGCTTGTAAGCTTAGTTTAATGGCATCTCCTTCCATATCTCTACACACTGCATTTTGTTTGTCAGAAGGTGACGGATTGGGCAAAATTGTTGTCCGTCATGAGAGGCAAATTCTGTCAAAAAATGGAAAGACGGGCAATGACTAGAACTCTGGATCATGGCGTCCTCCCCAACGTTGCTGTATATCTGGGTTACAACTACTGACACCAGGTGGGTTGCCAAGCCTGAGGGGGACACAGGTGGGCGCAGATGGTGTTTGTGAAACAGACATCTAACGTCTGGTGCAATGTCGTTAAAACGGGCAATCTCCCTCGTAACCGTGACAACGGGTACACACACAAGGACGGTCTCTCGTTAGCCCGGTGCTTGGAGCGTCGTTCACACATTCTGTCCGTCCTGTGCCCATGGTGTGGCTAGCGTTCCCATGCCCCGGCCTGAACTTGGAAGGGGCCATAAGATGAAAGATCTTCCTAAGTCTTCACCAAAGCGCGGTGTGACAGACTTAAGGATTGGCTGGTCTTACTGCAGTCTTTGATGTGCAAACCTTACGTATGTCTTACTGCAGATGTTACCAAGGCTGGACTGGTGCAGCAGTTTGGGGAAATCTACATCTCAAAAGCCATTATAGCCTAATAGGAAAAACCATGTGCTTATAATATCATCCCAAATGATGACAAAGGAATAAATGACAGATGAATGCTGTACCCTTACGGCTTTACAATATCAGCCATAAACTTATTTGAGTTCAAATTGTTTTATGGTCCTTACATACGTCAATGTGGATATGTTTTATACCCTTCAAGTATCAATGATGATTTCATACAGATCCTATTTTTGGCATCCCATTGAATTGAATATTGCCCTAGTCCTGCTTCATCAGACATCTGTGCATTGAGCATGGTATGATGTAAAATGCAGACAATCAATACAAATCCAATTTGCAGATGGTGTTGTCCTCGTGAGGTGATTTTAACCAAATTACAGTAACTGCATAACTCTGACTTTCAAAAGGATACTGTCACAAAGGAATATTTGCCTGGGGTATAAAAGCACAGGCGGAAACCAGGCCCTTTCCTGTGTTGTGTTACAGCATAACTACCAGTACCAGTGTAACTTTGCTGTAATTTTTTTGATATACAATGAAAGAATGAAAATACTGAAAGAATGGAGTGAAAATGTTAGAAAAGCTTGCTGAATCCTTACTTTCTGTTAAGACTAAAGTTACAACTACCAGGTGTCCAGTTGTTTGCCTCTTCTCTGTTTATTTCGGTTTTACCCACCAGTTCGGTATCCAAATAGGAGAAGGATATTCCAGTCTTCCTGTAAGCTTGTATTGTAAACTAGTACCCATCACAAGTCATGACCAGGTGATGCTAGAGCCACAACTCATATTGAGGCAAGTGATAACAAAACCAACAGCAGACTAACAATACCTGATTTGACCTGGAATTTATGACAGTCTGTATGAGTATGTATTTTAGTTGTTCCATAAACTTTAGGACCTTAGACTCTAGTCTTGTCTCATTTCTCAATTTTGTTAAAGAGGGTTGAAAGACATAACACTCAACTATGAAATTCAATTATCCTTCAAGTCAAACATGCCATTATGAGTCGTAATATGATTGTTTCCTGAAATTTGATCATTCTACTTCCATCAGTTTTACTTTTGTTCCATTCACAAGGTGTGTTAAGTCAGTAAGGGGACTATTGTTGTTGTGTGCACCTGTGCCTCAGAGTGTCGAAAGTACGTGTAGAAACAAGTAAACAAAGAATCGAAACACAGTCATACATCGAAACTCGATCAGAAACAATGTCAACAAGCATCAGAACATGTCAGCAATCGATTCCTGAGGCAAACACCTGGTGTCTGTATTATAGAACTTGTTGGAGAACAGAGAAATACCTACTGTGATCACCTGTCAGAAGTTATCAGGGCCTAGGGGGATTATGTAAACTATACTCTGAACCCAGCCTTGGCCCTGTCAGGGTCATGTTTTTGCAATGTTGACAAATAGAGTGCAGTCCCTGTCAAGAACTCTCTCTCAGTCAGTCTTAAAAGACTATGACAAATTGCGCAAATCAGGATGGTTCATTTAGAATTAAGTGGAACTTAAAGTCAATAGAAGAAATGTTAAGCCCAAGAAAAGTTGAGTACTAACGATTCAAGAACTTGCCTCTTCACGTACAGTTGATTTACAAGTGATCAACAGGGGCACTTAAAGTGCACTGTGGTACCAACATTGTGTACAGTCAGGTTACCTAGGACATATGAAAGAGCTGATATCAGTTGCAGTTGCCTTGCAAAGAGCCTCCCCTACTTTTAGGAAAGAAGTGGAACAGTCCAATAAAATACTGACATCTTCCATATGATATTTGTCACCCCTCTATCAATCCTGATCCTCCAGTTTCAAGGCTTGGTCTTCTGTAAAACACTCCTTTTTGGGAAGATCCTCCTTGTGTTGTGTTTACATGGAGTCCCCCAGAGCCACAGACAAGTCTGGGAAGATGGCATTACAAGTGGTTTCCTGTCGCTGTGACCTTTGGCCTTTCCGTCAGACATAACGGCTCAGTTAGCATGCATTCTACCTGAAAAAATAGGTACGCTTTGTCGTCAAAACGAACAATCTACTTTTCAAGAGAAATTATTCTGTATCCCAACAGCAAAGTTATTGAAATATCAAACCTCTATGCTAGTATCGTCTACAAGATAGACTTTATATTATTGTTATGTTGGCATTGATCCTACATTTGTATATTCAAGGCCACAACTTAACAGGAAGGTCTGTCAAAAGGGTTGTCTGAGTAGTACCAGGGGTCTTTTTGTACGTCCCAGTAGAGTAAGCATGACTTCATGGGATGCAAGTTCGGTCCCTTTAAAAGTGCCAAATTCAGTCACTTAAGTTTGATCTTGAATCGGGTGCGGTCCCGGACGCATCAAACTCTCTACAAATCCATTGCTGTGGAGTTATACTTATACACCACTTCTGTGGGACTTGGGAACATTGTAGGGCAATGGAAGGTGGGTTCTGAATTATTACACTGTTTCAAGTTGCCTGCAGGTTTACCAAATACCAAGGTTACTCTGCCACATTGAGGACAACCAGCCTGCGGCAGCTGGAGTTTACAGTTATCCGCTATCTTACGTTTGGTCGGACCATGCCAAATTGAGGCCAATCAGCCTGCTGTAATGCTATACTAACAACAAAGTCATGTTTAGTCAAACTGGTTATGGTTCTCAATAATCTCCCATTTCCGTGTTGTGCTGTAGACACCACAAGTCTACACTGCTGACCATGAATCTTGTCAATAACAAATTACTGATACTAGTGATAGCAGAACAAAGACCCCTCCTTCAGTTTTAACCACATATGTATCTCTGCAGTTAGCCCTTGGTCTCATCTCTAATTCATTTGGCAGCTGGGAAACCCCCATATTACATATTCCTGTAGTTCTCCTTTTCATATCTGTATGAAAAAAATTATTCTATGCTGTTATTGTTCTGTTTTAATGTCAACAATTGTACAGAATTACTGCAATATTCCTCAAGTATAAGATAGAAATCCAGGTTATGAGATACACTGTTAGTGAAGCCACTGGATAGACTTTGAAATTCTTTGTATTTCTTATTTATAGTATTCTGTGTTTTCCAGTGATTCATTCTTTTCGTAATGAGCATTTGCTGGAGTAGGATTTCTTCTTCCATAGCTGAACCAGCTCTCTGGCCCCAAACCGTGTACGTGCTTTATCGCACGATGTCATCACTAGTGACATGGTCCTTATTGGACTGTGCCACTTGAGTCAAGGCTGGGGTGAAACTGGGGAGGAAAGAGGGGCACATCTGTCTTCCATTCAATGCTGGGATATACATGTACAAGCATTGTGTATCGTGGGACAAATGATTTGTTCAGTATTTTACTTTCAGTAAAGCAGGTCATATTGCAAATTTGCCAGATTTAGATAATACTAACTGTGAGGTGTAGATTTCCTTGCATGATATTGAAATCTATATATTTTGCTATTTTGGAAAAAAATCAAGTTGTCAACTTGAATTCTCAGTACAGTCTTTTAAACCTTGTACCTTGCCCCCATTTCTGCCACAAAGAACTGTTTAGTCATTAGTGTCTTGCAATAATGATAATATTTAGAATTGCATCTTAGAATGATAAAAAAATACAGTAAGTGAGGATAAAGCTTGACGAACATTTAATACACAAGGAAGACTCATGTATACATAAGCATACATTATCTGCTTGTAGTAACTAGATTTGCTGACCTGCCTGTTCTTGTTAACAGAACAAGGTACCTTGTACCTCCCCTGTTTTTCCTCCACTGTGCCAATGTTTAACCCTGACCAACCGATTCTCCATGGCCTGTGTGGGCATGTGCATGTTACATTGTGTCAAGTTCTCCTGATAAAACATGGATGTGGACTACAGCGAAGGTCACTGTTGCTAATTCTGTAGATTTGGAATGTGTAAATGTTAGCATTCTTCACAAGTTCTTCACATTTCTTAAATCACAGTTTCAAATCAGGATACATGTGCATTAGGAATCATTGTGATCTACAATATTGCATCTACAATATAAGATAACTGTAGGCTAAAACTCACTTAGCTTAACTAAAGGGTCTTCAATACAATCTACACTTCAGACATATGTTATGGAAAGTTGCATACTGAGCCTTACTTCCTAGGAACCTGACAACAATCAATCAGCACAACACAAAAGCTAGCTGTAAATTTATATAGTATTTTGTACAATGTGCACTTCAGAGAACTGCTACGGTACTGGAAAATTGTATGCTGACACTAGCTTTTTTAGACTCTTGAGTCTAACTTCCTTGGAAGTCTGACAAGAAGCAAACAGCACAACACAAAAGCTGGCTGTAAATAATTCTACTCCCATACTTCACAGTAAGTGCAACAGTTTACACAACATCCTGACCCCGCGGTCTTCCTTCCTCTTTACAGTGATGTTTACTCCAAGTCCCAGGATGTAGTTTGTGCAAAGAAAGGGCAAAGGAACTGTACAAAATGGTGCTGCGTTTGTATTCAGGCAGAATAGGGCAGTGTTCTTCTAGCCAGCCTGAATTTTGTTTGATGGAACATCATATCTAGCACCAAATGCAACAATCTTAGGGGGAGTCCTGGAAAGTTTTAAATCTTGACCCTCTGAAATGCTATTTCCTGCATTTCAAGGGGCAAATTTTGCTGGTGGAATAAACTTAGTTGAATCGCATCTCATTCCACCTCTTGACAACAATTTTTGGTCTGTCAAAGATGACGGATTGGGCAAAACTTTTGTCTGTCATGAGCAGCAAAATTCTGTCAAATGACAGAAAGTTGGAGACGTAGCTAGAACACTACTGAGTTACATGTATTGTAGGGCTATATCTATATCCTGTCAGGTTTGATTGACCACCCACTTGGAAAAAATTGGTGGAAGTTGTGGTTTGCTCATCCTGTCTCTGTGACAACCTTCCTGGGTTCACCTGGCGTCACCTGGATTCTTGCCTGAATAACTGCATTCTTGGACTGATTGTGTTGGAAATAGCTCCAGGCAGGAGTACTGACTGGAATGTTGGTCTTTTGTCCTGAAGGGTTTTAAGCACCACCTATTGCTGAAGACATGTACTGCAAACCAATGTCAATCGTGTCAATGTCAATGGTATACAGTTCGTCAAATTGCAAAGCGAAAAGCACATTGAAGTTTTTTCTTCAAAAGGCATTTGAAGCTCCCCCTATTGCTTAAGATATGTACTGCAAGTACATCAACACTGTCAGTGTCAAAAAAGAGCTTGTGAAAAGAAAAGATTCACCCAGATTCACTCAAGCAAAAACATTTTGAAAGATGTTGGAGTAACTTTTTCTATCTCTCTGGATGTCTAACCTTCATTGACAATTGACCCAGTATTTGTCATGTTTTACAGATAATGCCAGTAACCTGTCCAGTTCTCAGTCCTCGGTGGAGGCCCCGCCCCCCCGGCCGCCCAAACCCATCACCTCCTCCCCCTCCATCAGCCGCGGGTCTCCCGCCAGCGTTCACTCCGGGTCATCCTCCAGCGCCCGCGGCTCCCCCCGCCAGGCCAGCAGGGCCAGCCCACAGACAGGTAAAGGTCGGTAGTATCGCCACATTTATGAACCAAGGATTGAGAAACTTCAAAACTTGTCTTTTCAGTTAGAAGAATGATACAAGATGAGGATGATTCTGAAGTGTACTGATAGATGTCTAACTGATTATCCCCCAGGTTCTCCCATGTCCAAACTGTCTCACCAGAACGGGTCAGCAGGCTCCCCCAGACCCAAGCCCAACCCTCGTAACCTGAAGCAGCCGGCAGCCATGCCTGTGGACAATGGGGAACAGTACTTCCCTCTGGCTGAGTGCATCACTGGGGAAGCTGAGAACAGGTAACAGTGATACGGTTACTGCCAAGTTGAACACAAGCAAAAGATGGAGAATTGCACTCGAAAAATTATTTTGTGTTGATATATTTAATGTCCACAAGAGTAAAACATCACTATGCAGTATTCTTAAGTTTCCATTTTAACCATTTAAATTTCATTAAACTTTGTTCATTGATTTCAATTCAGTGTCTGCAAGACGTCAATAAACACATCTTGAACTGAATCTGTATTCCAGCGACATCAGATCACCGGCCAAGCAATCTCCAAGAACTGCCAGGACGGAATCTCGCAAGAGAGACAGCTTCCCCGACATGCCCCCACCCCTGCCTCCAACAGAATACGACGTCCTCCCTCACTCCAAAGCAGCCAAAGCGATGTCCAATGGTGGTGTGGACAACCCAGATGTCTACAGCGTTGTTCCGCCTCCCAGACCAGTGACCACAGTTTCCCTCAGCTCCAACCCGGAAGAAAATTACGACCTCGTTCCTCCGCCGAGACTTGCGAGACAAGCGTCATCGGTTTCCACTGATGCAGGAGAAACGTACGACATGGTTCCACCACGGAGACTGACAAACCAGATGTCGGTTGGCTCACAGCAGGGTGACATCTACGATGTGGTCCCTCCGCCGAAAGTCAGCTCGCAGCTCTCTAACCAGTCGTCATGGTCCTCGCAGCAGGATATGTACGACACCGTGCCGCATCGCAAACTGGCCACCCAGCTGTCCACACATTCCATCACAGGGGAAGAGTACAACGTCCCACTGTCTGCAAACGTGGGTATGGGGGTTATGGACTTTGCACAGGACTATCAAGTTCCCACCGCGACAAAGAACATGAGAATGAACTCAGTGAAGCAGCAGCAGATACCCATAAGAAATAGAAGTGGGTCAGGACTGCAGAACTCTTTTGAAGACGATGATGTTGTAGACAATGAGGACTGGGACAGACTCTCAGATTCGCTGAGTGAAAATTTCTTAAAATCAATGCTGCCAGATGATGAGACCTACAACATACCACCCACCACAGGTACGGGCATCCGCCACCGGAATTCCATGGACGAAACCTACGATATACCCCCAAGGAGAAACAGCAGCTCCTTTAGTGAGTCTGGGAACAGCAAGCGCGCATTACAGAGAAGAGAGTCACAAGAGAACTATGACATCCCGCCCTCCCGCGTCAGCTCCAAGAGCCACCCCTCCCTCCACAGACTGACTTCTCGTGACGACACCTACGACACACCGCCTCCCCGCGAGGTCCTGGGCAGACGGCAGTCCCAGCCGTCCAGCGCACAGGAGATCTACCAGGTCCCCATCAACATGGGGGAGGGCGAACCTTCGTCAGGGAGCTCACGGCCTCTGAATGGCACCTACCCCAGCCTCTCCGCAAATGATCTCATTCCACCACCACGGCCGCCCAAGAACAAGTCCATCACGGACCTGACTGGGAGTCCCAACGTGCCCCCCACCCCACCACCTAGCTTCGAGGACACGTACTCGGTCCCGCCGAGTTTATCCAAGAAAAGTTTGGAATCGGTGTCCCTGAGTGATCCGATCCCGCCTCCTGGGCTGGACGATTTTTATGATTTTCCCAAGAAGCTGAAGGGACCTACGGAGGCGGAGGACCCCCCTCCCCCAGTTCCCAGGACGGCGAAGCAGCATCATTACATCAACGCAGCCACATCTGAGGTCACACAGGACGAGAACTACATCGCCATGGCAGTGACGAAAGCAAGGTACAAAACAAAATATTCTATTTCATATTATAACAAAACTAGCTAGTGCATCAGATTTATTGTGGTCAGATTGTAAATCATTCATAAAAATTAAATGTTTTTTTAAAGTAGTTTCTGTACTTTTGCAGTGAAACTAGCCCAGATAATGTCTACACCTCCATGGCGTCTGGACCCAAAGGCATGGCGGAGGGATACACGGACGACTTGTACATGTTCATGGGTGGGGTGGAGGGCATCCCCTCCCCTCCCCCTCTCCTAGAGGTCACCCCCGGCCCTGCCCTGGCCGCAACCGCGACCTCGGAGAAGAAACCACCTGACCTGCCTCCACCAATCAGACGGGACCTGAAGCCAGGGTCAAAAAGAGCAGATGGTAGACCAGGTAAACCAGAATCAGGAAATTCTTTGATATTGACATTTACTGCAATTTTTTAGACCATTTTCTTTCGTCATCATTTCATACTTGAAACGTTTGCAACACACCAAAAACAAGCTATGTGAGTCCCTTTATTTTTGTGTACCACCAATAAATAGCTAGAACCTACAATACGAAACAGGCAACTGTTTTACGTCAGGAACATAGCATTTTTGCCTCACAGATATCAGCATGCTATGGGATAGGGTTGATTTAACATACTGCATTAAAAATCAATCCAGTTTTACAGCCCTGAAATCGCTTTGGATGCCTTTAGAACCTATTAATCATGAGTTAAGGTTTCTTGTTCTTTATTATTCCTTTTCCACATTTCCTGAAACGTTTTACGTTTTTCAGGAAAAGCAAACATCCCTCCCCCTCTGGACCTGAGTGGCACGAGTAACTTCACAGAAGAGGACACGTATGGAGTCTTCCCCATCAAGTCACCCATCACCAAGAGCTTCTCACAACACGGCTCCAACGGGTGAGCATCCTTACACATACATGTAACACTCACTCACTATCTGGCTTAGCACATTCTGCAAATGTCACAATTACCATGTTTGAAATTACCTTTTTTTGACCATGTCAGAATTTACACTTATTGTTTTGTTGTTTTCGACAGTTACAAACCTCCCCAGCCCAAGGACTCGGCTGACACAGAAGACACAGACTCATCAGACTCTGAGGACTATGATTTTCACAAAGCTGGGAGTGGTTCAGCTCTTTTACCACAAATCTACCATCCCATGGAGGGTATAGGCAAGGCAGCACAAGAGGTGTGTATATTACACAGATGTATTAATGTCCTTTTGGCAGTGTACATACAAGTTTCAGTTGTCAGTTAAGTTTTCTATTTGTATGTGTTAATGTTGTTCATGTTCAAATATAATGTCACAGTACCGAAATGTATGCAAACAAAATGTTGGACCAAGAATAGTTGATGATGCAAGGTCTGCATTATGATAACATGCATATTCTTTTATCTCCCAAAGGCTGCTAAGGCCAAGAAGAAGGACAAGGTAGAGTATCTGGACCTGGAGATGTCGTCTTCTCCTGACATGGAGAAAGCCAAGAAGCCTTCCCCTCGCTCCTCGCCCCTCCCCCAGCGAACATCCAGCACAGTATACACACGACTGGACATCGACAGGACCATGGCTCTCAGTAAGACCAAGGAGGCACGGCAAGAGAGCTACCGAACTTCAGAAGGATCGTAGTTACATACTGTACTCAAGATGTAGTTAGTATGATGAAGTCTTGATATCACATTTGGAACATTGAATCATAACACAGTACTAGTAGTGTTCAATGAAGCTACAGACTAAATGTTACAGTGTAAGTCTATTTTGACAAGGCTTCATTTCAACAGATGAACAATATTGCAGTCTTGACTGTAAAAAATGTGGACTGTAAATAGCTAAGCAGTGACTATATCTCCTCTGGTTGGTACATTGATTGCCTGTATGCAAACATTGGTGAGAATGCTTGTGTTTGACTATTTAGGTAGTCTAATTCTGTGAACCTGATTTTGTCAGAAGATTTACTTGTTGAGATATAACCTCACAGATATTATATACGGAAACAACTATCAATCAACTATTTTCATTTGTTGATAGACATTTCTGCATTACTGACCAAACTCCTCAGACATCTTTGACTTCCAGCTACTCTTCTTCTCTCTCTGAGCTGTCCATGTTCACCACAGCACAGGTGCACATACATTACTTCTTTGCATTCCATACTTTTCTATCCCCTCCTAACTCTCTACTAGTAACTGTAATTTCTTGCATCATACATATGGATAGATAAATGGATTTATGGGATTTAGTCCCAATCTGGCTTTTGGTCTCTCTTACATGTGAGAGTCAAACATTAGATATTTTACATTTTGTTATCGAAAGTACAAGCTGGTGTCACATTCTACATGTATGCTCTCAAATGAGTTTTCTTAACACAGTCTTAGATAAAGGTTTTGGCTATATTACGGCTATTTTTCTAGATCTGCTACAGACAGAAGATAGATATTGGCAGATTGATTTTAGCCCTTGAACCACCTTTGTCATTCCATGAATTGTGGACATCTTTCACAGATAGTTGCAGACAAAAGCCATGTACATGTAGGTAGAAATGTCCTCTCCTCACCAGATACAAGAAGAGCTTTGAATTTTGTATTCAACATCTAAACGTTGTGTGGATTTTGCAGTTGTCAGTATCTTCATAATCATATTAAGCTGATTTAATTCTTTTTTTATTCTAGTGACAATGAATAGCAATTTCAGCAGCACAAAACAATATAGAAGTCAGCCTGTTTTATGTTGTTTTATGTTATGTTAGTACAAAAAATATCAATTCTGAAACAGTAGATAAAGTGGACAGCTAATCATTCACATGCAGTAATTATTGTATTCTGTGTAGATAAGTCACTGCATGTGCCTTTTACCCAGCTTCTGTAGCAGTACCAATTTGAAATATTACTGCCTGGAAAATCAACACAGAAATGCTGCATTGCTGCTTCAGATATGCTGGGAAGAAAACTGCAGTCAAACTTATGAAAATGCTACCTTTTAGATAGAGTTATTGATAGTAAGATACACTAGCCTCCAAAAAAAAAGATTCATTGTTACTGCTCCCAAACAGCTATGCACATTGAGGCATCCTGTATGCAGGCAAGCAGTTACAATTAAGTTTGCAACAAGTTTTGATGTTACAAGTAATAGGTAAATGTTTTCTGACAATGTGGAGGCTTAAGGGTGTCATGTGTCCCTCCACTAGACTGGATGCAATGTATCATTTGGCTGCTTCCAAGATTGTATTTTTTCAATAACAACGAAAAATCTATGTTAAAACTTGGTCACCCTTGGTTTCAGTATCCCATGTACATAATGGCAGATAAGTTGCTATTGAAACTCAGATTTCACAAAAGCTTTAAAACTTTTATCATGTGGTGAATTTTTACATTCCTTTTGTTCACAGTATACACGTGTAGCTGTTTAAAAAATCCATTTCTGTTATGAGATAATTTTGTGGAAGCAGTAGTGTTTTATTCAACATGTACATAATACTGATTAACAAAGAGGTAGATAGGTTAGAACTTTCCTTGGTAAACCATTTTGTTTCTTTACAACAAAGGAGGAATTTCTTTGCTTTCTCTTTTTTATGTCTACCTCTTCTTTCTCTTTGTAGGTAGACAAGAAATGTACATGTATAAGAAAATGATGTGACAATAGATTGTACAGGGATGTGAAGAAGCCCCTATTGTCAGCCTTGTATGGATGTATGATGTGTAATATGCACGTGAAAGTGCCTGTGCTACTGTATTATATCTTATGTATTTCCACGGGAAATCTTAAGTCACTACACAGACTGTTCCTGACAGAAATTTTATTGTGTGAAAAGATTCAAATCCGATTAAGTCCTGGGCAGTGCATTGCCAACACTTGTTTCAACATCTCATCGTCTACAGACATAGAAAAATGAACTTTGGATGCAAAGTATGGGTTGGCATTATAATCATTGAATTAAAATATCAAATACTAATATGTGATATTCTGTAACTAACTACTGGATTAAAATATTAGCGTGCACAGAGCTGGAAACAACTTTGATGAACTGCTATTGACATTGATAAATGTACTGGACAGAGTGATTTTGAGAATACAATAAACTTTATATAAGATTTGTTGATTGTCAACAGAAGTATGGTGTTATCTTTTAAATGAATTAGTTTATAAGTTGTACACTTAAATGTATGAGGAAAAGGAATATGTTGCACCTCAGTTATGGAATAGTGTAAGCTTCAAGACATCAAACAATTTCACTTCTACAACCTGATACAGAAAGCAGCAGAGGTAGCTGCTGATATTATGTTCAGCACCAAGGACAGAGAAAACCTACAAACTTTTCTAGAGAAATCTTTCAGTTGGTGCAACTTTTCATTGGTTACATTGGTACAAATGTACATTAACTACAGCCAGAAACAAAATTGAACTGTTGACAGAGCATTAGAATATAATGAAAGTTTCCATGGGTTTCCTATTTCACTAATTTCCAAGCAGATTCTTGGGGGAAAGGGGAGTATGTATAGGCCGCCTGTAACCATTGGTCACCTGTATCCATTGCCCCTCCTTGGTAATTACAGGCAGCTGATATAGACTCCCCTTGCCTCCTCTCTCACTGTTTTGATTTTTTCAATCACTAGTAATCTGTTAACGAACTAACCACCAGCTCCTTGGAAGTGGTGATTAATCTCACTACTCCTTCAACCTGTCCATCATGAAGTCCACATCAGTTTTTCTCCTCATGACACGAGGCACCTTCAGCTGGTTTGATCCCGCCATGGTGTTGGACAGGAGATGCTGACGGTACTCTGAGAAGCAACCTACAGAATACAGAACACATCACAGCATGAAACCAATGGCAATGAAATACAACAGTTCCTGAAAATAGTCAAACAAGATATGCAGTACTAGTTGATAAACAAACACATTTGGACAAAAAATACACTCTTCTCATGTTAGGGAACATTGGATCTAGCAAATCATCCTTTCAGTTCTTGATTTCTGCCAGTTTCCGTCTCTAAACATACAGCTTTTTATCATTCATGTTGCTCCAAAAAGTTCCGAGTCATGGACTGTCAATTAACAAGTACTAATGCCAGAAATCTTAACATAAACCCCTATCACACAGAAATCAGCATACAAAAAACTGTCCCTGGCAATGTCTATGTTGACATATGAACACAGAGTTGAACTTTGGTTGAGGGAGAATGAAAAAGTGGTGTGGATACAGCTTCTTGCAATGTAAGTGAACATATCATATTTTCTCACCTTCTGGCATGACATGCACCACAAGAGGGCCTATGCTGCCCTGCGTCCGACAGCGATCATACATGTAGGCCGTCTTTCTCAGGCAGTCCTCAAGCTGGAACAGAGATCACCATCAGGGACAGAAAAATTTCACTTGGACAAAGAGAAACATGAAAAGAGTGCAAGCATGAAGTTTAAGAAAATGGGTTGAAGGATTTTTAGCACCAAGGACAGCAGCAATGATGCATTTTTGAAGCTGTATGTTTTAAAATGACTAATGTGTTATCTTTGAATTTAACAATTCATAGTTAAAATGTTGTCACTCTTACCTGCTGTGCATATTGCCTTTCTTGACCTTTGACCCCATTCTGTAGCTCCAGAAACACCACATAATGTGGCAATGGGTTCGCCTGTCCTGTAGAACAGAACACACTGGTCAGTAGGCTGTAGGCAGGTGTGCTGCACACACATAACATCCAAAGCATCCATTTTTCATGGCATTTGTTGGATGTTTGGTCAACGTGGCATCAGAATTTTGCCTGTTGCAGACAATACCTTTCCTCACACAACAATTGAAAACTATAGGCAGGATGGCATCCTTAAAAACACGAATATGACCTTAAACGAGACATTCTGTCGAGGTGTTGAGCACAAAACATTACTGAGTACCACAGGTGCAGTACAATCTGCTGACATTCTGGATTAACATGAATTTCAATACTGTGATGAAACTTTGAAAGCCATTGACTATGACATCAGTACCTTCCTCTACCAGGACACTCTCGGCACAGCAGTAGTCGACCACATGTAAGTCAGCATCTGCCCAGGATGTTTTAGCTGACTTCAAAGCCTGATAGAACATGTCTTCTGATGTCTTCTCTCCTCGCACGTTCAGCATCTGGCCTTGCCTGGAAAACATGGTACATGTAATAATTGTCAAGTCATCAGCATCAATAAAATTTCTCATCAAAGCTCAGAGTACAACAAAAAGATGATCTGTTGAGGTAGAGTTGGCAATTCCTGATCGGTGTCTGCTAATATGTTAGAGTAATTTTCCATATCTTTTCTACCCTGATATGATTTTTTTCCTCACCTGTACATGAATTGGATGACAGGACACTTGTGGTAGAACCCCACCACCTTCACCACATCCCCAAACCTGTATCTGTACAGGCCACCTGCATTGGTGATCACCAGCTCATAGACGCCCCCTAGCTGTAGAAAGAAGTAATGCAGCATTCAAACCTCAATCAATGACCATGGAATCAGCATCCAAATCAGCAATTTTCCCACTTAAAAACTACTAGGTTTCCTAGCCATTAAAAATGCTCGAACGTAGACAAACATAATCTCATATTCTACGTCCAATGATTTTCTTTTTCACTGGAGTAGAAGAAACTTAGTGCTCCAGAAGAAATCTGAAGTAGGAGGAGTAGGAGATTAGAAAATATAGTCAACCTGAGCTTGCTCCAACCACAGTGTGTCTGGTTGGTCCTCATCTGAACGGTCCACAGGGATGACTTCATACACCATGGAGCGTGGACACAGGACATAGTGCCGCTCCTCATCATTGGGCCAAATATTCACCCCAACAAGACCTACAGATCAAGATATTTTTTTAGGCAATAGGTTTATGTTTAGCCTGGGTGCTATCCATTTTATAATGGGGCTCCTTGCATTAGCTGACCCTTTTTTTGGTTTTGAGTGCAAGGAGCCCCATTACAAAGTAGATAGCACCCAGGCTAGTTTACATTGGGCAATACATAATGGTTTGGACAACATTCCAAGTATATTCAATCAAAAAAGTTGCTATACCTTCAGTGGCACCATAGATTGGGGAGTACATGGGGACTCCTTTGCAGTAGTGGCTCTTCAGCTTCTGCCTATACAGGTCAAATGATCCTGTATCGGTGGCCAAGATCAAACCTAAAAATGGCCAAACTCGCTTCACAATCTCTTCAAAACCCTTCTGAAATTCTTCCCTCAGCTCCTGTGCTCTGCCCGGATCCGGTTTCATGAGTTTGTCCAGCTCAGCTCGTGTGCCGTCTTGTATGTCGAGGTTTGGATCCACACAACCCTTCTCAATATCAGTGACAAGCTGCTGCCAACAAGCCTCCATCATCACCAAGGCTGTGTGAACACGGAAGGAGAAATTCGCCTCTATGATGCCCAAATTTCTGTCCTTTAGTGCGAACAGTAGATGTACGTACAGCGCTTCACGTTCCGACATGATGTCAAACCCAGGTTTGGGAGTCGAGTACAGGTTCAACATCGCCTGAGAATTTGCCGGGGATGAGGAATTGGGTCCGATAGGGATACCAGCGGCGGATTCCCTAAAGTGTGGCATGTGGAAAATCTTCAAGTCCTTCTGGAGATTGTCTGACTCGGGGAATCCTTCCAACATGCAGCTGAGGGCGACAGTGACTCCTTGAAGGAAGAAGTTGACCCTCTGTTTCTGGCCCATGGGAATGATGCTGTACTTTCCTGAGGTCCCCGAGGTGGTGCCGAACACTATGGGCTTGAAGGCGGTCAGGACCATCTCCTCTCCTTCTATCATTCGGTCTACGTACTCTCGATAGTGCTCGTACCTGCAAAAAGTATTACACAGGAAGGCAATGTCTTAATATAATGTTACAACAGTTCAAACATGTCTAAACAGTGCCTTTCTTGGCAAGAACATCAATGTTCTGTGCTCTTGTTGCATGTTGTACAGTTTCCAGAAATTGTGTTGTGGTATTTCTGATGACAGAACAAAACTTCATTAACTCTCTCTTATCCCATCCAACAACATCTGCCTACCTTGTGAGAGGATGCAAGCTTCTGTAGTCTTCCCTTGATGTGACGTCTGCAAACCTGTACTTCCTGCCGTATTCTGTGTCTGCATGTTCCCTCAGCCTCTGTAGCAGAACCTCCTCTTGCACAGCTGACACATTCTCACAGTCATGACCAAGTTTTCTCCTCATATGCCTGCAGGACAAGCCAAGTTTTCTGTATCGTTGGCTATGAAGTCATATGTCACAAATCTTGTGCAAATCATGTAAGACAATGTAAGAAGACATCTGGAACTGAATCTTTCCCAAAATAGTCCTCTTCAAAAACAAATGAAGTTGAAAGTACATGTACATGTAATTCATCGCTTTGATTCTGCTCAACAAACCAATATCCAATGGAAAATGTAATATCAGAGTTAGTTCTAATGGCAACCAAATGATAAAAGCCAAGCCCTACCTGCCCACAATACTGAAGACCCTAAAGCTGATGTACTGGTCCAGCAGTGACCTGTATGTGTGAGTGTGGGACTTCCTCTTCTTGGCGATGTCCCAGACAACATACGCCAGTCCTGTACACAGCACCACAGCACCACCTACAATGTACCATGATAAAGACAATATTAACAAATCACACTATATCATCGCTTTGTGTTAGTGCACTGAGGTCATGGTTAATGATCCTTTAGATCATAACACAAGCTCGGGGATTAATAAATCTTGTTAAACCCATGCCATGTGCATTTAAGTCTGATGACCCTGAAGTCAAATATTACGGTCCATACAATTCTTAGTAGCCCCAAGTCGGGAGTGGCACACTGTTACATGTGACTGGAATTCGCTGCCGTCGACAGTAGTATCCAGTGAAACAGTCAACCAGTTTAAAACGAGATTGGATCGACACTGGGAGCATCTGAAGTACGAAGAAGGCGTCTAAGACCAGTCCACAACAGGCGGGAAGAAGCCTTACTCGACTGTAGACGGTATCAAGGTATCAAGGTATGTAAGGACTAAAACTAACCTGTGAGCATCTTCCTTCCAAGGCCCATGTTACCAGATCAGGAAGCCTCACCAGCGATCAACTTATACAATCTCTGTTGACGGCATTATTCAACACCCAACGCGGAAGTAAGTCCCGCCAAATTTTGTCATACAAACACAATTTCATTGTTGCACGCAGATTCAACAAATGTTGCAAATCGCCCTTATACACTTTTTTTACATCAAGTAAACTTAAACTTGCCAATTAGTGATAGAATAAACCATTTCAATTTGAATCTATTAGTATTTTAACGTTTCACAAACCCATCAACCGCTCCCAATGTCCATAATGCAAGGAACTGAATATACTGCTATGCTATTTTGCGACTGACCTGTGACCTCCAAACAGCTGGGGGGCAACACTTTTTTGGCCGATAGGGGGCGATGTTGATCCATGCTTCAAACTGTCATCAGATTTGCTACTTGTTCCTTAAATATTGGCACTCAATAAAAATCTAACGGATTTCGGGGAAAAGAAATTGACCGAGAAATATAGCAAGCAGGAAGAGTAAGATAGTGTTAATTTTGAATCGCCCATTTTGAATTTTTATTCAGCAAGGCAACAATTTGGTAAAGGACGTTTTATATCAAAGCTTGATTCCCTCTTGTGCTTGTCATTGTAGTTCAAACGTTAACAAAGATGTGTCATGGTAGACCTCAAACCTAAACCAAAAATTTAATTAAAAAACAGACATGCAAAACACTGTAGAGTTCTATGAACTTTTATTTCTTCATCACAAAATGAATTTGAAACATTCAACACACCAACTTTGATTGACATTGAATTTTAGCTAATTTTGGAGCTCCTTAGTAACTGTTACATGAATAATCATGACACCACGCATTTGCAGCATTTAATGCAGCATTTACATAGAATTGTCTTTATATTTACATAAAAAGTCTTTTTCACACTTTCAGTACGTACATCATGTATGTACGATGCTTCAATAATCAAGTTTTAGATCTGTGTCCAGCTATAAATGTCTATACAACTGTTATGTATATGAGAGAGAGATACTAGTAATATAACTTATGAGAACATGTATATAATGTTATATGTACAATTGTAAATGGAGTACTCTCAGGCACATTTCACACTTTCTGCTCCATTTATATGTTTTGATGATTCATAAAGCTTTAAGCTCTGTGTCCAGGTACATGTATAAATGTATCTAACCGTCATACATATATGTACAAACTTCTGTGTCTTTGCTTCAAAATGTCACACAAAACAAAATTGTATATCCAAAGGCCTAAAGCGGTTTCATACATGTAAATGTGCAAGGATAGAGATGCCTTCATTAGTCCCTTTTCATTCTCCCACACACCCCCAGCTGACACGCCTCACAGAGGGCAGCCTCGTGGCTGCTGGTCATGTTCCCTGTTCTCTGACTCGTATTCAACCTCTTTGAATAATGTTCTCCACCAGGGTAATACTTTTCATAGATCTTGTTTCGAAGATTCTGTATCACTTTGACCATCTCATCTCTGTACCACTTGGGAGCTTCCGGCTCACAGGTCCGTGACTTGTTGCAAGCTTTGCATGCCTGCCCTGGTAGGAACATTTTCACTTCGCCTTTGTAGTTCCTTGGCTTCACCAAGCGGTAGTGGAAGATTACTTGCCCCTTTAAGGAGGTCCAGCTGGCTCTGCAATGTCTGCACTGAAACTTGACCTGACAACATAAGAAATTGACAAGAAATTTAACTGTTGCTGTTCTTCAGTAATGCAGCATCTATTATATGTGTGAAGGCACAGTCATATACTAGTATGTCCTATGACATGTTTTATGCAGCAACAATATCATAATCAAATCTCACCTTGGCTTTGTCAGTGAACTGTTTCCACTGGTCAACTCTGGCTTCATTGATGTTGGGTAAGGTTCGAACTTTGGTTAAGGTCCATTCTTCTGCAAATGCTGCACAAATCTCACTCTCAAATACCTCCCTCCATTCTGTTGGTAGCCTGTCCCCTCCTCCTTTTGCTGTCTTCTTCTTTCCTGTAGGAGATAAGATATGTGTTATTTTTAAAAGTACCGGTAACGTTATATCATGGTAAGAACAGCCCCCCTCTACATACTAGGAGGTGAATTTTGTGATTCCATTGTTCATATATTAAAGAGAAGCTTCTTGACATTCATTTACATTAATTTATTATCAGAAAGGTCAAAGCCTGAGCCTACCTTTGACTTTGGAAGGTTGACTTGCACCAGCAGCTTTGCCTGTCGTGAGTTGCTTTTGTGCAGGAGTAGAAGTAACTTTCTTCACATACACAGGCCCTGTCACATAGTAGTTATCACAGGGGTCATGATTATCCTTGATGTACCCGCCTGTCATGTAGTCATCCCAGTATGCATCTCGATCTGCCCAACTGAACAAATAAATCCAAGAAGCACACATTGTACTTTACATCTTACATCATTTATATATTTTGAACTGGAGACTAATTCCCAAGGGAGAATCTGATGTAAAAAAAACCTCCCTTGGCGTTAACTTAAGTAACTAATGTAAAGAACACAGTTAACATTTAATGTTAACGTTATATAACGGGAGGGGTCCAAAGTCCGGCAACTGTTCTACGTGTTGACGCACGTATTTTGTTACTGTACATGTACATCTGACCCATAACCCTTAACATATAACGTTAGTGAAAACGAATTTTTGGAGGAAAAAAAACTTCTGCCTTAAACCTGAGAAACTTTAATTCAACAAGCATATTTGTACATGATTAATGATAGATACTCTTGTGCTTGTCGAAAAGAGCTAGGGGAATTTCCCCGGTACAATGAACCTGTAAATACTGCACATAGCGTCTGTCTTTCTCTGTCACGTCCAGTGGAAGTTTAGCTCTTCAATGAGCTAAACTGGTTCGAGATCACTTTCAATTTCATTTTCTTTCACAGAAACTGCAAGCACTTAGACTGATCACATGAACCACAGCTTACCTGCGTTTAGGAGGGTCTGGCTTCTCCCCGAAGATTAAATTCCAGAGACCATATGCACACAGCGCCGCAGCAGCTGCAGCTCCTACAGCCACGTATTCGCGAAGTGCTGTACCTGATGACATTTATCAAATGTCGTTTGAAACCTGTTTGATAATCTCCTCTTCGATCAAACGATGACCTTCTGAGATTGGCGATAAATGGGACACGAAGGTTAACGTTTGTGATCCGGCTGACGAGAAGCCTTGAAGTTCTCTCCTGAAGAAGTATCAAGGAAAGGTATCATATCAAGGTGATGTCAACAACTAAAAAAAAAAATAAATAAATAAATAGTCTCTTATTACTGGACGCAGATTCGATTATTTGTTGCTAATTTTGCGTCATCAAACTGTATAATAACTGAACATCTTATCATGAAATAGTAATACATTGATTAGTTTTTATATGAAATCCAACAATGTAACTATATAGTTATCTTTCAGTGCTAAACATTCTAGTAACTTTCGGTAATGAATATTACGCTACGTATTTGCGGGTTGAACTATGACCTTCAAGTAGCGCGGAACAGGAAATGAGCATGAGGATCCCAAAGACGAAGATTTTTAATTTAAACAGCGTATTAAACCCGTTCATAACGACCAGGCAGAATTAATCAACTGCAGGTATGTACTTTAGCATGATGAGAACAAGCGGCGCATGCATTTTCTTCTCCGTTACTTCTGTTCTGGTTGAGGAGAACTTTTTGTCACACGTCTTCTTGTCTCGATTACGATAAATATTTCACATATTAAACTACCGGTATGAGTCGCGTCCAAACTTGGCCATACCCGGTATGTGTGAACTATGTAAGTGTTTGTGGTATGCGCGAATAAGATGGTTGCTGCACTTATTAGCTCCATAAGACCAAGGAGGTCAACTTATACATTTTTACCTAACTGCCTTGACTGCTCGCAAGAAATTAAATGAGAGAAACGAGTTCAAAGGTCAGCCACTAGCATTGTTTACTACTTAGTATATATGGTAAAGAGGCAGGAGGACTGTTAGGTATGTTGCAAATTGCACAGTAGGTCTTTGTGAAGAATAAATGAATAGATTTAAACACTCCTTTCAATACAAATAATAAAAGGTTATATATAACATCAAGCAGAGACAACTTTGAAATCCATATCCTCTCTTGAAGTTCAACAACAGACATGGGTGACAACAAAGTCGCTGGTTCTACCAAAGAGAGGCTGCAAAGGCTGGAGGAGCTTCGAGGTAAGACTCGGGATCCAGGGAGTCAGCCTTCTTCTTTTCTATGGATTCTAACATTTAGCTGCCACACTGCCCAACACCTTTATTGTACAATTATTTGGTACTTGAATGATATTTCTATATAGTATAATATTTGGAAAAAGTAATGTAGTGGTACAAGGCAAATGTAAGCCTCATGTGCACCAGGATGTGTTATGTGTTTTTTTTTCATTTGATTGATTTTTTAAAGAAAGATAACAAACAAAATTGATGAACATGTACATGTACAGGCAAACCCATTGGTTCTGTGCCCTTCTGGGATGTGGTGGTCATCACAGCTCTGGACAGCCAGCAGAAGCAGGTCTATGAGCTGCAGATCACAAAGAAACTGCAAGGTGGCCAACTCCCCCTTGGGGTGAAGTACCTGGTGTTTGCTGATCCTCCAGGAGCCAAGATCGGTTTGTGCTTTTTGTCTGTTTTGTTTGTCAAATCAACTTATAGGGGGAGTGTTATGTGGAAATGGAAAGGGAAAATCTGTTATGTAACCAGTACCATCCAATTTGCTACAGGCTCCTCACACTTGCTTGCCAAAAAAATCAATCAGCATGTGTAAGGAGCCCATAACAAATTGTATGGCAGCCTGGCTACTTCCTGTGCCCATTTCTTCTGGTTTACATGCAGTTCTACCTATAACTGCTAGAGGCACTTTTAAAATGCATTGGAGCTTGTAGAATCAACAGGTTGGCCTGCTTAGTGCTGTTTTAGGAAAAAGAAAACTGGGTGTAACTGTAAGAAAAATAAAAAATGTAGATTTGGGAGTTTCCAGTCA
Source organism: Branchiostoma belcheri (assembly GCF_001625305.1). Classification (NCBI taxonomy): domain Eukaryota; kingdom Metazoa; phylum Chordata; class Leptocardii; order Amphioxiformes; family Branchiostomatidae; genus Branchiostoma; species Branchiostoma belcheri. The sequence continues at coordinate 2,959,239 of NW_017803379.1, read as the reverse complement.
TTTCAACAACAAAAAATGGATGGTCACCAATTTTGATTTGAAGATTTGTGGTAGTCCAACATTAGATATAAACTCAGACACATAGAATCATGTTGGTTTTCAATTCTTCTACGTACGGTCATTCAACACATTTGTTTCTTTGTATAACTAATCCATGAGGTCCTAAAAATATGGTAGATAGAAGTAAATGAAACATTGCTTTATCACATGGCAATATGGTACATGTGGCATTTTCAACTTCCCAGCTTTAATTGAAGTGTTTTGATGATGTGTTTTTAAGAGGCACCCTTCTTCCCCTGTGCAGGCTGCGGTGGTTCAACCCTGGAGGTCCTGTATCAGCTCAGGCAGCAGTACGGCAAAGAGCTGGACAACTGGAAGGTTCTACTCATCCATGCAGGGGGGTACAGCCAGAGGTTACCAAGTGCCAGTGTCCTAGGTATGAGAGATTCCTTGCATCATTTACATAGGAACTTATCTTTTAGGCCTTGCAACATGAAATAAGTAACACTTAAATCATTACCTGGTTTCCTTCGTCAAGCTCTTAGCTGAAGATTAGTGATTTTTTTTGGTTGCAGCTGAAGAGACAGCCAAGGCTCCTAACTAGCACTGGACTATTACTAATTGCAAACCTTAAGGCCGATACAAGACGGGGTTTTACCAGGCCTCCATCTGAGTGATTTATAGTGAATCACAAACTCCTGACAGAGTTTGGACAGAACAAAATTGAAAATTGCATAAAATGTTACATTCTCTTCACCTTGTAGGCAAAGTCTTCATGGCCGCCCCCCTAGGCTGCCCCATGTGGCAGATGCTGGAGCTGAAGTTGGCCCTGTACATGGACTTCCCACAGCGCATGAAGCCCGGCATCTTCCTCTGCTCCTCTGACACGGTCGAGACGTTTGAGTGTCCTCCTCACGCAAACTGGTCCTTTACACTGGACGGTTTCACTGCCCTGGCCCACCCCTCCCCTGTAAGTATTGGTACAGGCCATGGTGTATTCATTCTGGATGGATTAGATAGTGTAGACGGGGTAACCGGTAACAGTGTAGAGAGTGTCTCTATGAGGGAGTGTGAACAGTTCATCCATAAACCTACTGTACAAGAGATGCATTCTAAAGGTGCCGTCCTGCCACAGGAAGCTTCAAAATGCTTCTTGAAAAATACAAACAGCACAGAGCCCATTGTGTACACTGACAGTGCTTTCTACTTTGACCACCAAACTGGAGACAAACTGCTAGACTTCTATGAAAAGAACAGACCACTGAATTGTGAGCTGGAGGCCTATGGAGACTTTCTCAGGCCTCTTGGTCCCAATGCCACAGATGAGTATGTCAACATTGCTGCAAATGTTTGTGAGGCCACTTCGGACTTGGCACCCACAAAGACAAAACTATTCGAACTGCTGAAGGGGTTACCCTTACATGTTGTGCTAATGAACAATTCACGGTTCTACCACCTTGGCACCACTGCAGAATACCTGGACCACCTCTGCTGTAATGCATCCTTCCAAACAGAACTGGGACTGTCTCCCAAAGTCTTCACTGCCATTTTAGCTGAGGAAAACAAGGCATCAGAAACGGTACATAAACTTTCCAAACTGGCGCACATTTCTGACGAAGTCTGCTTGATGCACAGTGTTGTTTCATCAGATGCCACCATCGGTGGAAGAACGGTTGTTGAGTACAGTGATGTTGGCCCCAATGTGGACGTCGGTGCCAACTGTATCATTAGCAATTGTGTGTTGAAAGCAAAAACTGCTACAAGTTGTGTCGTGCCAGACTATAGCTTCATGCACTCTGTAGCAGTGACAGAGAAAGAGACAAAAGTCCAGAGATATGTGACTATCATGTTTGACATCAGGGATGACATGAAGAAGAGTGTAGCTCCAGAAGATGCTGGGAAGCTCAGGTACTACGGGATGTCGTTTGACAATGTTGCTGAGTGTCTTCAAAAGGCAACACCCCAGCAACTGTTTCCTAGCAACACCCAATCCTGCAGTCTTTGGAATGCGGAGTTGTTCCCATTGTCAGATGACATGGCAAGTTCCACATCTGTTGCCATGGGTATGGTGAGAGCATTACATGGTGGGAAGACGTGCCCTGGGGGTGATGACATCAAAAGGGTGTCCATGGCAACTGTCATGAGTGAGAGAGATACAACAGGAATGCTTCAGTTCCGAGACAAACTCCTTGATAAGATCAGTGCTGCCTTGAAGAAGTGATTCACTCAAACTAACTGTTAAAATCTCAAAAAGCCAAGGACTGACTTTGATTGCAATACCCAGTAAGTTGACTAAACAGTGTACATTACATGTAAAAAAACTGGGAGGTTGCTGATTGGTCCATAATTAACCAATCACAAACTATGTTTCTCTACACACCTCATGGTACCAGTATTTGCACTGGCCTCTCCTCTAAGTCACTTTGTACTGGTCTTCCCAACTTTGGCATAGGTGATGGATGCAGTATTTGTCATGATAATATAAAAGCATCATTCTATGAAAGTGTCCACTGCTATGAAGGGCATGAATATGGGGCAGAAATTTATTGATAATATTGAATAAATTTCTATGTTTCAACAGAGTCTAAGGGTGTTGAAAACTTTGTTGTTGCTTTTTTCTCATCGACTGCTGTAACAGTGTACCTGTAAAGGTCATCGTTCTGCTAACAAGTTCGTTGGAAGAAGGCATTGTTATCGGATTACTTCCACTAGCTACAGGTCATTTGGAATAATTGTCGTGCTTGAGTCATAACCAACAATACGCTGATTAGACCTGTTTCAGGATTGATTAATGACCGTGTCTATTGTGTGTGGCGGGAATTAGCTGGCGTGGGACCAACCTGCATACGGTTTTATCTTCAACATCAACATGCCTCTGGCTGTTTCTTTCTTTGTGCTATCCTGTCTTGAGTGACGTTTTGGAACGATTCCCTTATGTCTACAAATCTTCCTCTTTCTATTGTGTTATGATGGTTGTTTCAACAGTGAACTCAAAGATTATGTGAAGTCTTGACATTCACAGTGTCGCAAAATTTCAGTGCCGCAGAGTTTGTACAATGTAACGTTACATGGCTCAGAAAGTTTCTGTACCGTCTCAATGTCAGCAGCCATTGGTGCAAAATGGACCTGCGGGTATCCTACAGAATACAGAACAAGAGAAAGTAGGGGTCAAATAGGATCGTAAATCACCATTTTGCAGACAGCTTAAGTGCGACATTTGACCCTGATGAGAACAAAGAAAACACACCTGTGGCCTCTAACCTTTTTTGCAACAGTCTAGAAGTAAAGCCATGACCAAAACAAGCACCCCTTGTAGCTTTGATCACCATAATTCCAGTAATTATAGGATTTGCGATCTGGATGACAGATGGTATCTATAACGATAACTGAAACCTTGACTTTTATGTGATATTTTGAATGACATCATGACCTTGGTAGATATACTATATAGTCTTCAAAATGAGCCGAGGCTTTGACTAATGGTTTTGCCTTATGATTCCTTAGTATTTGCTGCTACTGGTTTGTTAGAAAAAAGATTGGCAGCATACAATCATGTGATTTGGCCTGTTGTTTTTGCTTGGCATCTGTAGTTGAAGAAGAAATTGGCAGGAGGCTCAGACTGTAGTACATACAAAATTTAATGGTGAAAATCCATTTAAAACCAAATGTTGGGGATGAAAACATTAATACTTCTGTACAATACAACTGATTTTGACAGATGTTTACTATGGTAGGTTTTTATACTGAGCATAACAGTACTTTGCAATTTTTGACATTAACGAGGAACGGTATCTGTTGAAACATTCGAAAGTCATGCTTAACACTCGTGTATGTATAATCACCCTCTTTCTTTTCTAATGTGTAACGTTATCTAGGTTAAACTTTGACTATCTTTCTCCAGAATTTGGTCTGCTTACAAGTGAATTGGCACTTCTTAGAGTAGAAAATTGGCATTTCAGATCAGGATTACAAGACAGAGAGATCAAAGCCTAGGTGTGGAGGCAAGGTGCAAAACAAGTTGCCTTTTAAGGTAAAGATTCCTGGAAATGTTTTTTACTATGAATTCTTCCACCCCACTCCGTCTTAAGAATTAGCCGCAAGCAAAAAAAAAAAGATGACATACGACTGAGGCAAAGCATTATGCTTCTTCGATAGCTAGAACCAAGGAGGTTTAAAAGAGAAACCTCCTGCTAGAAGCAAGCAAAGTTTATCGATGAAGAGACAATTTTGACAGAGAGATGGCAAGATTTATTTTATGTATCATGATACTAGATACAAACATTGATACCATCAAGTATACAACATTTCGTAAAGAATGAGTTGCACAGGTATAGATATAACTAAGATAATAGGTAGACCTGAGGTATAAGCTATTTTCTTTGTATTCTGCAAATTTTCATAACAATGGGTATCATGTCTGTTTTGTGTAAGTGAAATGGATTTAATGTGTACTGACATTGACAATGACAACACTTACACCCCATCACACAAACTGAACAGATGCCCAGGTTAACTGTCTAGGTCGCCCAATATAACAGCATTGTTATTGATCTCAGACTCCCCTCTGGCAGAACTTTTTCAATGATTCAGACAATTTTTATTCTCACACCCCCCATTATGTTAGGGGAACAGGAATGCAGACTGCCCCTCCCTCTAGTGTAGAAACAGTTACTGTAACTCACTTCATGTTCGCGGTAGCGAAATTTCATAGTCCGAAAAAAACGGAGGTGTTAAATTATGGATCTATTTGTTCACGGTGGCAGTAGGTACAGGAAAACAAAAGTCAGTGAGCGATTTTTTAGCAGTAATGATAAGTTTGTGGTACAGAAGTGACCGCGAAAACCGTGAACATAAAAGTACTATGAGAAAAATCAGGAATTACTGTAATTTGCTGTAATTTGCTTCAAATATCTGCAACTTTGGAAATAGTCAATCCTCTGTAACATTTCTGTGAGCACTTTTGACACAATCTACATTGTACTGCAACTTTACTCAAATCGATCCAACAGCATGGTGGAGTACAAGGCAACAAATGTAGCTGATGTACATATATAAACATGTAATGTAACTAAATACAGCAATGAACAAGGAATACAGTATAGTGCAATAATACAGTAAATAATGTAATGATATATGACAATACAATGTACATGTAATACTACGGGAAGCCTAATGTATATATTGATATCTTTCTGGACAACCACCTGTTCATAATCGGTGGAATGATTTTTGCAGTACTCAATAGTGCAAAAATATGTTCTAAAATAGCCATGAACTCAAATCTTCTCATTGACCACAATTTTTTACTGCGGAGGTTTGGCCTTTCTCATGACCTTGTGTGAGTTCATGCGACCTTGCCTGTGGTGCAGTAAGATGTCTTCAGTAGATTAAAGAAGAAATTGATATGACCTTTGGCACCCCAGCATAAACTAAGTAACTTATAATATAAACTACATACATAAAGATGATGCAATACATACCTAATTGTTGATATGATACAGCATACAGTGGGGATGTGTGGCTTTAATAGCATTCGGCTTTGAACCAAGAGGTACCTGGGTTCGAATCCTGCCATGTCACCAACCTTGTGCCCTTGGGAAAGGCACTTAACACGACTTTCCTCACTTCGCTCAGGTGAAAATGAGAATGATCATTATCATGATCGTGGGCATTCAAAGAAAAACACACCAGCATCTGTATCTGTATAGCTGGTATAACTGCCCTTCAGTGTAACATACCAGCTTCTGTATCTGTATAGCCGATATAACCGCTTTGGTGTAACACACCAGCTTCTGTATCTGTATGCCAATATAACCAACCTTTAGTGGAACATATTGCAGGCATATGCATCTGGCATGGCGGCAGCTTGCTATATCACAATGAATACAAATTATACCTGTTAGATCTTTGCACATCTAACTGCAAGTGTTGTTTAGAGCTTAAAATAGTAGCAGCTCACAACTGAATAATTGTACACAATTTTTAAACTGTCTACATGTACATGTTTTCGACATTGTAATAATATTCTTGAGACTATTTTGGGTTTTAGAAGGATTTATTTGACCTGACAGAAGTCGTATCTATCACCTTCAGCTCGGAGACGTCCCCCATATTTAGAGGTCGATGATTAGTCAGGATGTTTCTCATCAGACAACAACTAGTCTTCCGACCATATGCAGACCAGATATAGCTGCCCCTGTTACTATATCGGTCCCAGTCAACATGTTTGCGCGCTATTTTTGTGGGAGTGATATGAGTTATTGACCTCTAGAGGGACACATAAAACCAACTGATAATCTGACGTGCTGGTGTAACTAGAACACAGGCTCCATCCTGGTGATGGGTCCAGACAGCGTGTCCATATATCGCAGTGTTGTTGACCTTGGACTAGTCTATAAATACATCAGCTATCGTCACACATGTATGCTGGTCATCTGTCTCCCCGGGCCCCCGTGTTGTGGACTATTTTGGAATGGGTTCCCCAGCCGCGGTGACCCGGGGGTCAGCGCTGGCCATCACTCTCATCGACACACTCTCAGTGGATGAGACACGCGGCTATTCCTGACCGCCGCGGCCGGTTATAGTAACAGTCGTAGTTTGGGATGAAATTCCTCCCCCAAATTAGTAGGGCCCTTGGCCATGTCCGTTGGCCTGGGTTAACCAAAAGCATGGACCTGTGCATGGTTAGAATTTAGGAATACATGAACTCTCACACGTCCTTTAACGAGGCGGGCTGATCGTCTTGCTTGGCAGGACGGACGTCACGGCAGGAGCTATCCTGGACATTTCAAGAATTGGTCATCGCGCACGCCGGGTTCTGGTTTAGGATCTGACTAAGACTTCTTAGTATCTGTGAGGACCAGGAAGTGTAGGAGATTCTGCAGACACCAGACAACTGTTGTAGACATATTCAGCAAGGGAATCTGTCACTGAATATTATACATACATGGGAAGTAAATAAGACAGTAACATGAAACTTTATAGACATGACAAACCAACAGAGACTTTTGTAGGGTCAGCTGTATAGTAATGAAGTAATGAAAACGTCATGTATTTCTCTTGTGATATAGTCCTACGTATAATTCAACCGTTAAAGTTTTCTGTATCCATGCACTTTTTATGTAATCAATATTTAGATGGGGGAGCTTATGTACATATTGTGTATTTATTGTGTACTTATATTGTTGACTTACCCCAAATAACTTGCGTAACTTTATTTGTGTTAAGTGGTAAAAAAACAGTAACTGTCACTCTTCAAGGGTAGACAACCTTCATGAAAAGAGAGTAAGAAAAAGACCTTCACAGTGGCAACTCCTAGCTCTTGCCCTTTGGGATCATACCAGTACACTTTTCATTCCATGGCAGACAATATTTCACATATAAAAATGTAGCCTCTACCAGGCTTCAGAAGTGGCTGGAAAGCATGGCAAATCTGTACTCCTTTAGCAGACCAACCCCCCTGGCATGTTATCTATCAATTTGGCCAATTTCTACTCTTTCCAGCCACTTCTAAAGCCTAGTAGAGGCTAATAAAAATGAAGACATCTATAATTGCCTGTCTCAGGACCTTGTCTGACCGTAATCACGTCAAGTGTGAAAGGAAGGGGAAGGAGACGGCTTCCACCTGTCCTTGAGTCGGTCTTCAGGTGTTTTGTAGCATCCATGTGCCAGAGTAGGGCCGCAACAATTGAATTTGTTGGTTCTCTGATTTTTACAGAAAAAAATGAAACGACACGGCGCAAAAAGTAAAACAAAATTCTATGGGTGACAACTAGCCTTATCCTAGTAGTAGTACATGTAGTACTACCTACTAGTACATTAGACGTATAGGTTTGTTGAAAATTATCAACAAGTAAAACATAAAACGAGATTTGTTTTATGATTCGTGAAGACCAATGTTTTAATTAATAAAATATTTTACTGTAATGATAAAATCTACATGATTGTAAAAGGACACATAAAGGCAAATAGATTTCCATTACTAAAAAGTACCAAATTGAAAGAAAGTTAGTGAAATGAAGATTGCAAATTTAATGAAAGGGAGCTGTGATCTATTTGTTTGTTGTCGTTTTCTTTTTTTTTCATTTTAGGAAAAATAGGTACGCTGGTTCCTGGGTACCATCCTGGTTATTTTACGTTCACTACAATAGATGGATGGTACCCAGGTTAAAAAATAAGAAAGAGTTAGAAATACTTTTTTGCATTGGTGTGGCCTGAGGTGTTAAACAATAGGTAATGTCACACTTCCTGTACACAGGGAACTGTGCCAGACAGCTCCCTTCTGTGCACGTGTGTGTTACACCGGCATCTTCTACACAGTCACGAGTTCCAACAGGTGTTTCTGTGTGCACTAATTAATAATGATTTGGGTAACTTGACGCAAACCTCGGGTAATCGGTACACAATTGTTGTTTTGATAACCTTTCATTAATTGAAGCTGAGAAGGCTAATCTAGTACTATATTTGGGCTGTGGTGCTATATTTGGTTTTGAAAACATTACTGGCAAACGGTGGCAAACATTCTACTGTTATGTACTGTGAACACACTTAAATCATGTGGGCAGTTCTTGGAAAAATATTTAGTATTGGCTCCCCCTTTTCCAAAAATCTGTTCTGTATTGATACATGTGCACATGCATTCATGTTTCAAATAAATGTCATTTTTCCTTTTTAGTGATATAGTTAAGCACAGAATGCATACTAGACTGGCATGTTGCCACAATAATACATGTATTAGATCAAACATACACTGCTCTCTAAAGTTCATCAGCTATTGCAGTAATCAAATATATGCATGTATCATTACTGACAGTTACTGTTATTGGAAGGTTTGGCTCCAAAGTTTAACATTATGCTCACAAACCCTTTATTTGGAGGCCATAACAGTACCTGAGACAACACAGACCCTTGTATTATGACTGGGACTCTACGCCATAAAAGGCCTGGTTACTGGACCTTGACAACTATAAAGCAGCTTTACTAGCCCACACAGGCTTCATTTAATGACATCCTCTGTGTAAAGTCAATGCACCCACAGATGTCGTCCATAAAATTGAAAATGTGCGTATGTCCTAACTAGGTTCTGACAATGTCACGGTCGAAAATCCAAAAGTTATTGCTAGAAATGGGATACTGTCTGTATCAGGCAGCTAGTGGAGAAATTTTGTTAATGTGGAAACAAGGCCACAGATTAAGGTTTTCTTTGCCACTGTGTTTTATCTATTCATTACACAATCACCCAGAATCAAGTACTCTATGTACCTTGACTCTATATCTCTCTCATCTTCCCTCGTACTGTTTGATACCAAGCCAGGATACTAGGTTTTGTCTCGTGTGAAAAACTTACTATAGATGTAGCTGTTGGATGGGTGATGATGATTAATATAAGTCTTTAACACTTGTTATCGGCAGTCTTCTTAGCCTTCAAACCAGTTTGTGTTCAATCAAGAGACAGTACACATTTCGTGAGCTTAACATGTCTGGATTCGCTGAATCTTATATGGATTCAGTTAAGAAATGTTTATGAAAATTCTTAATTCCGGATCTGGATCTAGATATTTATGTTATGCTATAATCCCTTCTTTCCTGGGTTGAAGACTCACTGTAACCTGGAAATGGGAATGATCACTTTGATGGAAAACAGCAATCCACACAACATTAGACATGGTCAGATAACGGGAATTAACGGACTAGAAGGTTCTTTGGACATTTGCCCATGTGCCAATTGTGGAGTCCACATCTCAGTCAGTCAGTAGAAATGTGCGTGGGAGGGAGTTTGATCTGTAACTCACATCTCTTTCCTCCTCAGCAACTAAAACTCATTTGGTATTTGGAAAATGGCCACATGTCTTCAATATAGGAATGTTACAAATAACTGGTGGCAGAACAGTGCAATGAGTAATACAGATGATGCTGTCTGACTATTAAAATTGTTTAAGATTCTAAGATTTCATAGAATCTGATGCATTTGCCTATAGAAAATGAACCTCTAAAAAAGATCCACCCATTTTCTGGTAAAATCTCTTTTGAAACAGATTTTATTTTGATGATGATGATAATCATCGTCTTTTGAATCCATTACAAAAATGCTATCTTTGTTAGGATCTCTTGTGTGTGGTTTGAACAATTGCTTTGTTTGTGAAAAGTACTGAAATTTGCTTTAGACTAATGAAGGGTACATGTAGCTGCTCCACCCTTGTTGAGCACATATAATGATGAGGGCTTTGGTCATACAATTGAAGCCTTACATCTTTTTGGCTGATAAAGATTACAAGCTAGGGCAGAAGGGTTTTATATTTTTGTACCGACCTAATCAATGTAGCCTGAGTACCTTTGTTCAGCTTTTGTTTACTCCAACTATCTGTACCTGAGGAAGGGATACTAAGTTGGTACTGAGTGACACAAAAGGAGGTAAAGTGTCAGTATTAGACAGATTATATTTACTCACCCAGAATATTTTTTTTCTGTTTTGCCACCCTGAAATTGCATTAGATGCCTTTAAGTTTAATGAAATAACAAGCCTTAAATGTTGATATTTTCAAAAGAGTCAAAGGTCATATCTGTGACAAAAGAGCAATGGATGAAAGTCTTGTATTAAAGAAAGTTGTTGCACAAGTTCAGTCAGGACGGTCAGTGACCCAAAGGTCACGACTAATTGCAAGGTAGACCACAGGACCTGTCTGATACATGCTTGCCTCAGGTGCAGATATTATCTGTCAAACTCACAATGGAAAATATTTCAAAACCAGATGTTTTTGTTTGTGTGTTTGTGGAAAATGGTATAAATTTGTGCACGACACAGAAAACTGATGCCACTGATAGCAATGCATTCATGTGTATACACGTATAATATATTATAAACCTCACTAGCAGTGACACTCAAACACACTTTTTGCTCAGCCAGAATATTCAGTGAAATTAGGAAATATTTTCAGAATATTTTTTAAAATAAATATAGAGGATGGACAAAAATTACACAAGTAGTACTACATTTGTACATTCTGGACAGTCATCACAAAAAATGTGCACAATCATCACAAAAAAACATTTCAATGGTCTGACCTTTTGCAGGGATTTAGTGTTTGTATTTTTCAAAGGCTATAAACCACCTGCTCATCCATCTGTTTGTATTCGTACAATGCAGATTCTAGTGCATTGAAGTTGGGTAATTACAGTAAAGTCTTTTTCACTTCACAAAAGTTGCAGAAGCATGTCATCAGCTTGAGAAGATTTAGTAGCAAAATTTGCAGGATAGTCTTATCTTTTTTGGGGGGTAGAAGCGCTGATGTTCATTTTTCTACACAGACTTAGTTCTCTAATGCAGTAGAGGGAATTATGCTGTGGAGGGAGTTGTAGCCAATACCACTCTCTACGTGGATACAGCTTTTTCCTCAAATAAGCAATGCTCGAAAAAATCTTTCTTTCCTCACTTCTTGGGTCCTATCATTTGGTGAAATATAACAATACATACTGTATCATATTGAAACCAAGTGTGGACGACTGTTTGCCTCAGGTTTCGGACTCAGAAGCCACATGAGGTCAAACACACCCCTGATTGAGGACACTGACACTGACGGTCATTAGTGATGGCAAAGGACAACCAACATCTTAGCCACAAATGTCAATATTCTTACAAAGCAGACTTCAAAATAAGACACTGCTTTATATTTGCAATCACCAAAAAAACCTAAATGTGTGTGTGGGCGTTGAGAACAAGCAGACTCTCTTACAACCAGGATTTTGCTAATTACAGAGTGCTGGATGCACAGAAAATACCTGTGTCCTGTGGATCATGTTCTTTGTGACATACTGCCCCATTACTAAATTACTGGGATTTCAAATGGCTCCACTAGAGATTAGGCTCAGAGGGATGTTTTAGACCACTCTACCAAATCATATGGTCTTTCTGGTATTGCATATCTTTTTCTGTGTGGCATCGAGTGGCTTGGCTAGCAGACACAAGATTGAGCGGTTGCAGGTTCAATTTGTGGCTGGATATTGTGTTCTTGGGAAAGACACTTCACTCACTCCACCCAGGTGTGAAATGAGTACCCGACTTTACTTGTGGAGTAAAAAGGGGTTACTGGAAAGAGATATAGACTCCACCTTACCATGTCCTATACAAAGTTGTCCCACAATACCACAAAGTGGTTCAACAACCTCCTGCCCCTATGGCCTCATAAAGGCTATGGGACTGCCTTTTGTACCTTTTTGATATTTTATATTGAGAGGAAAAACACTGTATGAGAAGTGTCACCGTGTCTACCATATCCTTCAAGTCCCTTCTTCGAAATAATTGGATTGCTCAAAGTCATGTGTTGCAGGCGAACCTGCACATAATAAACTGGCATATGAGTCAGACCTGGTGATGTTAACCTTCGACAGAGCACCCAAGATGAGGACCAGGCAGTACTAGTATGCCCTGACCCCCCACCCATCCACCCACACATCCTCTTTCTGGAGCTGCCTTCAAAGCCTGCCGAGAAGATCATTGATCTGAGAGTAAAGACACCATCCATTGAGATAATACTGGATTATCCAATGTGTACATCTACCAGCTAGCTCCATGAAAACTCTGCAATTTTACATAGATAAGCAGAAAGAGACCAAATTCCATTTCCTGGGTGACCATTTATCTCCAAACAGATCTTTCTGCAAAGACAGTATCCATTTGCCAGGCAGTTACAATTTTGCCACCCAATGATAACTGTCTGGAAAATGGATATTGCCTGGCCAATTTGATACTGTCTTTGCGGCCACCGAAAGATCTGCTGTGCGATTAGGTGACCATTTCCATACATGTATATTACTAGTACTGTTGGATTGGGTAATATGGGATTGAAACATAACGTCATTAATTCAACAACATTAATGCTTTCAAGTTTACCTTTCATCATAATTACCAAGTGTCAGTACTAAAATATCTATCGAACAGCCCCAGACTTAAGCAACTGTAGCCATATATTCCAAGGATGAGTGGTGTTTTTGTTTCCGGGCTTCTCTGTCTCTATTAGAGCCCAGTAGTAACATCATTAGTCACTTTTAAAAATGTGATATGAGGTCTGTTTACTGCTCCAACAGTGTGGGGACTAATCAAGATGTCTTGGACATGTCCCAAGTAACCCAGGGATTGCACAATCCTCCTTCTTTCTTATGTTTCTCAAAGGCTTGGCTACATCTTTAAGACATGGTGATAACGTTGTGTAGGGAATATCTTTCAAATTGTCACTAGTGATACAGTACAGAGAGACCAAGTTTTGCTTACACTGTCGTCACGCCACACCGGAAAAAACACGCTGACAAAAAAAAGCAATAGAACCTTCATGTACGTCAAGCAGTATCTTCTGAACTGAGACTGTTATACTGCTAGCTTCCTATGAGACAGAAGAGACAGTATATTAAACAAGGTTGTATACTGACTAAAGTAGCAACAGGCTGTAATAATAGTGAAGATAATCAAGTCTTTATGGAGCATTCACCTCTCTGCTTATCTTTCTAATCTGTCCTGTGTTGGTTTAGGCATTAAATAAATGTGAAATCACCCAGCCTGTTAATGAGAGCAAAGTGTTATTCCCATGTTTTCTTCTGGACTCCAAAGCCCCGCTACAAAAATTTCATTTCCATCTTGTGAAAAATTGATAAGGTGGCAGAGTGCCTAATGCACTTTTTGTGATGAGTCCTCAGTTGAGTGCCCATCATCAACAGGACAAGCTGTAAAAAGGCAGCGGAGGGGACAATGTAATGATGAGGTTTTCTTGTCACTCAGTCATGGCAATGTCATGCCTGAGTGTCTCTTTCATCATGTTGTCCGTCACTTGGCCCCTGTCCAAAATTCCCACATCCTGCCTAGCCTCATGTGCAGACTTCCTAGCAGCCAGTGTATGTTTCTACAAGTGCAAGCTCCTCCCCCCAGAATAAAACCATGCTGTAGCCACCTCATAAAAACAATGGTTGCTAGGAAGTCTGCGCTGGAGGCTTTAAAATTCCTACATTTTTCTCTTTCAGGTGTGTTCTTTACATTGTCCCTTATTCCATCCAGTGACTACTGGTATTAAACATAAAACGGAATCTAGTCTCCTTTTTTACAGGTGGAAACTTGCAAAGGTAGATATTACATTCCTTTAAGTGTCTTTTCTATGCTCTATAATTGGCCTTACCAGTATGTATTTACTTTTGACAAATGTAAGCCATTTTGTCATCTCTTCACTAGTGATGAAGGTAAGTGTGTAGGAGGATTGTTTCTCCTACAGCTCAGTTTCTATCCTCAAATTATGCTGACTGTACAAAGGACAAACCTGGAAGGGAGGTATTAAAAAGGTCAGTGCCTAACAGACTTTGTGTGACCTTTATATATCCTATTTTCATGTACTGTATAGCCTGCAAACTTGTTTGATGACAAGTACCACTCTATTAGTTCTACTGTAGGGAGTAACAAATTTTACAATAATCCTAAATCCTGGGCCTAAAACTTGTCAAACACACAAGAAGAAAGCAAGTCTTTCCTTGAGCTTGGAGAGTTTTTATTGCAACATATCTTAGTAGAAAGCACAAAGTGATACTTCATAGAGAACCATGGAATCCTTTTTTTGTTGTGTTTTTTTATGGAGGTGAGACATAACCTTAAAGAGACCTGAACATATCTCTGCAAACAATATGATACATCTGCAACCATTGAAATTTGCTCCTTAATAAATAGTCTCCATTATGCACTCATGTCGAGTGATTGTACAGAAGGATTGTTTTTTTCTATACAACAATTATTGTTGCGATATCGTCATATCATACAATACTCCTTACCTTTGCTTTATATAAAATATGCTACTGCTTTTCAGTACTATTTTAAGACATAACTATTCTATATCTTCTTCACCCAAAACTTTGATGGAAAACAAATCATCCAAAATGTACAGATAGCGAATTTCAATATTCTCTATACACTACAGCTTTTTTTCCTATATAAAAAATCTATCAACTCATTGCATAGAGCTTGATACATAGCTACCTTCGTACCACCATATTTTTAACAACTGATTGTCACGGTATATCCTGAGCTTTCATTACAAGCATAGGCTCCCACAAAAATATGCTGGAAATGCAACTGTAACAGAAATAATATTTCTTCTCAATACGATATCTCATATTTTCTATCAGCGTTGTAAGTCCATGTTTTAAAACCTCATAGAGGTAGACACAGATGTAGTCAAAAGTTTCTCCTGGTTTCTCTCTTTGCAACAAATATTATGTTGTGAGTTGTACCATCTTGACACCCTAGTTGAACAGTGGTGTTTGCATAGTGTTGTACCAAACTGGGGTAGTGCTGTTACAAATGGCTGGAGGCCATGCATGCCCACTCGCCCACGCACAATCATCAAATATGTCGATGTTTTCTTTGCTTTCTAACACAAATTGCCCAGACAAATATGGCAAAACAGATCCCCACATTTCACTGTTGGCATGCTGGAGAAATATTAACTAACTGCTCCTCGGGTCCCAACAAAACTGCTGTTGCCTTTCGCTACGGCTTATTGTGTATCCATGTAATACCAGGACAAACATTTGAGACCCTCTTCAAAGTGGTAAGCAAATGTACAAAACGTGTAACTGATGTGGCTATCAACTGAATCCAGCACC
The DNA here is from genome assembly GCF_001625305.1 of Branchiostoma belcheri. Lineage (NCBI taxonomy): Eukaryota > Metazoa > Chordata > Leptocardii > Amphioxiformes > Branchiostomatidae > Branchiostoma > Branchiostoma belcheri. The sequence continues at coordinate 2,943,609 of NW_017803379.1, read as the reverse complement.
CTTCAAGTGACATATTGGACCAGGCTTTTAGCCTGTCACCATAGATTGATGCAGTGTACAAGCAGGGGTTTGTTGCTAAGGCACCTTATTTGTTATTGTTACCTACCAAATCCACCTCTGCCGCTGGTCACAGGTAGCACAGCACAGCATTTACCATTTCATAACTTTACAGATCAGTATCAAATTTAGAAAATACATTAAAAACAGAAGGCGCTGCTGTGTTTGTGACCCAGTCATGAAGAGGTGGATGTTGGAGACGGTCTCAGCAGTGGAAGTTCTGATGCCTCTTCATGTGCAGGGCGAGATGGTCGGAGCGGGAGAAACAGCGCTCGCACACCTGACACTTGAATGGCTTAGCCCCCGTGTGTTTCCTGTAGTGGCGCGTGAGTTCGTCCGAGCGGGCAAACCGCCACTGGCACCCCTCCCATGTGCACTTGTATGGTTTCTCACCTGTAGGATAAGGACACAGAAGAAGGGCAAACATTAAAGAAATGATCACCTTGGGAAGATTTTACAAGAGTAACAATAAATGTAAAACTGGAGACACTCTACTTCACTAAGTACCATATTGTCTGGCTGTAAACCAAGTGTGACCTTGCTTCTGTATGAAGGACTTTTTTTAACAGTTCCTCTACTACCACCAGGTGCAGTTTTATGTAATGTGTATAATCAAAAGATACAAAGTGGATAATAAGGGATAATTTCACAACATTTTGGATATGGTTCAAGCAACAGGCTGGTGTTTTTTTTTAAACTTTAATATCCAGAAAACATTTTTACAGCACAATTGTCAATGTGCCAGTTCAAAGGTCGGTCAAATCAGTCAAATTTTCTAAAGATTAACACAACTACAAAGTGGCACTTCATTATCTTCACATCAAATTCAATACTCCTTAGGAATGATCATTCTTTGTCTTCACATTTTTGGCCAGGTCAACGGTTGTAGCTACAGCCAAAACACAGCAATTAAGGGAATAAAGGTTGTCAGCCTGTGTTAACAGAACGCTATGCACACAAGACTAAACACAATCAAGCAACTGAATGGGTAATGAATTGGCGTTGAAGTCTTTGAAGTTTAGACACCCAGACAACAGACAAATTACCTGTCGAATGAACAAATTCACCTGTCCTTGAGGCTACGTTAAGCAAACAGTGGGGGCATACACCGGACTATTATTTTTTTCACAAACTGTTTGTTAGCACCTATTCAGTCAACCACTCTTGCCAACAAGGTTTTGGTATGGGATCATTAATTTGGCGCCTAGTCGCACCGCACACAAACACTGCCAGATCGAACAATAGTCTCACCTTGGGGTCATGGCAATGTACTGAGGCTATATCTACTGATCTAGAAATGTGCTCGTATTGTTTAGTCTTTCCCCTTGGGAAACCAAGCACCTTGAATGATACACATAAAAAATACAAGGTATGTAATTTTCCTAACAGTCAATTTGCTCAGGAATTGATGGCAGGGACAGTTTCTCACCTGTGTGTGTCCTTTGGTGTGCTTTGAGGTGGGAGCTCTTTGTGTACACCTTGGTGCAGCCTGCATAAGGGGACAAACACAAACCATTTAGATCATAATCACCAGCACAGCATGGCACAAAACCCCTCCAGATCCCATCTCAAGGTCGTACCTTCATTATAAGGCTTTTACGATCATGTTTTTTGTGCCAAAACAAAACGTCAATAGCACTATGTAGGATTGCTGTAATGGGCCGTGAATAATGTGTAGTTACATAAAGAAACCACCAAGAGCCTTGAAACTTAATTGCTGTATGTGAAAACTGACAAGATGCTATCTAAGTTCTTGTTAGTGGATAGAATTAAAAGTGTATCTTACGAGCCCATCAAATTTCAAATGTCACATCTACTGCCGTAGGAATGTCTATAACTTAGTATATCACCTTCACTTGTCTCACACCTATGACTACATGTACTACCAGTACCACCATTATTAGCAGTAACACTAGTCTTCGTTTCCTTCCCTTAGTTTATTCACGTCTTCTCACAACTTCCTTCTACAAGTTTACTTTGTACTTAATCTCACACCTCCCTGAAGTTAAAACTAGTTAGAACACCCCCACAGTAGCAACATGGTACAGTCTGCCTAGTGATTCATACTCAATTGAATCCAATCTACATTGTCACATCTGTGATGACTCATATTCAAGTGGTGGGGTGACCAGGTTAATTTATCAACAAACTGTGTCCCTTTTATATTGATATGGTATGCTTTTACAAATTATACACTGTGTAATCTTTCAGGTTTTTAGTTTTATCTCACTTAAGTATTTTTGATATTCAGTCTTTGTTTCTTTAACCCTTCCCCCAATTCTGTTGAATTAATTTTCACATCCATAGTTACTCTAGAGTCTAGAGTGGTCTGAATTTTGTGTCCTGTGGGATTTCAGCCCATCTTAGCCTGATCAGGTCTCATCCTTCCCAACTGTTCTCCTGGTTACTTGGTCACTGTGTTAATAACCGAATCTTATCCTTCATCCTGGTTACCCAATAACCTTTGCCATCTCTAATCAGCTCCTTTTGTAAGTCAGGAAACTTGATAGGAAGACAAAGACTGCCCCATCAGAAAAAGATTAAAAGCCTTGTCTAGAAACCTTGCAGGATTTAGAGTGACCTGTCAATGTTTGCTCTGTCTATCCGTCGTAAATCTGCCCAGTAATTGCCCTACATGCATGAGGAAACGCTAAATATAGTAATAACAACACGAAATATGCGAGCAAAGTTCACCTGGGTAGTTGCAGTGGTGAATTCTCCTCTTCTCGAGCTCGGGGTTGTTTTTCCTGTTGTAGATGGCCTGGTGTCCTTGGGCGGGCTTGCTGGGAGGTCCGTGGGACTGGATGACCAGGTTGCCGTAGGGGTTGGTGTGGAGCTGCGCTACTGCTATGGAATATGGAGGGGGCGGCGTCAGCGCGTTGGGCTCCTCTGACGGACTTCCGGGGTGGGAGTTTGGAGGTGTGGGGAAGCCGGACTGTTGCGATACGAACGGATACTGCACGGAGGCGAACTGGACGCTGCCGCCGGCCATGGGGGCCGTGTGGTACATGGACACAGGCAAGGACTTGTGAAAGCTGCACGACTTTGGTTCTTCCTCCTCCTTAATGCGGACGTTCAGCGCTGCTAAGTTCATGCTCATTCCCGCGTGGCCCACGTGGACCGCGCTCTGGGAAGTGACGGGGTTGTCGGGTTGACTGGGTGTCACAAACGTGGATGTGCTGGGTGTGCTGGGGGAGGCGAAGCTTGTGATGGGGGTCCCCACTGGGGAGGAGTGGATGGGAGTGGAACTGTCCGAATGGAAGTCGCAGGAGACTGGCAGGGGCTCTGTCTTCACATTTAGAGTCCGAGGCCTGACCAGCCCTGTTCTGAGGTTGTTATAGTCTCTGGTCTGGTTTGGGATGATGACATTGAAGTTGATGTTCAGCGGACCGTCTTTGTTGTTGTTGCTGCCGTTTTTGGGTTCCTCCTTGAAAAAGTCGTCGACGACTGAGGCGCTCTCTCTCCGAGACTTCTTCTCGGGCGGTGGAAGCGCGTGGTCGGGCAGCTGAAGGTATTTGTCCATCTCTTTGAAGGTCTGCTGAAGAAACAAAACAAAACTTACCATAAATTCTTTTATCCAAACATAACATCATAACATCATCCATTAGTAACTATCCAAGAACATGTTACATTGCTAACATGGTTGGTTACACAGATGTAAACAAACTGTAAACAAGTGTTCCCTGGAAACTGAACTGAAGTTACCCAGCTTTCAGTTGAATGACAGTCCACTGCAAACTTGAACTTGTGCCCAAGTTTGGACAGTAAACAGACTGGAATTTTGTCCACCTACAATAACCAAGTGCCTTGATGTACCACACAGCGACTTTACTGTGTCTGGGCTATATTGAGTGTGGGGTGACTCAGACTTGGGCCCTCTCCAAGCCCAGGGGATCTGCACCAGTCAAGGGAACCTTGGTGTTATTCCCAGTTTAATGAGAAGTCCCCACATGTGAGGCTGTCTTTACTTTGAGTGCAGCAACACTCGTCACGCAAACACAGTGTAAACTCGGGTAACTTCGGTAGCTTTGTGTCTGCAAGTTCACAAGTACTTAATTCACATTGTTGAACACTTGCCAGATTAGACATTCACTGCCAAAATATAATGGAGGCACCGACGGTCTGGAAACTGAAGCCTTTCAAGATAGAAATCCAGTTTATGGGTACAAAACAAGATAAGATTGTTGTGGTGCTGCCGGGAGAACTTTGATGACTGTTGAATTTGTTGCTACAACAAACGTGTTTGTAACTGTTTGCTTACTACCTCTTCCATCATGGCTATTTCCAGCCATCTTGCATGACGTCACAAAGGGTGACTTTGCGTTTTAGAACCGCCAAGAAAGACTGCCCTGTTCCAACTGTTGTCTTACTGTAATTGCTAAAAATACTATAAAGGCTTTAACCAATTTTCTCTCGTCCACAAACAAGTTTCAATCCTTTTGCGTCCACCTGATCTGGTTACTGATGTAATTTGCAGGTGATTAGCCCAATGGTGGCAAACTGGATGATGTGAGAATAATCGTGAAAAAGTTCGCTCCTGCTTTGCCAGGCTTTCACATATGTTGACTGTCCCCTAGCTTTAGTGGGCCGCGGCACAATATGTACTGTTTGCCAATGGTATTATTCAAATGCTGCCAAAAGAGTGTAGATAAACACGTTTTCACAGCTGTAATGAAAACTAAACAAGTGGTGAAGCACCAGGAGTAGAAGCTGTGCACCTGTCGGAAGGTACACTCTGTTTCCGACAGTCCTTTTCTCCAACCTCTCTTCCCTTGATTTATTGTAAAACAGTGAAGTAGAACAGTAAAGCCTTATTGGGTTTGTGCCATTTAAGTCCTTGCCATTGATGCCTGTGTAACCCAAGCCCTTCCCCTTTATGGTGTTAGCAGACCCCAGGTAATATGTAACCAGACTACAAAGGTGAAAGGCCCCCACTTACTACTGGTACTAAGGACACTACAATAACTAGGGCATCAACATTTTTTTCCAGGAAGAGAGGAAGTCAGTATCGAGTTGCAGTAAGGGAACAGACACTTTCTGAAGCCTTGCCCTTTCAAGCAGATAGTTTTCCAGGAATTTTGTACTCTTTATCATGTAAACAAGTGTTCCCCTCAGGCTCTGAGTTGTTATTCAATACTCTGTACAGTGTTGCCCCATCCAGCATAGTGTCCAGAGGGGAAGTACCTACTCTCCAAGGCTTCGGCTAACTTTTGCCGTGTTTTGGGGCGTTTTATTGGGCTTTCTTTCTGTACTGGTATGTCTCCGCCAGGCCAAATGGTAACTGTCTGGCCAATTTGATTCTGCTTGGATACTAGTATTAGGAAGTACATTCATACTGGTATTGCAGCAAGATCTGCACTGTATTGTTTGTTAATGTTTGTGCTGTATATCAGACCAGGAAGGTTATGGGGAGATCAGACTGGTTAGAACCCGTCAGGAAGTGGTTCCGAAGAACGTGACTTGTGCCGACTGTTTGACCCGACGCCAAGTTTTATTTTCGTTTGCCCTCCACATGAGGTTTTGATGAGGGGCGATCAGTTTAATACCTTACCGGATCAGACAAGCTAAGAAGGGTAAATTGTGGAGATAACTACTTCTGCCTATTTTCTAATGTCCTTCTCTTTTTTTCCGTACATTTAACGTCTAAAAGCGCGGGAAAGCATGCTACATGCGGATGTAAACTAACCGTACACACTGTGAATCATATTCCCTGGTGATACAAGGATGAGAAATAAACTTCACGTTTTACGGCTAAAACGTGTTATTCATTAGGTTATCTGGCGCGATGACTCCCACACGAGGTGTCGCCGGGAGAATGGATTCGTTTGTTCGCGATGGGGTGTCAAGTGTTGCAGGAAATCACCAGATAACGCGACCAGCACGGAGTCGGGCCGTGACGACTGCGGTAGGCCAGGCGGCAGGCCAGGCAGAGCGCAGAGCGCGGGCCCGAGAAGAGGGCGGTCCCCCCGCCCACGCATATGGGGCATGTGCTACGTGCTCCTACCCCACCGCGATTTCACTCAAACTACCCGACCTTATTTGTACACAAATCTGACTAGTTTTCGGCAAAATCCCCACGTTTTAGGTAAAATATTACACAGGATTGTGAGCCTGAGGTAGATTGTTCTAGAGAAAGGCTGTATGATTTTTTGGACCGACTACATGTTGGTCGCTGACCGGGCCAGGCATGTCAGGCAACACGAGTTGGCGAAATTCCACAAGTGTCACGGTAGAAAGTCATCAAAACAAATATTCAAAATATAGATCCTAAATCAAACTGCTCACTTGTCACGGAACAGACCATAGGAACTGACAAAACGATCGTATGGAGCGGGAGAGTATGGTACGTGATTTTAAGTCGGGCCTGAAAGTTGACAAACGCTTCGGCCCGCCATGGCATGGCGGCGCGGCTACGAAGGAGGCGGGCACGCACACACACACACACACACTCGAGGTTTCGTAACCTTGCGAAACTAACGACAATCTAACGACTACGTTTCTCCTCCTTCTACTCCTAAACACTTGTCATAGATTTATGAATATACGTCTTTGAGAAATAACTGAAACTCAGGGACCTACCTCTCCCCAGTCCTCCCCCTCGGAGTGCAGGAGCGGCCGCAAGAAGGTGCGATCGCGGGCCGGTGCGGTCGGCGCGCCCCCTGCGCTCCCCTGCCCGCCACCGCCGAACATGTTGTCCGCAGAGAAGACCGAATCGTCCGTTGAGGACATCGGCAAGTTGACGGCAGCAACGGCCATTTCCTCTGGAACTTGCAGACTTTCTGTGGGTCGAAACAAGTCAGGGAAAAACCAAGTTTTAGACCGAAAAATGTATCTCTCGGGCAGGCGTTGTCACCTGGTACTGCACAGTACTGAATGAATGAACTGCGCGCAGAGCAGCGCGTATAGAGCCGAGTCACACCGGAAGTGCTCCGCCAAATATGGGCACACAAAGGCATGCCGCCCGGAACAAGAGGCGGGACTTGTAACGAGCGCTCTGATTGGTGGAAACAGTAACCCCAGTAATTTTTATGGACTTTTTGCGTGCGACAGATACGACACATAAATGTGGCACAAATGCCATACATCAAATTTATAACAATAAGAATTTTTAATTTCACACGGATCATCTTCTTTGCTCATCAAGAAAAGTGACGTTTCAGTTCGCACATTAATACTATAATAATAGCCATATGCATGTATAACAACTCATGGCTATAAGTATAAATCATATATATAACTAGCTAACTGTTATACGTTGGAAAACAGTCGCACCGTCAATGTACATACTGACTCGAGGGGCCATCTGCAACAAGAGAAAACATGTGGAGGCCTTTCGCACACCCACGCCAGCCAGTTCCAGGAAAGTTTGTTGTCTTCTGAACTGTGATAATTGGTAAATTATACCGACATACCGATGTCAGTCTAGCACCTTATCAGTTATCCGATCACGTTCGTGGGTTCGTTCTATCCCTCCTAGGTGTCTTCCTATCTTTCCAAATGGCTAGTTTTGATAGAAGCATCATGATCATTCTTGATCATTCAGTGCTGTCGTACGGCGGCGGTGTATGTCAATTTTTAGACAGGGACTACACTGTAGTTCGTCATGTGAACCGATAACTTGAGAGTTGTTGATTAGTTCAATTTGCCGTCAAGTGGCCCGAGAATCCTGCCATCAAGGGATAGGGAAGGGCTGAGCTAGATATGTTTTATGAAAAACGACTTCAACTAGGCCACTTGGCGACATACTGTGTCGGTATGCCACCTCTCTGTCTAAAACTTGGAATATAGCCCGGTCTTCTTCTGTCCAAAACGTTTGGACAGTGCGTTTTTCACGTTCCAGCTTTCGTAGTCCGTAAGCTGACATTTCGGCACCTATAGTCGTGCGGACCAATCAACGCTGTCGATACAGAAGTTTCTAACTCCCCATATGGTGCCCGAAAGGTCGTCCAGTAGGTCACTCTACTTTAAACGTATTGACTGTCACTCAACTTTAGACAAACATTGGTAATTGAAACCACCGGAAGTAAGTGACCAATCAGGGGACTCCTAGCAGAACCCCACCAATCCCGGGTCTTATGCTTGTTTGTCTCCGGACCTGACGTCACATTGACGTCACAGATAAGGGTATCCTTGGTGTTAGTACAGACCAGTGCATGTCTTTACCTGGGTTATTGTGGTGTTTAACTCACCTTTGTGCACTGACAAAGCTTTAAGTACACTGAGAAGCGAACTTTGCACAAATGATTGGTGACTTTTTTTCCTTATCTTGAAACAATCTGAACACTAAGGAAACGTTTGTAAGACTTTTAGAGTCACCGGAAGTTGTGCCGGAAAATTGCTTCCGATTGAAGTGAACTTTCTCTAAAGTGAAACATGAGTTTTCGTTTCCTATGTGGGGTGAGTTTAAACTTTTGTTTCTGGTGGGTGACCAGACGGTTTTCGGTAGAAGTACATGCGGTAGCAGTGAATGTGTATGTATGTACCATCATGTTTCGGTCAAAAGAGGTTTTTGGGGCGTCGGTCAACACCAGAAACTAGTAGAGCACTGCGCCAAAAGTAGAAGTTCTCAGACTATTGTTCTATCGTATTTACTGATATTATTCAGTTTTCAATAGCTACTTATTATTTTCCGAAATCAATACTGTCCCATAAATAAGTCCAACGTTTATTTCGGCATCGCAAGGGCAAAAGAAGGTGAACGTCAGGGTCAGTACTGGTCATTCTCGAAAATAAAGTCAAATCAGGCAAAACCGTATTCAAAATATCCAATGATGATATTTGTATTCGTTTTATATAGCTTGTTTGCCCATTCGGTGGAAAGAGTTGGCACTAACGAGCTTCAGAAGCGGCTGGAAAGTGAAGAAATTGACCAAATAATAAAAGTGGTGCAGTTTTCGTGAGCGAACTTTACTGGACAAACTCCCCTGACATGTTGCATGTGTATTTGGCCAATTTCTACTCTTCCCAACCGCTTCTGAAGCCTGGTCGAGGCTAGCAAGACTCTCACTTTCTCCATCGGAAGAGTTGGCAGTATATCAGAAGGCGGGGGAAGTGGCGGTGAGTCGGCGCGCGGTGTCCCCGCGGGCTCCCACCGCGGCACGACAGGCACGCTCCCGTCATCCACACTGGAATGCCGAGCATCAGCCAGGAATGTCCGATTCACCAGAGGAGTCACCGGGACACCAGATTGATAACAGTAAAGCACAATAAGGCGAGTTGATGGTTGGAACTTAATACGTGTCAGGATTCAATCACCACTTCCCAGCGGCCGAATGGCGTGTGCATGTGGGGTTTCTGTTTACAGTTATTTCACGTAACAATTGCTTCATGATACAGATAACCAATACCAATTAAACGACACCAGTGGTATAGAAAAGTAGTCATTCAACTAAATAATGTAGCGGACTTCTAGTGTCATTGGATGAAACTTCCCGCTGTGTTTTTAAGGCAAAGGTGGTGATAAATGTCGTCAGATGTGGTCAATTTGTTTGTATTATATTTCACAAGCCATATGGCATCCAAGACTCCAAGCGGCACCGATTACGCCGCAGACATTCTGACTCCTGCTGTAGACCAGTCATTAGAAATCAACCTTAAGAGCAAGTCCAAACTCGTCTTAGAAGCACTAATGGCAAGTCACAGTTGCTCCAGACATAGCTCGGTTAGCCTGTAGCTGTGCCTATCTCTGCACGCGAACTCATCATCAGTGAGTTATTTTTGTGTGTCTGACCAGAAGACATCTCGTTTTCAAGTGTTGGATTACTGATACGAGCACACAACGTGCCGAGCACTAATGTTGCAATGGTCAAGTTTCATCAACACACATGAATGAAGGACACTGAGAGCGCATCAACAAGCTAACCAGACACACCCCTTTATTGATGGCTCCCACCACTTCCCTTCTGTTTGTTTGTTGTGGTCTTTGATTACGTAAAAATTTACAGGGAGGCCTATAATGGTGCACTTCCCGAGTTTTAACGTAGGAAGACCGAGGTTAATCAGTTTGGCCCCAGGGCTCTGTAGCTCTTGATCCCAACTTCCTTTCATAGTTGAACCCATCTTGACGTCATGTTTAATTTAAACAACGGCAGAGGCAATGTCTTAGAGCCCAAGACTCTTAGCAAAACACAGACCTACTAGTATTAGATTTGTGTCGATGTTGTTCAAAAAGTGTGATCAAAAAGGAAGAAATTAACTCCTAAACATCGTTTCTTTCAGTCAACGTACATTTCATGAGGACATAGGCCTGTCCTTGAATTAGTATCACTCGTAAAGACAACCGTTTGGTGACCTCTGATGACCACTGTTCCTTTGTCCTGGGATTATTTCTCACAATTTAACAATTTCATTGGTGACCAGCTTGACGCAATCCTGAACAAATCAGAAATGAGTCACTGCTCGCGGACTTATCTCAGGATCACCCACTAAGTAGTGGATCCTTGACCTTTGTGACCGTGATGACACTGTAGTGTCTAGTGGTGAGGTCATGTCACCATGACCTTGTGACTTTTCAAACATGGACGTCACCTAGCTCTGTTCGCAAGGGCTGCTGGGTATCTATGGTATGTACAAGTTTGATTTGTTCTTAATCTTTCGGAGGTAACAGTTATATCCTTGGGAGTTTTCAAAAGATGAAGAAAAATTATGGCAAGGACAAAGAAATAATAAAGGACTAAGGGACAGAATAACAATATCCAACTGCTTTGAAATTGATAAAAGAAGTAACATTGACTACACCGCCAAAGGATAAAACAACACCGTCCTCCATGAGAACACATGTGTAAACTGTCGGGTACGTGTATCTTAGTTACATCCCACACACATAACTAAGTTATATCTACCCAATAACTTCTCTTGAGCTCTACTGGGTACAACTCTTTCATCACACTGTGTTAACAGCTTTGTTAACTGCTTTGTTGATTTAAGGTAGTCTTCAAAGGGGTACCTCGCCTCCTAAAAGTCATAACATGACATTTTCCAGGAGAGAAGTACTTTGGAGCGTTTCTGGACTGTAAATACTGGCCTTACGCCAAAATGGTTCATGACCAGCGTTTAGTAATTGTTTTACTGTTACTGGGGACAGAAATCTATTTCATACACCAAACGGTGACAGTTTATTCATTGAAACAGGTAAACTAGGATTACGTATTTCACCACATCCTGTTCATCGTAAGCCACAGTAAAAGTCAGCTCATTTCCTCGCAACAGGTGCTAGCCGGCTGCCCCCGCCAGCATGGGACAACTTGGAAGCCCTGCGCGACCTTTGGACTCTTTCCGCGAAAATACGGAAGTTTCGGCAGCCCATTTTTTCGATGACGTCGCGACGTAACTGAAAGGTCGTTGACCGGGATACGTTTTCACGTGTTCTAACGGTCAATGGGGGTTGTACAAGTGTGTTGTAGAATTTATACAGCCATTTCCTGCTGCAAATGAAGACAGAAATGGTATAGAAGGGCTTCAGGCTTCAGAAGGGACTGGAAATAGTATAAACTGGCTAAGTACACAGATACCTCTACCAGCCTCTACCAGCTGCTTGAAGCGACTGCAATTTATTTAGAACTTGTACAGCCAAATTGTTCAAGTAGACAAATAACATGCCAGGGGAGTTGGTCCGACACGACAGGCTTCAGAGCCGCAAACTGTACTCTTTAGCGGACCAACTCCCCTGGTATGTCAGCTGTATATTTGAACAATTTCTACACGAGTTCTTTATAATTTTCCGCCGCTCCCGAAGCCTGGTAGAGGCTAGCGGGTTAGACCGACAAGTGATATACGTGCAGCAACACACATGAGAAGCTGTGCAGTACGTGAAGGTATGTCAACAGTAGCCTGTGAGGCGGTAAGGGGAGAAGAAACACCTGAATGATGGATACGCCACGCTCCCCGCCCACCGAGCATGGCTGACCACTAATGGACATGGACACTGACTAATGGCCTGGCGTTTCGGCCACCCGCTCTGTCCAAATTCGGACCGTTTACCCTCGTACAGACATGGCAGCATGCCCTGTTAAAATCCTAGTCGCTCGTGAGCTGTGCTTAGTCGCGATCAGGCGCGCGTGTAGATTAGTTAAGTAACAATCTAATCACAAATTCTGCTTGTCATACTTTTGAAGTGGTGGGCAATTTCTAACCGCTTCGTTGGAAGAACAAACATCACAGCAACGGAAAATTACGTATGTATTTTATAGTAAAGTCCTTGTATTCACAAATGGTTGTGAACTTTACTACTCAATCATTTACCACCCTGATCAAATTATTTACGGATGTATGTACCTAGTTTGAGACCTAGCGTTCAAGAGCAGAGTAGAGCCGTGTGAACACAAACTAACATGTTTGTAGAACACTATTGACGTAGATATGTCAATGACCTGTTGGGCGCTTTGAAATATTTAGGCCCCGGGGCAGCGTGCATGTCCGACAGTGGCGTCATGTTCTATATTTGGTCTACCACCTGTAATATTCAGGCCTTGTATGTCAAGTCATAATAACATATTACTAGTTCTCTGTACCAGGCTTAATTCTAACGTACGTGGTTTGCATATATTACACATTTCCTGCCATAAAAAGACAGTGGAAAAACGCCAGCAGAGATCAGCTTGCGGTATCAGGTGGTCTATTTCCTTAAGAGTGTAATGGGTCAGTGATCTTCCCATGACGTCATTGTAGCTCTTAACAAGACGTTGTACAAGAAAGTTCAGATTCAAAGATTTCTGACGTACTTTCTTGCCACTGCCACTATATGGTAAGGTTGTGTTGTTACTCTAGAACTAGCCATACTAGCCTGATGAGTCATCAGTAGAGAGAGACAAGACTGTCAACTTGGCTGCCATTTTGAGGTGGGCGGGACGGACGGCATGGTTCTAACTTCTACATGTACATGTTATACTGAAAGAAAGGCCAGCAATAAAGTCACAGAAGAGTTTACGGCATAAGACATACAAAAACAAGTGACTGAGTCTGTGTATAGTCCCTGTCAGGCTTCGGGAAGCGGCTGGAAAGAGTAGAAATTGGCTAAAATAACATGCCAGGGGAGTTAGTCCGCTCAGGGGCGGCAAACTGTACTCTATAAGCATGTAATCTGGCTATTTGGCCAATTTCTGCTCTTTCCAGCCGTTTCCCGAAGCCTGCTAGAGGCTATCTGCGCTATCGTTGCTTACCTGGAGTTTCCCGACCGGAGTCCTCGGACATGTCGTCTGTGTCGGAGCGGTCGTCGTCCGTGCCGTGTCCGCTGGAGCTGCTCGAGCTCTCGGCCTCCCCGAGCACCTCCGCGACGTCGCTGGCCGGTATGATCGGGAACACCACACTGACGTGCATCTGGGACACCAGCGTGCCCACCACCGCTTTTAAAAACTCTATGATTGCTTCGAGAAGGGCTATATGGGTAAAGAAAAGGGCTGTCGATACGTTACGACGCTGGCTAACACTACTGTAGCGAGTCCGACGACCTTCAATTTGAACTCGACGGCACTGTTCTATTGTGAGCGGACGCCGCTTCCCGAATGGAAAGGCGCGACCGACCAGGTTAAATCTAGCTACGTGAACTTTCTAAAGACTTGGGGGGAAAGTCGTGGGACCTACTGACAAGTTGACTCAGAAGTGACGGTGGCCTAGATTATATATAAGAAGTTGAGGATACATGATCCTCGGGCGATCACGTGTTCTGATTGTTACCTAGGCACCGAATGTACGTGAAGTGTATTTATAGAAGTTCCGCACGCCCCTTTACCCTTTGCCACGCCCCCTCAGCCCACCTTGGCGGGCTTTTCCGTACCCCCTGCGGCGACAATTTGTCGGAGGAAACCACTTTTGGGTGTTAATGATTGTACTGAGCTTTTTCTAGTCAGTATAACCACAACATCTATTTTCATATAGCCTTCCAACGGTGTGGAAATGATGTGAAAAAGCAACACGGATACAAAATTACAACTACAACATCTGCATCATTAAAAGGTTAAGACTGTTTTTCTCACATCACCCCCATTGTGTACTTGGCCGCGCCTCCTGAAAAAGGTGGTTGTTACTAAGGAGAGACTTTACGTCATTCGCCCCTTGGAGACATCTTCGGTTCCCTGCTCCTGGTATTTACGCGGTGTCAATTTTCCTCGTTACGGCCCGACAACAATGGGACGGTGGTACGATTCTTTCTCTCCCCCTAGAAGTTTACGTCGCAACCGTGCCCAAACAGCAAGCCGACACCACAATACCGTACTCACACACATGTTTATCCACCAGTATGGGTGACTGGTACTGCTAGAGAACCATTGTGTGGCGTGAGACTCCGACCCAGGGGGGCTATAGCGACTAGTGTTTGGTATGCTAGGTGATATACATATCCAACATTCTCAGACTGTTGTCTTAAATAGAAGTTGACTTTTCCACTACACGGTTATGTTGGTTTTTCACACGACACGAACAAACGTTCAACATTCTTGTCAACAGGGTGAAAATACTTTGTAGGATACCCAGCAGTCAGATATACCCATTCACAGAAATTGATATGTGATATCAGGATGTTATCGTTCACAATAAAAGTGGGAGGGATCGTTGAGTTTTAATATTCATGGTCTTACACAGAAACAAAAGATCAAATGACCATTGATTGACGTCATGGAAATATGGTCACAAGATTAGTGACAACGACCTGTAGAACATATTTGGGTCGGAAAGACCACTTTTTACCACCGTAATTTTCTGCTTGTCTGCCAGGTGCCACAGGCAAGTCCTCTCAACCAAGCTTGTTGAACGTTCTTTTTTTTAGCTTGTCTGAACACAAAAACAACTTAGTCTCTGTCACTCTTAACTGGTCTCTACCTGCCCCCCGGCTTGCTGAGAAAGTACGTTGTAGAAATTAGCCAAAATAGATTGAATACTGTAGCAGTATGCAAGAAGTTAGATGGTTAGAGGAGTGTAATTTCCAACTCTAGATAGTTTTCCAGAAACCTTGGGAGCCGACAGAAAACAAGAAACAGACGAAGCTCTTGTGTGTCAGGGGTTAAGATTCAAGAGAAGTGCCTTAACTGTGGAGGACTGAGTCATCCGCCGTGGTTTGGCAGGCGTCCATGCAGACTTGCTTGTAAACACAACGTACCATTCCGTTCACCTGCCAGACGCGTGTGTGAGGGACAACACGTCAAGTGTTATGTTTTGGTCGTTAGGTCACAAACGTCGTACGATCATCGTACGTTTTCAAACTACACCGAAGGGCATCATTGGGACAGTCGTGCATGTGTCCTGTAAAAATCAGCTCTCCTGCAAATTTTGTTACCAAAACGGCTGCGATAGATGCCCGTAGGCGGTTGAATCGGCCAGAGTCTGCTTGAAAATCATACGGCATCAAAATCATACAACGACCTAGGACTGATGTGACAGCACCGTTAATGTTACGGCAGTGACCAGGGCTTCGGGATGGGTACTACATGTATTTGAAGATCGAATTAGCTCAGTTAAGAGAAGATCAAAATATCAGTGTTGGTGAAATAGTTCATTTGAATGTCACACGAGAAGACAGTACAAACTACAAAGTTTGTGAGCTGTCATTATTTTCGTCGCTCGCGTCATCTTCCGGTACGTGACAATGTACGCGTGCTGTTTTCTCTGAACCTTGGTCTTAGCTGGTAGCTAGCATCGATTCGAGTGTCGTCATCCTCGTGTTTGTGACAGTTTACGATATGGAGGGAAAACCAATGAGAAAACGACAAACTATCCCAAAAACATATTTTGAAACGTCATTCAATTTTCTATGTTCGAAAAAGCACTTGCCCCAAATGAAGAAATTCGCAATGTCGAAGTCCATCTGCCAAATGAGTTTGGACTGAACATGATTCATCAATGTCAATGGTGAAACTGCCGTTTTCTGTAAGAAATCAACTCAATTGACTTCATTGGTGTTTGAGATTTCATGATCAACGGTATTGTTTTTGTCTTCATCCCCTACTTAAATTTTCGTGTCACAAAAAGGCTTGATGATAAGCCGCTTTTTAAGAACACTGATCTCCATGACCCATGTACTGTGTACGTGCTGCTTGAAACAAACAGGCCCACATGAAAGACCGACAGAGTAGAGATATAGGTAAGTAGTACATGGTTGATAGGGCTGTTTGAGTCCACAGTGGCTCCTGTGTAAATGTTTTCCCGGCCGGCCCGGTGATGGGTGACTGCGCTGATCCCCGTGACGGGCCGGTTTGCTGCCTGTGTTTGTACCCGGGCGGTAGCCTCTACCAGGCTTCGGGAGGCGGCTGGAAATTGTAGAGTAGAAATTGGCCAAATAGAGAGATATTAAAACGTGTCAGGGGAGTTGGTCCGCAAGAGAGTACAGTTTGCCGCTCCGTTCTCTTAGCGGACCAAATCCCCTGGCGTGTTATCTATCTATTTGGCAAATTTCTACTCTTCACAGCGGCTTCCCGAAGCCTGGAAGAGGCTACCCGGACCGTGCCAGACTCCCTCCGTGTGTAGCCCGTCCCAGCCAGGATAGTCCGATAATTGGTGTGTTTACGGACAAATCTCTCCAGGTACAGCGGCGAGATGAAAGGACTCGCTGTTGGTCCTTTACCTGTTGTTTTTCCCGTTACCTGAGATAAAGGTGTGCGCGTAGGCGGGAGTCATTTGTCTCACCTGCCGGGGTCAGCTGCCGGTCACCGCGACGACTTCTCCCCGGCACGTCACCGTGGTCTCAGCCAGACTCCTTTTCAGGCTGATTAAATACAATGTACATGTAGTAGAAATTGGCCTTAAAAAGGAATGCCGTACAGACAAATTGGACCCTCTATGGCCCTTTCAAGGTCGATTTCTACTACTTAATCAGCCTGCAAAGGTGTCTGGTGGAGACTAACGCCAGATACGGCAGGTGCCATACAGTTGGAGTATCGATCATCACTAGAAAGCTTTAAACAACTCCTGCAATTAGATTTGCAAAGATTGGGTGTAACAGGTCGTTCGGTGTAATATAGCTAGCTGCCGCCGCCGCGCCGCGTGCGAAGTTGGTATGTTACTGCTTTGGGTGCTCTAAAACATACCTTCATAAACACACCCTCTTACCGTATACTCCTAGGAAGCTTAGACTAGCGTTTGAATGACACACTACCCCTATATCCTGTATCGTTGTATTTTTCTGGCCACCATCATTAAAGGAACCACAAAGGGACAAATTACAGGTAAATACAAGAGACTTCGTTGATGATTGATGATTTGTTTATAACCAAGCGTACGCTGCAGAGTGTCCTCATTATAAACAACAGAAGCTTGGGTACGTGCGTGTATTTTAGTACTTACACATCCAGAGAGCCATAATGATGGCCCAATGATTGAACTTTGTGTGCCTGCATAATATAAACGCTTCCGAACGATTTTGCTTGTTAGTTAGACAGAGCTATGCAATCGTGAAGTAGTCACGTACCTACACATGTAAACATGTTAACACTCTCTAGGTTAGGGTAAGCCTCGGTAAACGTTATACTGAACCTTTATGTACCAACTCTTCGGCGCCGATGAAACGGTCTATCAGTTTGATAAATACCCGATAATAGCTGGCTGTCAGAGGCAGTAGGGTCGGGTGAAGTGGCACATCAGTCTCGGGCACCTGTTTGTTGTGTGTACAGAGGGGGCGTGGTGCGGCAGGGTTTCGCTCCATTCCATAAAGCTAGCCTTTACCAGGCTTCGGGAGGCGGTTAGAAAGAGTAGAAATTGGCCAAAGTAGAGAGATAACATGCCAGGGTAGTCGGTCCGCTGGAGAGTACAGTTTGCCGCCTCCCGAAGCCTGGTAGAGGTTACCTCTGTCATACATGCAGGGTTAGGGCACGCCTACCCTTCTATACGAATCGACTTTAAGTTAAATTTGAGTCAAATTTGACTCCGATCTCTGTTGGTCTACTCTCGAACACCAGCCAAACAAATTATTAAAGCCGAACAGTAGCGGAACCATAGCCGACCTTGCTCCCGACCTACTCCTAACCATGGTTGGGAGGAGTTCGGCAGTTTTAGGCTATGTTTGACATGGGTCTGAGGAGGACTCGTAGAAATGTGAGTCGTTTTCATTACACTTTACTGGTCCTTGATCCAAAGTTTGGGTACCACAACCGGCTCTTGTAAGTCTTTCTCTGTACCTTAAAGCTGTACCCATACAAAATTTAGTTCTTCTGATTGACATGTCTTCGCCCAGGTGAATATACTGTAATCCCAGGAATGTAAGACGTCCAGTGAGGCGTGGTTCACCTGGAAGAGCCCAGCTCTGTGTGGTACAAATCTGCTGGGTAGTCGCTTTACGTAGGGTCAGGCTACTCTCCAAGCAGAGGTTGGTGGAGAAGATCGTGAACTTTCTACATGTATCATATTCCCCGTTTTCTGTCGCTACATTAACGGGGCCTCTGATAGACAGGACGTCATAATCTTCTCCACCAACCTCTGCCTGGAGAGCAGGGTCAGACAATCTCATGCGATCTTTAGCTCCCCTTTCTTGTCAGCGTCGAAATGCACCTCATACATAAAAGCTGCAGAGTATACTAGTACCAGACCTGAGTCTATCGGAGACAAATTGGACAGCCTGACAACTTGTACACATTCAATGATTGTATGTTTTATTTTAACGGTTAAGTCATCGCCAAAGCTAGCAAGTCATTGTCGTCATCGTAAGTGTAAACGTGAGAAATACTAGTAAGTCAAACAATGACTACTGATCAGTCACAATGAAGAGAATGTAGCTCTCTAAAGGTCCTAGATAATATATAAACACAAAGTTAGCACAAGAGAGAAATTATCTGTATAGGCTTGTACAAAACCTATTTCCTTACTTCATACACTTGAGCACTGTAGAAAAATTCATATTCCTAATGCAAATTGACAAACCTTCCATCGAAACTGTTCCTTTATCTCTACTATAACTGAAAAGCGAGAAGTTGAATTTATGTAATGATAACTAGTTTTATTTTGTATGTATCTTTTCCATCGTGTCTTGTTTTGACCTGTACTTAGCCCAGTGCACGTGTGGCAAAAATGTGCAATGCAGGTCGTCATTCATTCATACAAGTTAGAGAAAGTTGACCGTACGGCGGGCCTGTTGAGGCTGACCTCATTCCCTTGTGCAAGTGACGTTTGAGGGACTAACAAGTAAATCCTTTTTCCACCCACACAGGATGTTAACCACCCCCCACGACTGTTTGTACAACAGTGAACAGGTTCCTGGGCCGGTCGGAACTGGTCATACTAGTCTTGTATTGAGAAAGAACAGCCTTGTAGGGACTATACTCCTTTAGCGGACTAGGCATGTTACCTGTCTATTAGGCCAATATCTACTCTATCCAGCCGCATCTAAAGCCTGACAGAGGCTATACTGTAAGGGCACGGTCACATTCATCGCACAATCACAAACTAATAATTGTGATAGCTGTCTTCTTACGGGAAAGGCTTTATTAGATGCTTGTCATCAGTTGTTGGTTTTGTTACAGCCTGCCGAAAATTCTCTCTCATCTCGTTTATCCCTCAGTCTAATTATTTGACCGTTGGGGCACCACAGATGATAATGACAACCGGCTTCCTCCATTTGGTTCCTGTGGTCTGTTTTCTTTCCTCAAGTTTTGCTGTTCTACGAGTCCATCAAATTCCTACCGTACGAATATGACCGCGTCGTTACCCTAAACCTTTGACTTCTCTTCCTCTTCACTCTCCTCGTGCCTGGTACTGCAAGAAGGTGATGACAGACAAGAGGTGTTGTAGTAAGAAACGTAGACAACTTCAAGTTCATTTTACAGTGGCAAATGTGTACCACAGATAATCGGATACTACCTGAAAAACATACGTAGAAATAGTAGAATTATGCAGATAAAATACGCAATTGCGGTCAACCGAGTGTTGTGTTGCACGTTGAACTAGTGCCAAAGGGAAGTGTAATGATGTAATGATTGCGCAATACAGTCCGGAAAGAACATCCCAGAACGGAGAGAAAGTCGCAGACGGGAAGGGTGACTGTTTCTCCTGGTCCGGGCATCTGGTAGCTGTTAACGACAGATCCCGGCGTTTCGGGAGTTTTTCCGGCTTAGTCTCGCAAATGTTCGGTCGGAAAAAATAAGAAAATAAGATTTATAGTTATGTCTTAAACCACGAGACCACAAAACAAATTATTGCATAGATGGAGGAAATGTGCACACACCAGTTCTCCCACTCCACACAAATTTTTCTCATTCCGTCTATCAGTCAGTGACAAATTATGCCTACCATTCATACTTTATATATGGGACTTGTTACTGCATGTGAGGATAGTCGTTTATTATGTAAACTGGCTGCCGCTTGACAGTTTTTCTTAGCGACGACCCGAGTGCCTAACCAAGTTCAAAGATGGTCATTTCTTTGATAAACCGGCGATGCAGACCCATGCCCTGTACGCCTGCATGTTTTTCCAACCGCCACCACTGGTCTGAAGGACTGTGGTTTTCCTGTCGCGAGGACCTCATATCACGTAGATGGCGCCACGCCGTTTATTTACAGTCAAGCGAAAATCTGTTCACACCGTGACAAACGCACAAAAACCGTAGTATGATCACCTGCAGTTATAGTACTGACATAAGTAATCAAAACGTCAGGAAAGAATTTTGGTCTGTATCTGTATCGGTATAGCCGGTATATTAAACCGCCCTTCGGCGTCCCCCCCCCCCGAAAAAAAAACGACCGATCCCGGAACGCCTGAAAAGGAGGCTACTCCATTTTGTCCAAACATGATTGAAAATGAGCACCATTTTATAATGGACTGTACACTATACAATGATAAGCGCCTATTGCTGTTCACCTTTCTTTCCGCGATTTCAATACGTTAGATGCTATAGATAAATTCAACTACATTCTCAGTGGAGATAACCAATACAGTGTTCAAATTAGGAAAATACATTAAAGAATGTTTCGATCTTAGAGACCACATGTTAGAGAATAGTTAACCTTTATTGTTACATCATACATATACTCTGTACGTAAGATGACGTAATCCACACATGTATGTAGCTTTGTTTAAGTTTAGTTAAGTTGAGTTGTAGAAGACCAGTACAAAAGTCTCTGTACTTTTTTGTTGTGTCAATAAAGAATCTCTGTTCGGAGAGTACTAATCGTCCGATGACAGATTTGTGTGTTTACCTTCTGTCGGGCATGTCTGGGCATCTGGGTTACTCCGAGGGAATTTGTGACCACTACAGGAAGTTCAGATACTCCTGCAGTAGTCTGAGAAGAGGAGATATTTGCCGCGCACTTGGGTAGTTTGTGGTTATGCTGAGGGTAATGTGGAAAGGAGGCGGAGGGCACTATTTAGAAGGCACGCAAACCGTCTGACTTGGGGGGGGGGTAGCCTCTACCAGGCTTCTGAGGTGGCTGAAAAGAGTAGAAACAGAGCGACCAACTTTAGCGGACCAACTGTTGTGGTAGCCTCCTTCGCAGTCTTGTTGGGCGTCGGCGTTATTTTTTCTCTGAGCGACGCGAGTAATACTACTAGTATGCGGCCGCGAGGGACGATTTGCTGCCGAGGGAGTTTTTGCCACGGAGAGCGAGAAGGTTTCGCGCTCCAACATTACCGTGGCATGTTATCTGTCTATTTGTCCGATATCTATACTTTTCCAGACGTCTCTGGAGCCTAGTAGTTTCTAGGAGTTTGGCACGACAATGAGGTATGAGGTTGTTTAATATAAACTTGATGATTTGGCATGATGAAGTAGGAAAGTCAACAGACATTTCCTGTCACCTTTACCACTCGACTCTCGTATATCAAGATGACCCCGGCGACAGATGGTGTAGACCCGATGAATGTCGTTCGGCCAGACAAGTTTCTACCGGCGGGAAACTGCAGGAGGCAGGAGGAGGAAGTTTCAGAAGTGCTTTCACTTCCTTGTTACCGTGACCGCTGGCTCTGTTAAAACATGTTCTGGCGGGAGGATAGCTAGCGGTCATTGCTCCCATAATGTCGCACGGCGGTAGAACGTCGTTACTGCGCCTGCGCGAAACCCGTAATGTATTGGATCAATGTATTGTGCTATGGTGTCAAGGAAATAGGGGGTGAAACCTGATTGTGCAGCACTTCCGGGCAGAACTTAAGGTTGCACAATGTATTCACCGTGTTTATAAGCAAGGAGTAGAAGCTCCTTGGTTTAAGCTATGGTTTTCAAATGTTCTGACGGAAAACTTTGACAGAAGGCATTAAGGATGACGATAGTTTATAGCTTCAGATGTCGAAAAACTTTGGCAGAACGGCTCATTTATATGTATGTGCGTATTCAAGGATGACAGTAGTTATAGTTTTCAAATGTTGTGTCAAAAAAGACATCGTCTGCAACAGGCATAACTTTGACGCACGGTGACTAAGCATCCAACGAAAACCGTGACAAAAAAATCCGGGTTTCGCGCAGGCGCAGTTGCTTCTTTTGATGGTTCACCTTGACGTAATAACGATGGCATCTGGACGGGGTCAATGCCTCTTGCACGAATAGGTGGGGCAGGACTAGTCTCCACCAGACTCCTTTGCGGGGTAAATAAATAGTAGAAATCGGCCTAAAAAGGGGATATAATTGGCCAGAGGAGTTGGCCGACAGAGAGGAACCAATTTGCCTGCACAGACTTCTTTCTATGGCCAGCCAACTCCTCTGGCCAAATATATCCCCTTTTTAAGTCTATTTCTACTACTAGTATTTATTCAGCCTTCAAACGAGTCTGGAAAAGACTAGGGCATGGCGGGACATGTTGTATGGCCGTTATTTTTGGGAGGGGGGAGGTGCCGTGTTTCTGTACCTCTCACGACAGGAAATGCCGCCCCCGCACGCGTTACACGTGGCGTCTCTCCTTTCTTGTCCCTTCCGCTGGGTAATTGGTAGCCTTACAAAGTCAACTAAGCAGTTTAAGTAGTTCAACATTGATTGTTTGCCCTTTCTGTTTGTGGGTCAAACCTGGACAAAAAGTGTGTCCCGCCTGGGAAAAACCCGGGCTTGCAGGTTTTACCTTGGTGTTCCCGCATCACAGGTTCATCTTATTTTACCGGTAGATCACACTTAGAACTATGGCCTGTTTTTCAGGTGTCCCAAGGTGGATTACACCTGGAGACAGAGGTGCTTACCTTCCCAAAGACCAGGTGATTATTCTAAATCCCCTCATCAAGCCCACAGACATACGTTCTTACCTGCCAAAAGACCTGTGGATTGCGTTCTAGTCCGCTCGTCTACTGCGAAGTTAGGTTACACACAGAGATAAGTACGGGTTATACACGGACGTGAAGGCGGCAGAAAAATTACCTTCCTATTGTGTGTAATTTGTAACTTGCTGAAGGGGGCTGGGCCTTTCAAAATGTTCGAGAGAATAGCCAGGAAATGCAGTATTCCACCCACTGAAAATAACACCTTAGATGACGTTGACTTACTGCCTTGCCCGATTTAGAACCACAAAAGAAAATCTCAGTCGATTACTACTCAACTGTTGCACTCAAACTACCCAGTCGATGAAGAAATTCTGTGAACCAGAGTCAATTTTGTCTGATAAAAAAGATGCAGTAAGAAACGACATTATATTAAAAATGAATTTAATTACTCTAGATGTGTGAAAAAGTAAGCGCACCTGACGAAAATATGAAAGAACACCGCATACCGGATATAGCCACTTTCAATTGTTGCCCAAAAGCATGTTACGTATACGTTTGCTCAACAATAATGTATAGCTCTGGTATCCTGCGTTATACTTACACTGTTGTATTCTCTTCTTTACATGTACACACCACCTTGCTTGGCCCATCCCGCCCCAGAAACCTTAAGCCTAAAAATAACTTTGTAATCCATATTATAGCCTCTTCCAGGCTTCAGGAGCGGCTGAAAGAGTAGAAATAGGCTAAATAGGCAGAGATATCTGGCATGTTATCTGTCTATTTGGCCGATTTCTAGTTATTCTAACCGCTTCTGAAGCCTGGTGTAGGTGGTAGGACTTGTACACATGTGGTGTCACATCTGGTATCAAATCTGTCCCTGGGATCAGTCTGGCCCAAGCCGTGGTCTAGTGCAGTCATCATTATAGCAGCATTCAGCATATATAACACTGGTAGAGGCTAGGAATAGGAAAGTGAAAACAGAGTTTTCGTTTCACAATTCCTAACCTTCATGTACACAGAAACTGCAACAAAACAATGTACCTACATGTCTGTTAAATTGTCAAGATGTTTAGTGAGATTGACATGGGAACTGCAGTGAGCAAAAAAAAACATCAATCCAAATGTGCCACTGGAGACCAATCTATTGAAAATGTCCTTTTTTTACCTTTTCTGTTTTTCTTAGAACTTGATAGATGAGAAACTTTTTAAGTGTTATCCGATGTGGGCGTGGTAACGCTTGTTCCACACCTGTGGGCAGCCAAGCGGAGAGAAGTGCTGTCGTCATGGCAACCACATCACACCCGCCCACTCAGTTTCAGTGTAGCGGTTCTTCACTCAATGAGGTTCAAACTAAACATAGATGTCTATCTCGTGGACCCATATGTCAACTCGTGCTTCACTACATACATACACTTCACAGTGCGTGACTAATTGGAACAGCATTTTCTTGCAATTGGGACGATGCAACATCTACATCTATTTCGTACTGGGCCAAACCCATATGGGGCATCCCGCCCAGGGTTTTGACAGATGCTGCCAGTGGGGTGAGGGTGCTCCGGAAAGTGATAAAAAAAGGGGAAAAAGTGAAGTGATGGTGAAATTTGTTCATAACTAATAAGTCAGTGCTCTGTACATGTCCGAAACGTGTCCGGAAGTATATGTTTAGGGACTGGGGAGGCCCATGTGTCAGGCAAACCCCATCCAGGAAATGTCGTTTCCAAAGGATTGACCGAAGCTGTGCGAGTTTCTATGTTATTCTATTGGTCAACAAGCACAGTTCAGGTACACTACATGCGAAGGCCTACTTCATCTCATTTGCATGCATGTCTGTATTTTCTGTGCCTACTAAAAATACCATATACATATACATAACATTTCCACGACGTCATGACGTCGATATGAAGGAATGGCAATACCTGGCAGGTGACATATCCTGTCCTTTGTGCCTATTTTGGCGTTTCATGTAGGATGTCCGGCGGAAGGTGTAGTACTCGTACGTACCGCAGATACACATAGATCTGGTTCCTCACAAGAAGCGTACGTGACTGTGGGACGATCGACATCCTTCCGTGGATTTATTAGTCTTTGTTTAGCGGTGGTAACCTTTTTGTTTCTCCACCACGACTCAGGATGTGATCAAACGCACTTTTCTTGGAAAATGTCGTAATCTGTGTAGTCTTGACTAACCCCCAGGACTGCTGTAGGAAATTTCCGACCAGCTCGTCATTTTCCGTACAATTCGTCAGTTTCCACTATTGGATCTTTCCGATCGAACACTTCGCCATTTGCCTAATCAAACCTCGCGATGACGTCACTTGCGCTAGCCTCTACCAGGCTTCAGAAGCGGCTGGAATGTGTAGAAGTTGGTCAAATAGACAGATACTTACTGTATCATTGAAATGAATGAACATGCCAGAGTTCAAGTTTCAGCTCTCTTCAAAGTGTACTCCATTAGCAGAGGCCTGATTATTTAGCACATTTATATAGTATCTGTAAAGGAGAGTAAAAGACGAATAAGGACAAAAAGTGGTGCTAGAGGGGTGTTTACAATTTTTTCACTAGTAAAGGCTTCTAATTCTTCTATTAGCGATTATTCCGATTGTTGACACAGGTAAAAGAGCTTAATACATGTTTGTAAGGAAATACTTGTCAGAAGTAAAAAAAAATGAGATAATTTTAGCGGACCAACTCCTGTGGCATGTTTCTAACTATTAGGCCAATCTTCTCTAATGTGCGACTTAATTTCGATCACTAACCTGGAGATAGGGAATGGGTAAATATTAGGGCCTCGGTACCAACTCCCCTCTAACTCACCTGGTCAGGTACATTTCTTTTTAGGCCGATTTCTACTATTTATTCAGGCTGTGAAGGAGTCTGGTGGAGACTATCTTTCCCGCTTGTATGTTCTCAACTGTTAACATACATGTACACCTGTAGGGAATGTCGCACAGACAGTGGTTCTCAGTGGAAAGACGAGACTTGGCTTTGTCTGTTATTACAGGCTCAGATTATGAGTTTGTTACATTTCATGCTATAGATACAACTTCGTTCTAGAAGGTAATATTTACTGTGTACAAGTAGGTAAAAATATCAATTCATGTTTAGAAATTAAAACACGTAAAGTCAAAGTCGCTGTAAGTTCTTCCTATAATTATGTCGTAAAAGCGAGTTGGTGTTTATTGTTTATTATGATTTTTCACAAAGTGAAAGGGAGGGCAAAACAGGTGCATACGCACCTTTACAAGTTGCGCTCCCTCATACAAAAACACATATACAACATCATATACAATATCAAAATTTACATGGTCAATAACAAGTAAAAAATACATCAATATAGAAGGTTAAGCATAATTCAAATATATCTAATAAGTAGTTATAATATACTGTGTTGATAGCAATAGCAATACAAGAACTACACCCACAAGAAGTGGTCCAAGTACATGGCAGGTCAAGATTGTAATGTGTGTGGAATCTATTGTGGATGGCTTTGAGTAGTGCCACGATGATCCCCGTGTATTGTAAAGCGAAAACCAATGGATCATTCCCCGCCACTAGTTGAGCGTGAGATAATTATGACTAATCGGAAAGGCGTCTATTCTATGGGCAAACTTGCCCTTGGCTTTCTTTGATGTTCGTTGTTCCACTTTATCCGCTACATTTAAGATAAACTTAATGATGGGAGTTGTCTCCCGACGCTACCTTCGCACATTCCTGTCGCCTACTTAAGTGAAGGTAATTCAGCACTCTGGAAGTTCTCTGTCCACCAGATGTTTACACGGTCTGAGTTTTAATATAACATAACATCAGCAGAGCGCCGGGTTAGACATGTGGGACATGTTGGGAAGCATCACGTGTAACTACTTTTCTTACTTTTTCAGAATTTTGAGAAAGAGGACTTCTGTTATCCACTGTGGAGCCATTCTCATTCAGACGTCTGAGGTGGCTGCGTTATTTTTATTCGCGGAGCGACGCGAGTTATGCCGGGAGAGACGGTTTCGCCGCCCAAACCGTCTCTCCCAGGCAAAGTCCCTCGGTGGCAAAACGGTCCCTCCGCGGCATAACTCGCGTCGCTCCCCGAAAAAGTAACGCCGCCGCATACAAGTGCCTCTAAGTATAGTAATTCATGAATTCATATCCTTAGGCGAAAGTTGAGTAACAACAAGCAACGCTAATGTCGTGCTACCCAGCACACTCGTTATGTCGACGTGTTGTGCATGAGAATGGCTTCATGAAGCTAACAGAAATCCTCCTTCTCAAAATTCTTAAAAAGTAAGAAAAGTAGGTACACGTGATGCTTCCCAACATGTCCCACATGTCTAACCCGGCGCTCTGCTGATGTTTGTAAGATGTCATTAAAACTCAGACCGTGTAAACATATGGTGGACAGAGAACTTCCAGAGTGCTGAATCACCTTCACTTAAGTAGACGACAGGAATGTGCGAAGGTAGCGTCGCGAAGCCAACTCCCATTGTAAGTTTATCTTAAATCTAGTGAAGAAGAACAATGAACATCAAAGAAAGCCAAGGGCAATTTGGCACATAAAAACCTTTCCGATTAGTGATAATCATATCACACTCAACTAGTTGCGGGGAATGATCCATTGGTTTTCGCTTTACAATACACGGGGATCATCGTGGCACCAACCCCTAAACTTATTGACACGACAAACCACTTTGGTGTGTCATTTATACTACGTGTTCTAATTTCTAAATATGATTTCATATATATATATTTAAGTATTTGTTCACAGTATGGGTTATTACCTTCTAGAATGAATTTGAATTTATCTATAGCATGAAATGTAAAAAAATTCATATCCTGATCCTGTAATAACAGACAAAGGCAAGTCTCGTCTTTCCACTGAGAACCACTGTCTGTGCGACATGCCCTACAGGTGTATGAACACACAAGCGGGAAAGATAGTCTCCACCAGACTCCTTCACAGGGTGAAGAAATAGTAGAAATCAGCCTAAAGAGGAATGTAACTGGCCAGTGGAGTTAGTCGTGCAGGCAAATCGGACCCTCTATGATCCTCTATGCCCGGCTAACTCCCCTGGCCAGTTACATCCCTTTTCAGGCTGATCTCTACTATATATTCAGCCTGCAAAGGAGTCTGGTGGAGGCTATGGAAAAGATACGAAAGAATCTTAGAAACTCAGACTTGAAGTTAATATGTTACGGACATGTGTGTCCATTTTCCAAGTTTGTTGGCTCTTGTTAGTGACGGTAGATAAACAGCCTGACCGACATACAGGGACAAATGTAGTCCAGGGGCTGACATTGTTTATCAAACATCAAACTATAATAGTTTTCCAGGAACGAGCGAAGTGATCTGATCACAGTCATATCCGGACTTCGCACGGCAGGTCTGTAAGTCCTGTTTGCCCGAAGCAAAATATCATCCATCACAGATCACACCTGTCGTCCAACTGTGTCCAGACTCTATTGTCGTCTCCTCAGGTAGATATTTATGGATCCACTCGGTAATACTAACACGTCTGTCACTGTGCCTGGGGCAGGGTGACTCACTCAAGACCAGATCAACCACCGAGAAAACCCGCCAGGCTGCTCCGTAACAATGCCTGTCGGACTTCAGCATGACGGACTCGGTATATAATGATGGGGCATCAGCGTCAAAACAACCTGGGGGTACTCTCCAAGCAGAGGTTTGGGCTTTGGCTTATTTTTGGGCGTGTTTTAAGGCTTTTTTGGAGTAAACAAAATCTACCAGTACAAAAAGGAAAGCCATATAAAAAGCCTATAAACACGCCAAAAATATGCCAAAGCCCAAATCTCTTTTAAGACCTGAGGGAAGACGCCTGGATAGCTGCCTTGGTGAGGTGAGCTCGTTCGTTCTGCTACATCCACTGGTGATAAAGTGACACTGGATCATTATAATGAAACGTACATGTATTTGCAAGCTTAAGTTCGGCTCATCAAAACTGGCGCATTTTGGGTCTTAGCGCCTACTAATTATATCACACCATCTAGCGGTTGTAGGTAAAGCTGCATAGGCGATGCTCCTCCCACGCAGACTGCCTTGTTGTTCTGCTAACTCATAACAAAGGATTAGACAGGGCCCAATAGTGTTTTATTTTACTGTCAGAAAACGAGGCAGTAACGATATCCCCATCCAATATCTGCTTGGAGGGAAGTTTACCCGTGGCGTACCCTCTCTTATCCTCTGTTTCTGATTAATCTCCAAGCAGATGTTTTGGTGCTGTGTTTTAGTATCAAAGTGGTAAGATACTCTTGTGGACAGTTTAGTTGCCCCGACGGCAGGACAGACTGCTATGGGACCGGTGAGGTGAGGTGAGGTGAGGTAAGATACTAGTAGTATAAAATTTGCCAGGCAGTATCCAATACACTACCCGAAGCCGTTTAACTAGATAGCAGTACCGGGAAAACTGAGAAAGCCCAACACGCCAAGTTTGAGATATCTATGATCTTTACTGGGCAGATCTAGATGAGAATGTACGGTAACGTTACATGTGATCCTTCCCTGATTTGAAGGCTGTAAAAGTTTCTCACTGCGGTTCTTTTAAAGCTAAAGATAGACGGGGTGAGTTTAGCTCGTGGTACCCGTGGTACGACCTTGGCGGCTTCTCAGCTCCACAGAAACACATGTTACTGTGTTTACCCCAGCATTTACCGTGTTTACTCCAGACATTAATGCGTTTACTCGAGCAGATAAAAGGCGTCGCTGTTGTCCTTGCACCCATGTACGAATGGTGATTCACATGTGTGGGCTGGAGGGTTGTAGCGGGCAATGTGGTCCCAAATTCCCGACTTCTGACTGGGTATAAATTAAAAGCGATCCAATGCAATTTCAGGGTGGCCAAACTGGAATATTCTGAATAAGGCAATCTGTATAATATTGACACATACTGTCCCCGTTAGCACATTTGCATCAGTATTTCATACTTTGGGCATTTAAAACTATTCGGAAGCTGAAAACTTGGAGTAACATGCAATGAGACCCCCTAGCCTCTGATATGTGCTGACATGACCTCTGTGACATGTCTCAAACATGTAATGCAAAATAAGTGTCCCCGTGCAATCCGAGTTGTTATTTTGGTACAGTTTATACCTAGAAAGGGGTACAGTTTGCAACTCCCTTGGCATGTTGTATGTCTATTTGGCCACTTACTACTCTTTCCCGCTACTTCTGAAGCCTGGTAGACCCCACCCCCACCCCCACCCCGTCTGGTGGTGTTACCTTGGTGCCATGTTAACGACCCTGACAGATATCAAGCATGGGTGACAAGGTCGCTTCTAAGGTCAGCAGTAAGATCACTCGTTATAGTCAAACTGATCTGAAGAACAGTCAGGATGAAATAACTCCACGGCAATGTAACCTAGCCTCTACCAGGCTCCGGGAAGCGACTGGAAAGGGTACAAATTCAGAAAGACAGATAACTTGCCACTGGAGTTGGTACATTACAGTGCATTTTGCCGCTCCCGAAATATACTCTCCAGCGGACTAACTCCCCTGCAATGTTATCTGTCTTTCTGGTTAACTTGTACTCTTTTCAGCCTTTTCCCGGTGCCTGGTAGAGGCTAAATGTAACCCACGCCTGAACATAAAACGTCCTGGTACATACTGGAAATAGGGTTCACAATATTGAAAGAAAATCGAACATACCAATGTAAAGATAAGAATTACCCTTGGGGTAGAATGTCTAAGTCTGGACAGAATAGGTCAGCTAATAGATCAACGTTATTTCAGAAAAGTCAGTTCAATACGCAATCGGTATGTTTATGTACGTCCTTACAAGGTGTAAATGTCAGAACACAAACCGACACATGTCCCAGTACAAAAGGGATCCTGATAACTTTACATATATATTAAATACTTTATGTGACGATTATAGTCACAAAGAAAGATTGAGATTGATGTCCTCGGATGTCACTTATTACATTTTTTCGCCGTGAATACGAAAGAGATTGTCGGGTCAAGCCTGGATGTCGAGTACGCACCCTGTCGGCATTGTGAAGCGGGCGCTCCCGAAAATTCTTCTTAGTATTGCAATTAGTGTTCTAGCTACACGATTATTCACTGAGTCCATCAAGGCCCTGATCAAGGTCAGCTGTGATTATCGGCATTGTGAAGCGGGCGTTCCCCAAAATTATTCTTACATGTAGTATCCTTTAAGATTATTGTAAGTAGTCTTCTAGCTACACGATTATCCACACTAGATGGATTTTCCTAGAAAACATCAAAGAAAGCTTGAAGGTGAATTGTTATTGTCAGGTGCGAGCTTCAGGTACCCGCCCTGCATCGAAAATAACCACCGTCGGTATCAGTATTGTGAAGCGGGCGTTCCCGCAACGTTTTTTCCTACCGTTAGCATTGCCATACATAGACATTCTAGCTACACGATTATTCACATTAGATGTATTTTCCAAAAATATCAAGGAGTTCGTCAAGGCGTAGTAAATGTCAAGGACCCGCTGGTATCAGTATTATGAAGTGTTATGAATTGTTCTTCCTACTCCAATCTGTACTCTTGCGAAACGATTATTCACATTTAGCTGTATCGTCTTGGAAGACTTATCTTAAAAGAGTTCGTTAAGGCCAGTTGAAAATTAATGTCAAGTACGCGCCCTGCGCTAAAACGATGTTCGCTAGTAGCAGTATTATGAAGTGGGCGTTCCCGCAAATTGTTCTTGGTACTCCAGTTACTATTCTGGCTAAATGATTATTCACATTTAGCTGTATCAGCTTCGAAAACATACCAAAGAATTCGCAAAGGTCAATTGTAATTGTAAAGTACGGGCCCTACCCCGCCTGTATCAGCACTGTGAGGCTGGTGTTCTCTAGAGTTATTCTTGATATTGCAATTAACATTCTTGCTACACCAATATTTCACACTTGATGTATTTTCTTGGAACATGACAAAAAGAGTTCGTGAGGTCGAGTCCGATACACGCCCTGCAAGTGTCAGCATTGCGATGCAGGCGTTCTCGCAAGTTATTTTTGGTACGTTTATATTGCAATTAGCATTCTTTCTACACGAATATTTCTACACTTGACGAATTTTCTGGGAACTGGACAAAAGAGTTCGCCAGGGTCAACTGTGATTGTCAGGGACGCACCCTGCATTGTCCCTGACCGTCTGAAACGACGTCGAAGTCAGCCATTTCAGTAAATTATGTAGCGAGCCTTCCTCGAGGCTGTTCGCAGTATTGTTATTAGTATTCTTGGTATTGTTATTTCATCTTGAAGAGTTTCAAGAACGTCTGGATCACTTACTAGTATCTGGTATCTGTTCCAACTTACTAACTTACATGTACCACCTTAATTACCTGCATTAAAAATGGAGACTATACCAAGTTATATATGTGTTGTCTGTGCGTGCGTGTATTTGTGTGCATGTGTGTGTGTGTGCGTGTGCGTGCGTGTGTGTGTGTGTTTGTGTGTGTGTGTGTGCGCGCGCGTGTGCATGCGTGTGTGTGCGTGTGCGTGCATGTACGTGTGTGCGTGCGTGTGTGCGTGTGTGTGTGCATACGTGTGTGTGCATGTGCGCGCGCGCGTGTGGGTTTGCATGCGTGCGTGTGTGTACATGTGTGTGTGTGTGTGACACTGTCAGTCTGCTAGCCAACGAAATAAATCAAAGCGTCTGGATAGATTGGCTGTGTATTGGCTATGTATTTGTTGCATTCTCGATCTCGTACACGGAAAGCGTCCTCTATTATTCAGCTTCAGTACTGCATCAGTACGGCAGAGGGGGAACATGTACTGCAATTATATCATTCACTGCTAGAGGTCACCATGAGAAGGCTCAAATCAAGAACATTGTATAATGTCCTTGCTCAAATGGATTATCTTCATTCCTTCATATTTGGTACATGGGTAGGTCTGGATGGTTAGATTTTGCACCCCGCCTAGAGGCTTGTTATGGTACTGCAGCGGAACCTCTGGTTTTGATATCTCGTGATCTGGATATTCTAGGGTCATAATTTTTGGATGGTACGAGTAGATAACTCTCGTGCTCAGGAAGAAGGGACGGAATTCGAAGTTTGGGCTTTGCTTGTTTGGGATCTACAGGGGCGTTTGCTTGCAAATGTTTGAAGTACTAGTAGTAGTTATTTGTATTGTTACAGTGTGTATCTGAAAAATAGGAAAACATGAAAAAGTACACACATGACGGCCAGTTTGTCATTAAAGTAACTGATCTGTAGCCTCTACCAGGCACCGCGGATCGCTGGAAAAATAGTAGAAATTGGCCGAAATAAAGGGATAGTATACCAGGGGAGTTAGCCGGCCAGAGAGGATCCAATATGCGACCCATTGATTTCGGCCAATTTCTGCTATTTTTTCTAGCGATCCGCGGTGCCTGGTAAAGGCTAACTGATGTGCCCACACAACTAAAACGGTGGGTATTTCCCGCTGACGGAGTTTCCATATGACGTCATGTGGCCAAGGTCCAAGACACCTCCCACACACTGATAGTCTTCCTGCACATGATTGGTCAGAAGTCGTGTGATCAGACTACAGGTATCAGTAATTTTTAGGCCAGGGACGACATCAAGGCAGCGGGCGGAAGTTTCTTCTGTCCGCGGTCAAGAGTTGAGACACCGTCAACTGCTCGGTACAAGTGGAAGAAAAGTCTCTTGTGAGTAGCAAAATCCTCTCTGTAACTGCCTGTAGAATGAACTAGCAGTGTTCAAAATCGCCTTGTACTTTTAGAGCACTTTTGTTGTACCTTTTAGCTACCTCGATGACTGTGCAGAATTTTGTACCCTAGTTCCGCGTTAAGGGGAGGCCTTATTTAACTGGTGGGTATCAAATAACCTGGCCATGATCATGACTCACTTGTTCTTTAAGGAGATAATCACTTCGGGGAAGTTTCACAACTTTGAAGACAGCAGAACACTGTTTTCACAGTTAATGGGATTTCTATAGCCAGGGAACCCAAAGTGAGAGGGTTCAAAATTTATAGTAGGGTGCACAAGTAAACTACAAATGTTTGGGTTCAGGGTACAATCTACAAATCTGTGTGAAAATCAGCTTAAGTTTGCCTGCTCGGTTCCTTGTATCCTTCTTTGATAGTGCCTACTGCAGGTATTATGTGAATAGCAGCAAACACCATAGTACTAGGCGGTAACTTGAGTATGGAATCCAGGCGCCAATCTGCATCGAAATTAACATCATAATTCAGACTACACGATATTCAAACCGATGCATTCCTGTACCAGTCAGCAAAGTTTTCACCTCGCTGAAGAATCTCTGCATGCAGCTTTCTCAAGTATTGCGCTGCACTACTTTGTGCCAGAACTACGGGGTTCCAGGACAGGAAGTCACGTCTTTCAAATTGCAAAGGGGATTCCCCAACACGTACCCTGGCCATGGAAATCCCGGAGTTGACGCCATGCTCTTAATTAATGAGACGTCAACAAAAAAAATAATCTGCTATTGGACAGATGCTTGACATGTGATCACGTAACACCCATTTAGACAAATGTGTTACTCATTTTTCCTCAGTCCAATCTCAGATCATCTCAGGTAGAAAGCAAGTGCTGTCCTGGCGTGATACAGCACGCAAAACTTCACGGCCGGTGAGCCCAACATTATAAAGGTGAGTACACGAGAAATATGCGTAGCGTAGACCGGGAGGAAAATGTTAAAACATGTGATTTCGTCAACACTCCTCATAATGTTATGCTTTCTCTTTCAAAGGAAGGAATGTTAATCTTTCGTTTTCGGGGTCACGTCACAAATTATACACTGATTTCACCCATTCTCGGCCCACATAGTTCACATATTTTGTATATAGACTGTACGCTTAACCCAAACATATTCAATTTTCGTAGCTTGCTTGTGCACCCTATTATGAATTTTGAAGCGTCAAACCTTTTCACTTTGGAGGAAGTGCGAGGATTCTATAAAAATCCCCTTAGGGTGAAAACCGTGTTCTGCTCCCTTTAAAGTTGTGAAACTTCCCCGGGCCTGGCAAAAGCGTAGCCTGTGTACACAAGCTCTTTGTCCGGCGCTCAAAGAGCGGACTATCGGGTATCCTGATTAGTCAGGCCAGCAAAAGCGTGCCCTTACATGTACGAGCTTGACGAACGATTGTAAAACTCTTGATCACGAGCTGTCCGCGTGCTCAGGTGTGTCCAACTGTTACTTCCTCATTACATTGCCCAACAACATGACACGTGACTGGAGGAACAATAACAGGAGGACATACCCGCACCCTTCTGGATCAAAGATTATGTAAATATTGTAATTTGAATCGAATGCCAGTTTATTGAGAAACTGTGCAACATATAAAACTTTTGACAGATTCTGACACCGTGATTCACACATATGTTTTTCAGTACCAGGGTGGTCCCATAACGCAGAAGGGCAATGGTGAAACTACAAGAACTCCTTCTACAGCTGGCAGTTCTTATCCTTGTTCCAATACATCACGTGAGTACAATGTCAATTGTTAACCCTTTCCATGGATCCATGTTTAACTCCATGCCCTTAACTTTTGTTCTTTGCTATAACAATGTTACGTCATGCGCACTGTCTTGTGTTGCAAGAAACTGCTGCAAAATTATGGCCCTTCAAAGACGTGCTAATTATGTTTACCGAAGGAAAACATATTGTTTTTGCTCTGTTTCCTCCTCTTCTTCTTCTCCAAACCAGTAAGGTCAATGACCTGAACCAGACGTCTGTCACCATGGTAACTGGTGTTGGGTTACATCATGTTGTAATTTTATAGCAGGGGGGATTTAGTCTCGTTACATTTACATAAGCATGTTTTACAAGTAATGTTTTAATGGGATGAATAATCAGGTTTTCAATAAAACAAACGCCTGTATACTTCACAGGTTTCCTCGCGAGCAACGTGCAAGTCGCCCAAGAGATACCTGGACCAGCACCGCCAATGCGTCAGGTGTCCAGCGGAACCGGTAAGTTCAAACTAGCTCTGGCTATAATACTTATCAATAGAAAACAAGTTGGATAATGGCAATTACATGTATAGGCAAGGTATTGAATTATTGCTCGAAGGACTTAAATGTGTGTCATGCTGTAAACAATAGTAGTAGTATAATGGAATTATCAGGCTCAGTGTTTACATATGCAATAACAATTTTAAGCTACTAACTGATACATGCTAAGATGGAAAATATCAACTTATTTTCTCCATGTACATATATCAACTTTTAGCCAGCAACACTTTTAATTAAACTTAATTATCACTACAAGATAGCAATAGCCCTCAAATATTCTAATTCAAACATGTGTTTTGACTACAGGATTGTCCGGAGGGCTTATTCAAGAGTAGGACATGTGGGTATGGTTTGCAGACGGAGTGTCTCCTGTGTCTAAACTGTACCCGCGTGTACAGAACGGAGTGGAAGCCGTGTACAGCTACCTCCCAGACAGCATGTGGGGACTGCCTGTCAGGGTAAGTCATGAATTAGGCAGTGGGTGTAATTTACCGGGTGTCGGGAACAAACGATCATGCATGTACCGAACAAAACTTGCAACCCTTTGGCGACATTGCTGCGAAATGTGTGGCAAATAATTAAGCATCATCGCACTGCCAAGTATATATTCATCAGAACATTTAATATCATTTTAGACTGAAGAGGAAACTTACGGTTCAAATTTTTAGGTAGTTTTGACGACATTCTTTATGACATCCATCTCTCTAATATGTTTCAGCTTCGTCGCATTTATGGGGATGTGCGTCCGTGAAACAGCATGGGAAAGTACATGTAAGTTGGTGTGACATTGTGGATAGCATATAACGGATGGATTTGGGCAGCAGATCAATGTATGGTCGGTAATGAAT
The DNA here is from genome assembly GCF_001625305.1 of Branchiostoma belcheri. Taxonomy (NCBI): domain Eukaryota; kingdom Metazoa; phylum Chordata; class Leptocardii; order Amphioxiformes; family Branchiostomatidae; genus Branchiostoma; species Branchiostoma belcheri. Next base: position 2,906,670 of record NW_017803379.1, on the reverse strand, counting down.
CCTTCAAGGCAAAAGTGTACCTAATACAGGAACCTAGAGATAGATGACTCTGTACTTGTGCTTCAAGCACAACTAATGATACACGTGTGTCATAGTTCCTCTTGTGGTAATGTTTCTACCGCGTTCCTTTTGTATTTTTATCAGTCCAGTCTCAGCAGACTACAGTATCTTTGCGCCTCTGGTGTGTGGCTTCTGATGTGACTTGTAGATTCTTCTTGTAGACCTACTTACATTTACGTAATCTGGCTGCTTACGATTTTGTATCCCAGAATGCATATTAGTTATTACGTCCACGTCATGGAAACATAAGTTGCCGTCCGATCCTGAATGATCCTTCCTCTGTCTCCATCAGCTTTTAGCCACATGTGGACACGCGAGTCGTCCGTGGAAGAGGTAGTGACAACAGGTGCCATGACAACAAGTACCTTCCGAACCACCGTCCTCCCAGAAGTGGCCCTGGCGGACGCCGCGACGCTGCACCTGCCGATCTTCATCGGTGTCCCAACCGCTGTTCTGTTCTTCTTTGTGGTGGGATTTGCGAGTTTTCGCCTGCGGAAAGCGAGGTCAGTCCTAAACCAACTTTCTGTTGAGTTGATTTCCTCTGAAGTGGTACTCTAGGCTATTAACCTTTAATAACCAAACGCAACCTAGCATTTCAAGCCTTGAGTACATTAACTTACTTTATGAAATATAACGTTACTTTTGGAGAGCTAGCATGTTGAGATAGATACCATTCGATCGATCAGAATCCATACCAACAAAACCGACATTAGCGTGTCTGGTCAGCTAGAACTATATTGTTGCCCATGCTAATGTATCTCTATTTCTACTCCCGTAGGAGCGCGAACAGAGCTACTGTGACGGATTGTGAACGTTCACTTCGGGCCGACGACGCTCCTGGCTGTGGCAACAATGAAAGGGCGTCCCCTACAGATGGGCTTTCAACGGACTTCATCCCCACTCTTAACGGGAAGCAGCTAAGTACAGACTCAGGCTGCGATGTGTCGTGGTCTCATCAGAAAAGCGGCTCATTGGATAGTGGCAACCCGCCAAGTCCCACAGAAATTGTTCAGTCGCCGCTCCATTTTGGTTATACAGTAGAAGGGAGTAATAACGTATCTGATATCTCTGAATTGCTTAGCAGGTCTAGCAAGAGCAAACTTTGGGTAGACATTGCACAAGCTAGGCTTGGTGAGGATGGTGGTTGTCTTCGGCTTCCTGCGTTGGGTGCTTACCTTTGCATTGACAGCGTTGAAAGAGACACTGGCATAGGGCTAGCTGTTCTCAACAGTCCCAGGTACCTGCCCCCGCTTGCAAAGGGCGAATCGCTTGTCAGTCCCGTGATTTCCTGCAGTCCACACGCCTCCTTCCGCAACCCAGCTTTGCTGAGCTTTCCACACTGTGGGGACGTGACGTCAAGTGACGTCACACTTGTTGTAAGTGAGACGTCTCTTGACGAAGCTCCAAAGTGGAGAGAAGTTAGTATGGACGGAAGCTGCGGGGTTAGCTACATGATGAAAGGCGGTGATCGCGAGTGCCTTGTGTATACTTCCCATTTCACCCTCTTTGGGTTGAAAGCAAAAGCCAAGCAAGTCAAGATCATGATTTTTTCAAGGCTGGTGACAGACAGGTTTTTCGAAATCCACGTGTTTTGTGTTAACGACACTCCCGAGTCGCTGAGTCTTGTTGAAAAACAGGAACGCGAAAATGGCTTCCATCCGACATGTCCACAGAAAGAAATGACTTTTCTGAGTAATGAGAAAGATGTCAAGGTTAAAATGAGTTTAAATTCAGCGGGCTGGGAGATGCTAACACAGCACAAACAGGTGATCGGTTACACGTCTGTTCAGCAGAACAGCAATCCTCAAGGACAACACGTGACCTTTCACCTGCGTGCTGTCTCCGAGAACACCTGCGCCTCTGTCCACGTCGCCGCTTCGCAGAAATCCAATTCCTCCTCCGCTGAGTTCGATTTCTCACTGAGTTTGGTGTCTAGTACTAGTGAGCAGGATCACAGCTTTGACCGAACTCGGGGGGAATTATCCCCTTCGGTGATGGACAGGTTCCTCTCAGTAGACCAGCCTCCCTCCCCTGCCACGTTCCTGTACTATCTGACGGGGGGTAACTCGAAATTCCAACCAAACGCTATTCCACAGGACCTACAAGAAAAGCTCATGCGTCTTGATGTAAAAGTTGACACCGGCCACGACTTTAGGCAGTTTTCCCAGGAACTCGGATTCGACTGTTCGGAGACGACTTTGTTAGATCAAAGGTTTGACAGCCCTACGCACTGCCTCCTGATGTACATGGAACTGCGTGGACTGAAAAGACAACAAACGAGTAGCCAAATCTTGGAAGAGCTTGCTCAGATCCTTACCACTATCGAGCGTTCTGATTTAGCTTTACTTGTTGAGAGTAAGTTGAAAGAGCGACCCCAGTCGATAGTATCCAATAGTACAGATGACAGTGGGTTAGGGCCGCCCAGTCCCTCTACTGGTAGTCAGCTGTCTATAGCTACCTCGAGCTCCGCATCCGACATAGCCTCTAGTACATTCAGCAAATCACATCTTTTTGATGAAGAATCAGAAGCTAGCAGGTTGCTTGAAGGCAATCACCAGAATCTACCAAACACTGTAGTCTACCCAACCAAACATCCCAAACAGGATGATAAGAATAAGGTAGAGACAGAGGTGTGATTAAAAACTGGTCAAATGGATGGTCGAAACAGCTTTTGTTAAGGAATGTGTTTAATTTTCAAGGAGACAATCTAAATGTACATATCTGTAAAGTTGTGGAATATTGTATGTCCGATGCCTTGAAGAGTGATATTCAATTCCCTACGCAAGAAAATAAATGTGGTGACGAAGCTGATGATATTTCTGTACGAAATTTAACATTACGGTACCAGTTTATGTGTGAAATTCTTATATTTTTTTATCAGAAATAAAAATGTTACTGAAGAGATTTTTTATACATAATAATCATGATAATTAAGATCTGGCGGTGGTGGAATTTTGTAAAAAAAACTTGAAACTTCTTTATTGTTGTCCAGTTATGTGATATCATCGTGTCGACAACTAAGCATCAAACTTAGGCTAATAATTTTTGTGTACTTATTTAGTGTTGAAATATATGTAACAAGATATAACATTGTACTTTAATAAGCACGGTCTGAAATTAAGTACATTTGGTGAAAGCCACGTAAACTTTAAGGTGGATGTTATGCATGTATACAGTATGTTATGCGTTCTAGATACTTTAAAGTTGGCTCTTTTATGTTTTTTTTATTGAGCCTGAAATTTATAAGATATTTAGTATTGAGATATTATAGCATTTCATATTATCCTAATATCTTACACATGTTATCAAGAGATGTTTGAATGCACATATATACATATAGCAATAGCACGGAAATAAAAGTTTATTGCATTTGTACGTGTCTCATTTTTGTAAATCAACGTGTGTGTGTGCGTGCGTGCGCGCGTGTGCGTATGTACGGTGTCAGTGTGCGTGCGTGCGCGCGTGCGCGTCTGTGTGCGTGCGTGCGTGGGTCACTGTGTTACTGTCTACCAAACCACCCCTTTCCAGTGGGAGCATATACTTGAAACATCCTAACTTTATCACATAAACGTTTACGGGTGACAACATTACTAGTAAGACTGTGGACCTGGCGAAAGTGACGTAAATGCATTCGAATCGGCTGAGAAGAATTTGCTACTACGGTAAGCTACCACTGTGGTAAGCTACTGATTCGGATTCTGACGAATAAGCGGCTATGTTTACAGTCGAGCATACTCGATTGCGCGGTTTCTGTTCCTGTTTTCAACCAAATAATTTTGTCAAAGAAGAAAAGGATTTGAGGGCAATACTCCGTCGATAGAAGAGCTTGAATCACTGATATCAAGTGAATAGAGTATTTCTCATGAGTAGCTGATATACCAAACAAAGGTAACGTAATTTACGTAAAGTTTCGATGTCAGGTTTTAGGGGAGGGGGGCACTGCAGCCGTTTACCACATGTCAGTTTTTGTCACTTCGGAAGTTTCCTTGGATGTTTTCCACCCCAAAGTCTTTGCCCATCCAGCCCAAACTCTTGGCCCTTTGCTTAAGATATCACACTAGTCGTTTGCCACTGTTAAACATATTTTAGTATGTTGCATTAAGCATGGAGCTTTCCCTATATAACGTTAAAGCTCCTTGATAATTTTAAGCAAGGTCCTTGATATTTATCATGAAATAAACATTAACTATAATAACATGAAATCATGCTTATGAAGTAGTTAGTAGCAGCATCAGTTGTAGTACTGTAGTAGTAGTAGTAGACTGGTGTTTTCATGCATGTATTTTTTAAATCATGACAGCCTGAAGGAGGTAGTAGAACTCTAACTTAAGTAGAGTAGAGTATGTACGTAGAGTAGATCTTTAAAAATTGTATCATTTCTGATCTTTCCACAGATGTTTACATTTGGACAAACACAGGCCACCCCAGGTCAGACAACGACCGCTGCACCGACCGCCAGCCTGTTCGCCATGCCGGCTTCAACGACAGCAGGCGCGGTGGATCCCAAGCCCGGGTTCACTCTTGGCGGTCAAGTGATGTCCACTCCCTCTGCAGCTGGTCAGCCTGGGTCTTTAGGCTTCACACCACAGTCAAAACCAGGTATAAAAGACTCTATGCAGTTGTATACAAGATAAGTTCCCTAGTTTTAGATCTTAAGATAGCAAGGAAAACTCCATATTCGTCATGCAACTCGATAAACTATGTATACTATTATATTTATAAGCTCAATCTGGTCTTATACCTACAGCTGTCTTCAGAAGCAAGAAGAAGCTGGACCTGTACATACTACTACATTTTTATGGCTAGTATGCCATAGCCTTGGTGCCATCCTATTTGTATGCCAGGGCTCCCATAACCCTAAAAAATTTTAGAAGCGAGTATGGGAGTCCCGGCATTCAAACAGGATGGCACCCAGGCGAAATATGCTACAGATGTACTGGTAGTAAGATTGTAACCAGACTTGTACCACTGTTTGTACATATGAAGTTATACTTCCATCCTGTGCTAGATCATAGATGAATAACAAGAGATATTATCCAGTATCACAGTGTTAAAACCTTTGTTGAAATGATACTGAGGAAAACGTTACTAAGAAAGGTGTTTTTTTTTTGTGGATGCCTGCAGCTGCTTTTGCCACACCAACTCCTCAGACTAACAGCGGAGGGTTCAGCTTCAGTCAGCCCCTGACGACCAGCACCCCCGGCTTTTCCTTCGGCCAGACCACAGCAGTGTCTGCCGCTACCCCCGCTACCACCACAGGTACCACCGTGCCGACAGGGCTGGTACTGGGGGCCACGCCTGTAGCCACGGCAACTGGAAGTGTCCTGTTTGGAGGAGGGACCACGACAGGTCAGTATGGACATATCAGTACATTGCTTTGACGTATTGAGAGTAAAAATGCTTGAAAGAAATAGGTATTTAGATATTAAGCTTTTCATTATTCTCTATAACTCAATCATGTTTCATCTCCCATATTCTCTGTACATTGTTGTAAAATTTTTAAGTGGAAATTTTTTAAAAAGTCTTTCTTCCCTATACCTTCTTGCCTTGTAAGTACATGAAAAGGCAACATGCAATGTCTTCATCAATTTGCATTGCTATAAATAACAAGGCTGCTTATGACCAATCGTTGAGGCATTATGCAACACATACAGGTTAATTGCAGAAGAATTTAGAAGTTAAAAACTGTTATTATTTATGTCTTTCTTGTTTCAGCCAGCGCCACCCCTGCCGTTTCAGCTGCCAAGGCTACAGCAGCAGCTACAACCACCACACAGCTACCAACAGGCCTGAACTTTGGCGCAGCTGCCACAACTGCTGCAACAACAGCTGCAGCCAAACCTACAACATCCCTGACGTTTGGTGCCACTGCAGCTACAACTGCAGGGGGAACTACTGCAGCTGGGTTACTGTCGGGAGTCGCTGCAGTCAAGCCCACTACAAACACGTCCTTCTCACTGGCAGGTGCCCAGACGTCTGCACCTGCTGCAAGCACAGCTGCAACAACTACAGCTGCCAGGTAAGCTTAGTCAAGAAGGGGCTGAAAAATAGCATGTATCTGGTATCCATAATGTATTGTACATGTAGTTAGGACGTAGGAGAGTCTTCATTTAATCAAATGATGATTAAATGGTGGTTATGATGCTGTTGTTGTTTTTTCCACAGCGCCACTAAGTTCTGACCATGACAACTGTGTGGTTATAATGTTGTCATTTTTTCCACAGTGCCACCAAAGGCCCGACCATGACCTTCACCCAGCTGGAAGAGAAGATTAACAAGTGGAGTGTCCAGCTGGAGGAGACAGAGAGAACCTTCCTGCACCAGGCCACGCAGGTCAACGCCTGGGACAGACAGGTCATCGAGAACGGGGAGAAGGTCAGTAATAATGCCTGGTACTTGCAGGGCTCAAATTACTTTTTTCTAAATTATCTGCACCAGACAAATTTTACCTGCACCACTCAGACTTTGAGAAGTTTGGATCATACTAAAAACTGTTCAGAAACCATTACCATTATTTATTTTATACTTGGTAGGTGGTAACAGTGATTGCAGCAAATAACATGCACATACCCCTACATTTGTATATTGACTGTACATGGATAGTTCATGTACATGGACATGCAGGTTAGGTGCAGGTAGACATCAGAAATACTTGCCAGCCACAACTTGGCCCAGGGTCGGGTCCAGTTTGCAGGACCTACCAACTTGATGAAATTATTTTCGGGGTATCTATATGTTTCTAACACCACTCTGACATGTTCCAGATTGTAGCCCTGAACGAGGCGGTGCAGCGTGTGAAGCTGGACCAGGGCCGGCTGGACCACGAGCTGGACTTCATCCTTGCACAGCAGCGGGAGCTGGAGGACATGCTACAGCCGCTAGAGGGCGCTGTGAAGAGCCAGGCTCCCTCCATCTACCAGCAGCACGCCGACCTGGAGAGAGAACATACGTGAGGACTTCCATCTATTCAATTCCATCTATACAATTGTCAAATTTTCTCCATCTTAGTTACGGGTATGTTAGTTATGTTTCGAAGTCGGTTTGTCTTGCATTTTCTTGTCCGGTATTTGTCTCTGTTTCTAGTGATTCTACCATGATAGTCCGATCCCTTTGTTGGTAGTATTGATGGTTAGTGGGCTTTGAAGTGAATCTCAAACTTGAGGCACAGTTTCTGTCTACGCTCTGAGAGCAGTGGATGGTTTTAGTCTTTCCTGGCTTGTTCATAGGTTGTGAAGCATCCACCTAGTAGTATTGTCCAAACTGCTCTCCGTTGTACTGCTTTGAGTTTGTCTTACTGTACATAGGTGAGCCGCTGACTGGCACACAGTATTCCAACACGGGTAATACATGACAAGGTCTTTGGTGGGTAGAGTGAAATGAAACTGTACTGTTGCCCGTACACACACAGGTACCAGTTAGCTGAGAACACAGATGCACAGCTCAAGAGAATGATGCAAGACATCAAGGACATCATAGAACACCTCAACCAATCAGGAGCTCCAAACACCAGCAATGACCCAGTAAGAATTTTGTTTCCTCCGCTACAAGCATGACATTCTGTAGGCCTGGGACCTCACTCTACTTTGGATTATTGTATAGCATTTAAACATCAGATGATATGCAAGAGAGGAGAGGATTTCCTCTACTTCTTTATAGTGATGGTTGCTTTAGAAACACTGATACTAAGTAATAGATGATAACCAGGAATGTAGAGCAGTCTTGAGCTTCTCTGTTTCTTCCCTCTAGCTTCACCAGATTGCCAGAATCCTGAACGCACACATGGACTCCTTACAGTGGTTGGACCAGAATGCAGGTAAGAACATTATTATTCACTTGTAAATAATCACTTAGATATGTATCTGTTTAGTTGACATAACCGCCCTTCAGCATAACACAGACAGATCTTTAGGAAGCAGTAGTATTTAACCTGTATTTTGAATAAAGTAGAACAGAAAACTTTTACAACAAAAAATGGATGGTTTTCATTAGAACAATAAGCATTTTTGTTTGCCATTCATAAATTGTTGCATTATTTTTTTACTAGTCAACCATATGTTTCTTGAAGTTTGGATCCATCCTGTCTACAACCTTGGTAATATTTTCTAGCACTGCCATGTCTCAAACTTATGATCCAAACTGTGTTTTCTATACTACTTTCCAGCGGTGTTGCAGAGGAAAGTGGATGAAGTTGCCAAACAGTGTGAAGTGCAAAGGAAGGAGCAGGAACACAGCTTCAGGCTCGCATTTGAATGATTCCAACTAACTTTGAAAAGAAAACAAATCATGTAAAATGTCTTGCTGTAATTACTGGTAGACACTTTTTAAACATTAATATGTCAACACTTTAACATGTCAATATTATTTACTCTTTGTATTACTGCTCATGTACAGAGGAGCAAGATGCTTCATATGTTACTTTTCTTAAACCTAACAGTATGATACAAATAGATGTTCTACATATGGTATAGGAACAGAAAGGGGACATGTTTCTGTTGATACTATGGGCATCAAGGGTTTTCAAGAAAAACATTCATGGAACAATAACTATACTAGTTAAGCTATTTACTGTAAAGATATCTAGGCAACTGATTTTCATACTATGTTGTTATGAAATATGTGCATGTAGTAAGTACCAATATGCTTGACAGTCAACAGTTGCAGCCTTAGCCCAATTACACATTTTATGTTGTCAGACCAATCTATTTGTTATCCTATACATCATGATCAAATAAAAACGTCCTCTCTCTAACTTTACATGACTAAGTCGTGCATCAGCTTTCTCAACTATGGTCCAAGTCAAATCTGACGGAAATGTTGTTCTTTGGAGGGTTTGCTTTCAGCAAAGAGGTCTTTTTGCTTTCAAAAACCTTATTTCAGGTTCCCTTCTTGCATATCATTTTTAACAAGGACCAATTAACAGATAGTGTAATTACCTGTAAACAGAGCAATTAGAGCACCGAGCAGATTTACATTACTTTGTTACTATTCCACTGTGTATAGCTGCTATTTTGTTGTTTGCCGGTTTTTCTTGTTTTGAGAAGGCCCACTGGAGAATCCATGTTACCAGATGATCACACTTATAGATAGTTAACAGTGTAAATTGGCCCTTGGGCATAACGGCAATTTGCTTGGTGGGCAGACAATGTTGTCTTGTGCCTGGCAAATGTTAAAAGAACACGGTTGTGTTCCTCTTTAAGTCAACCACTTGTATTGCACCACATCGCAACGATGCCACCCAAAAAAGACACAAAACAACACAGGAGCCCGTTTTGCGCGCTACAGCGGGGGTTAGAAGCGCTGGAACTGGGTGACAGATTTTGCAGCGACACCGGGACCGACTCAGGAAAAACATTCGAGGTGAAGGACAACATGTGCGCGCAGCGGAAGAGAAAGAGGTCACTGGAAGACGATTTTGAGACGGAATCATCGCTGAACGCCAGGGAAAAGGGCCCAGAAGATGTCAGAACCATCCCAGAGGCACTACAGTGTCTGAAGAAACTAAAGACGTTTGTGGTGAGGGAGGGGCACACAGACGTCTTGGACAACGTCTTGGAGCTGGAGAACGTCTTGGGGGAGAAGTGTAAGAGAAAACTTGTACGACCAAGGTCTAAGGCTGTAAAACAGACGACAGTTACGGACTTCTTCAGGAAGAAACATTTAAGTCAGATTGCGGAGATGGACTGAAAGTTAACAGTTCTTCATCAGCAAGTTTCTGTGAAATGCTGGCTGTGACATGACAGTACGTTACGGGTAAATAATGGGCGTAACTCTACAATAACAGGCCTTACCTTTTCATTTTATTTTATCGATAGAAGAAGTTTATCTCATTTTTTTCATGACCGTGAAAGGTCATGCGCAACGAGACTTCCAGTCACTGAGTAGTAGTTCCAGATTTTCTGGTTTGGCATGTCTGAAACTTGTCTGATGACTCAATGCAAGGCTCCAGGTCGTCGCCGTCAATGAAGACAATGGCTTCAGCTGTATTGTTCATTTCTCAACATTTCTCACATACAATGGTACATGGCGTGTGTAACGCGACTACTGACGCCAGGCAAAGACAACTTCCACCGGAGTATAAAACAGCCTTCATCTGCGCTTCTACAAGTCATTTATCTCCACCGCTGACTCTGAGACGAGCTAGCAGGCAGTTTGTGACGATGCCGCCAAACGTCGACTCTAACAAGCCGCGCCGGGTTCGGTTCATCACGATACAACAGGGCTTGGAGACGCTGGACCTGAACGACAGTTTCGGCAGCAACGCCAAACCGGTACCCATCTTCATCCAGCACCGCCCGAGCAGTGTCGGACACGACAGAAACAACAGGCAGAGGAAAAGGAAGAGATCTCTAGAAGATGAGTTCGACAGGGAAGCAGCGTCTGAGACAGAAGGACACAAGTCAGACGACATAACAGACCTTCCAGAAGCGCTGCATTGTCTGAAGAGACTAAAGAAATTCTTTGTAAGGGAGGGGCACACGGAAGTCTTGGATAACATCTTGAACACTGAGAACGCCTTGGAGGAGAAGTGGTGCCAGGAGAGACTTATGCGGTCAAGTTCTAAGACGGTAAAACAGACGACAGTTACGGACTTCTTCAGGAAGAGGTGACAGTGCCAGGCTGAGAAAACTGATTACTAAAATGTAACGATTGTGACTTCGTTTGTATGTTTCATGCCACAAAGTGTCAGAAACCACGATCGTAAGTTCTTTCTGTCAAACTATGCTCAACATTGATACCGTGTAAAATGTATCAAAGATAGCCAGTGGAAGCGACGGATTGTTTTGAATATGGAGGAAATTTAAAAAAAAGCAAATGTCATACGTTGACAGTTCAGTACTAGTGTGACCCTATCGTAAATATTACTCTTGTGACAAGTATATTTCCTTTAAAATAGACAATGATTTTGCCTGTATATACAACAGGATGTATTGGCAAACGAATACTTGATGTTTCAATGGATACTGTGCAAGAACATGGTATTGAGCACCTCTTGTTGAATTAAAATGGTCGAATCACCATTCTTTGTCTATTATTGTGCTTTTTTGTTTGCTACATGTCAATAATGAACAGTGGCGGTGTCAACCTGTACTGTACCATTAATATCGCACACTGGTCATTATGAAGATATAAGGAAAATTGATCCAAGTAGATATGAAAGTGTGTGTACGGATCGTGTGATTCACTTCTTCGTGTATTGAAACAAGTACCCTACCCCCTATGCATGAATGGTTCGACCCAACTAGGTGTAATGTCACGCTTCCATGGTTACGACCCCGTACAGGTAGGGCAACAGGTGAGCGGCGACAGGTGGGAGGGCGGAATCACACAAGAATATAAGAAGAGGTGTTAACTATATAATACATTCAGGTAACTGTATATGTTATCTAAGATAGCTGTATTTCAAATTTTGATATGGACTTGTGGGCTAAGTATTTTTGCAAATCTCACTTGTTTGGGGTATTTTGAGGCAAGATCTCCTACTTTTTTTTCAAACCCTCTACCCGTAACATAACATGTAACGTTACAGGAACTTCACGCTTGTATACTACTCCTAATCAGAAGTAACGAAAAGGAACACTTGGGGCAATTGAACAGTCATAAGTGAGGTGAAAACCCTCTCAGGAACAGGCTGTGCCCTCTCAAGTTGTTTATTGTTTACTCAACGGTCAGTTGTACCTTCTCAATAGCGATACCGTTTGTAAACACGTTCAGCTGTCATGCTGTTAATGGTCCTCATAACTGATGACTCTATATACAGTCAGATTCAGGATTTTCACAAAGTTAATGCTAAAGGGAAAACAAGCAACGTACTACCAAATGTCCATATGGTACAAAGCCTATTTGGAGTGTTACTATACTGAATGAATGAGATATATTTATTGTACATTTATGCTCTTAAAAGCTAAGTACAGCTAATTTACAGAGATATCACACTGTACATACTCATGTGTACTACTACTACTTAGTACCTACCGGCGTGAAAGTAGTCAGTGACCTGTGTATCTAATTTTTCGTATGTTCATTTTCAACAGAATTTTGTGCAAGGCGGCGTAAAACAACGCACCATGAAACTTTGAAAGAAAATTGTTAGCTGAATAAGAAAATCTGGACACTACAGTATGGCAAAGGAGAGCACCATTTCCTTCCCCGATCTCCTGTCTCGTGTCGCGTCGGACCTGGAAGTCGGGCATGCCGAACACGTCCGACTGTTGTGCGAAGAATATTTCCCCGAAGAAACCCGACTGGTCCCGAACGTGGCCCCACCCACGGCGGAGTTTTTGATTGACGTCCTCGTGTCACGACAGCTGGTGACCGAGACGGACCTGAGTCTGCTGGTGGAGATCCTAGTGTCGTGTCAGAGGCACCAGACGTTAGAGGACGAGGTGCTTCCGTTTGCAGAGAGGAAAGCGGGAGAGTTGAAGGGCTCTGTGAAACAAGAAGGTGTGTGTGTGGTGACAAGATATATTCCAAAACATCGTATTGAGAAGGAAGACATTCTCACACTACCCAATAGACCAATATCATTGGTATTTGGATGAAATATTGTCCAGTTATATAGTAGTAAATATAACAATTTCATTGAAATCACATGTTAGTAAGTCTCTGCGTAATTCTTTGCCAAAACATGCGAACACATTGTTGACAAGTTACATGAAAACCTGCTACAAAATTTACGAGATAATTCTCCGTTATGTTCTTAAACTTTTCCAAGACACAGTATGTTCTTCATTGTACCATTGTGGTGTTTTTCGCTAGTCACCCCCTTCCACTTTGTAACTTTTTGGCAAACACTAGCAATTATATGTCTGTCGCTGTGTCCCTCTATAGGACCGGGCTTGAAGCGCCTTTCCCACCCGAAGTTTGAGAAGCTCCGCCGGTACCTGGAGCTGACCCGTCCGTCTGTGTACTATCTGTACGACAGGTACAGGCGGAGGTACCTACAGGACGACACGATGTTAGACGCCTTTTGTTACGTCTTAGGGGACACTTTCAGACGGTACCTGGTAAGTAAGAGAAGATGATCTCAAAAGAATTTGACTGACTAGTTTTGTATTTTGCTTTTCGTATCTTGTTGAATCAGCTGATGATGCAAAGATTATCATGATGTTTCTGACTTAGGAAGAAAAGATGCTGTTTCTGTCTGATACTTAACCCGTAACCTTGGAGTGGCCTTCGGGTCTTGTTACGTGGTGTCCAATGAGTAAAATAAAAATAACGGTACGTTTGACGTTGCTACGTAACCCACCGTTATATTTTGAATCGACCAATCATTGAAATTCTCCTGTAGGTGATATCCAAGACGTTTTTCCACGGCGCAAGGAACGGAGACTGTGCTCTGGTGGAGCGGTACCACGAGCTGTTAGCCAACGTCAACGCCAAGGAACACGTGAGCAGTTTCCCATAAAAATGATTAACACATATCGATAATGAAAATACTTGATAGCTTTATTGCTAGACCATGCCCGAAGGCTAATTGCAAATAAAACCAACGAAAAAAAGGTTTTCAATGTATGTATACTTGACAGAGAAACGAAGTGATAACTATCCTAAATCTATTTCTACTTAAACTCTTTACATGATCTTTATATTGAATAATACAATGTCAAGTCTTAGCATCGAACAGGTATGTCCCTATGCATCCGATGAATATGGTGTAATTCCGGCTGGATTCTTCACGTTTTCTAGCTAGTGCACCGCTGGTTAGGATCTGTGTGAATGATGTAATGTCAAGTCTAGATCTTAGCACAGAACATATATGCTAGGGCACTGTTGGTGAGGATCTGACATCTGTGACTGTAATGTAACGTCACGTAACGTTTTCTACAGGACGGAAACACGGCCCTGCATATGGCTGCTGCCAAAGGTCATGTAGATGTCGCCGCTAAACTTCTGTCGTTACTGGCCGACGTGGACATTACCAATGATGTAAGTACATACATGGATATCGGTGTGATATTTTCTTAGCCTCTTGGGGTCGTGTGGCGTAGCGGTAGCGTGTTACGGACGAAGAGGTCCCGGGTTCGAAACCTACCCATGTCACCGATCTTGTGCCCTTGGGAAAGGCGTAACAAGTCGTTCGGTGTAATGTAGCCAGCTGCCGCCGCGCCGCGTGCCGCTGGGAAGCTGGTGCGTTACGCCGAAGGGCGGTTATACCGGCTATACAGATACAGATATTCGTAGATAATAAAAAATGAAAGGAAAACAGAGAAACTATGTGTGCGTTATCAAAACAACTTTTTTTCAGTTCGGAGACACCCCTCTGCACCATACAGGCACTAAAGGTCACCCGGAAGTCGCAAAGATCTTGATCGAATACGCCGCCTATGTTAACATCAGGAACGAGGTATAGTCTTACATGTTTACAATGTTTCATTTTAATAACGTAAATAATTTATTGTTAGAGAAATAATATAGGCCCTATTAGCACACGGTAGTGAATATAATAACATATATATTGAAGATATCTGTCTTAATGCGACAAAATACATTGAGTGGCCATGTTGATAATTTCCACCTTGTCAACTTCCTCGTAATATTTATTATTAGCATTCTGACTGTCAATCAATCTGACGTCACACATGTTTCAGGACGACGACACGCCCCTTCACTGTGCTGCCCGTACTGGGCATGCGTCTGTGGTAGCAGTGCTGTGCGAGAACAGGGCTCTCCGAAACCCCGTCAACAAGGTGGGCACACAATCACGATCATACCGTCAAATACACCGTCCCAGTTACACTCATAGATATTTCCCTTTTTCAACAATTGTAGTGATGGAAAGAAAGTTTAATAGCAAATTACATTGTCATACCTAAATGTTCTTTTTTGACGGTCTATTCCAGAACGGAGATTATCCCCTACATCTGGCTACAGAATGGGACCAATTCTTCGCGCTTAGAGAACTACTGAGACATGGCGCGGATGCAAATACTACAAACAAGGTACAAGTTTAGACAGAAAAAATAACTTATTGTTAATTTCCCGTCACATAACCCATGAATTCGTTTAACATCAGTCAGAAATCAATCCATTTCAATATACTTAGTTGTTTTTTTTTTGTTATACTAGTAACTGTAATGGCAAAAGTTGCAAACCTAACACTGAAAGCACATTTCAGCACCAAGGTCAGACACTGCCGTAAAGACCTTTCCCGTATGTCCCGCTCCCGTTTACTCAATGTCTGACATTTGATTAGTTTCTCTCGCCATTTCTGCTGCTCTTTGTAGGACCAGGACACAGCTCTTCACTTAGCAGCCTGCCTGGGTCACGTGGCACATGTAGAACGGCTGCTCTGTTACCGGGCAAACATACAGGCTAAAAACAAGGTAGCGGGCGTTTGTGTGGTATTTTGTGTATACGTAAATAAGTGGAGGGTGGAACTAGAGGAAGGGTGGCTACGTAGTGGCTTGGCTCTTGCCCATTATCTTTACGGTACACATTAGTAATACATGTACTGTATCATTTTGATTCAATTTGTTGATTGGTTGGTTGGTTGGTTGGTTGGTTGGTTGGTTGGTTGGTTGGTTGGTTGGTTGGTTGGTTGGTTGGTTGGTTGGTTGGTTCGCTGGTTGGTTGGTTGGTTGGTTGGTTCGTTCGTTAAGTTAGTTTTGTGTCAAAAGTAGGCCTAGGATTTCAAATCTACCATGCCTATGAAAATTCTATTAACTCTTGTGTCCTCCTATCAGATGAACATACTTTATATGTGCGTTTTTCTTATTGTTATTGCAGTTTGGGAAAATTCCGATAGAGTTGGCACGGAACATGAAGGCGTCTGAGCCCGAGAACACAGCTCACTCCGAGACCATCTTCCTGTTGGAGAAGGCGGAGGAAGACATCGAACAGGTGGGCAAATTCACAAGACAATGATCTATAAAACCAGTATGCAATCAAGAAAAGTATCGTAATTCAAAATTATGCCTGTCTGAAATAATAGTGATGTTGTTTCATAATAAATCGCAAACTCTTCATTTAAAAATTCATGGTTGTTCCCCTGCCCAGTTCACCCCTGAGGTAGAGTCGACTCTGCACTTCGCGGCGTTCTACGGTCTGGAGACGCTGGTCAGGAACCTGGTGCTGAAGGACAGGGCAAACGTCAACGCACAGGGCGCTCAGAAGGTAGGGGTGTTACTGTTACTGTTTGTAACTGTGACAAATTTGGTGTTGCCAATGATGTTGTGACATCATTAGTTGCAAAGAATGGCTACGTTACTAGTACTTGACACCTGTGTTAGTAATAGCTTCTGCATGGATACTTTATTAACTCTATCAGCTATAGCTTTCATACAATTCAAATACAGATGCAAACTTTTTGAAGTTTAAAAGAAACATTTAGTACAATTACATAACAGATCTACTACAACTGTAGTTAGAAATTTATCATGCAGGGTGTGAATTGTGTACGGTACGGGACTTTATTCTAGATTCTAGAGTGAATGTTCCTGTATTTGTGTATCTGTCTGTGATGTAGGAGAATCGGCTATATGAAATGTGCAGTCTTCATCAGGAAAATGTAAAAATAATAGTTTTGATATTGTTTTTTTTCAGAGTGGTGATTCTGCTTTACACGCAGCATCGCTAGGAGGCCACACCTCATGTGCAAAGATCCTGGTAGAAAATGATGCAGACATCAACATCAGAAACAAGGTAGGAACAGTTTGGTATTGTTCTGAGGATGCACTTTGAAGCACATTCACTTTAAAATCATATTGAATTTCATATTTTAGGAGTTAAACATCCAGGTATATCTAGATTTATAATCTTCGGATGATACGCTTCACAATTTGTACAATTATACTTGCTGTATTTTTCTAGATAGGTGACAGTCCTCTACACCACGCCGCCGCAAGAGGGCGCACCGACACGGCGTTCTACCTCATCCAAAACGGTGCCGACCTCGATGCTTTAAACGAGGTGAATTAATACAATGTACTACAAGTACTTTCACTGCAATGACTTTTCCACTGGTTAGCAATGGAGATGATTTTAACGACAAATGCAAGCTGATTTTGAATAAGATAACGTTTCTGCTACATTTAACCAAACTCACCGGGACTATAGAGTAGAGTATAAGTACTATAACTCCGGGATCCACTCTTGTACGGTTTCAGGCTGGGGAAACCCCGCTCCACCATGCTGGGCTGTACGGACATTCTCACACGGCCGCTCTGCTGGTGCAACAAGGCGCAGATATCCTCATCCAAAGCAAGGTACCGGTACCGGGACAGAGATAAACTTCAGAACTACAGAACACAAAAAAAGTCTGCGATCCTCGCCCAAAGATGTGTAGAGAGTTGAAAACACTTTGTTAGTTTTGACCACATATCAGAAAAGACTGTTTTGTCGTCTCCAGGCTTTGTACTCTCCAAACAGAGGTTCAGGCTTGGACGTATTTTTGGCGTGTTTCAGGAGTTTTCTCGGGCTCTCTTTTTCGTAATGGTATCTTTTTTTATCCCAGCCTAACACACGGATGCCAAATGGCAACTGTCCGGGCAAATGGATAGTACTGCCTGGACAATTTGATACTGTCTTTGCAATCACCGAAAGGTCTGCTTGAAGGTACTAGTATAGTATTAGAAGCGTTGCAAAAAAAATACATGAAACGTTCCGTCACGGCCCAGACTGATCTCCCGTTGTTTCCGCCCCACAGAAGGGCACGACGGCGCTGCACCACGCGGCAGGGGCAGGGTACGCACCGGCGGTAGACGCGCTCATCGACCTCAGGGTGGACATGGATGCCGTGGATCAGGTACATGTGTTAGGTAGTCGCGATTTTGCTGCATTTTGTTGTTGTCAGTTACTTTATGACATAACATTGCTACAAACTCTCAGGATAAAAAAATCAATACAGGTTGCAACTTCCGAAGGCAATCCTCAAGCTTTCAAAATTAAAAGAGTTGTGGGTTCTGTCCTTGGTGCTGACTGGTTAATCAACACTGGTATGTTTCAGGACGGGAACTCTGCCCTTCACTGGGCTGTATCCAGCGGACACCAGGAGGCGATGGAATCTCTGGTGGAAGGCGGGATAGATGTCAACATACAGAACAAAGTAAGTACTAAACTGCAGTATAGTATCGACCGCACGGAGACAAGAGGGGCGCTCCTAAGTTGACAGAAATGAATCTAACAAATGCCAGTGTTTGGGCGAAATGCAAAGAACTGCTGAAGACTGTTCAATTAATCTCTGCTGCCGTATTTAAAGTTTTGAAGCTCGATGTGATTCAAAGGATGTTTGTTTTGCCCAGTTCCAGGAGACAGCCCTGCACATGGCGTCCAGAATGAACCGCCTCGCGATGGTGCAGGTTCTGTTGGCGTACGGGTCCAACGTGCACCGCAGAAACACGGTATGTGTTGTGTAAACCATATCACTGCCTACATTAACTCTCTAACAAAATAGTACAATGTTATAGATGGTTGTCTTTCTACATGGAATAATCAGTTATTTCTATTTACTAAACATGTATTTGTATTGTTTCTTTTTAAAAATCCAGGGAGCTTGGTAAAAATGTATATGTATGTGTTTTTTGTTTGTTTGTTTGTGAAAACTAATGGAGTAATATCTATAGTATCCATGTATTTACTAAAGATGTAATTGCAGAAAAGTGTAACATTAACAAAGTGGAAAGGTGTACTGCTGAATATGGGACAATCTTCTTAGCAGTACTAGTTTTCATATCGTCAGACCTTTTTTTGCTAAAATTTTTCTTGCATCCATGTCCACAGGAGTATGCCATCGCCATGCAGTACGCTGCTCACTCCATCAACCCAAGAATAGCTCGCAGTTTAGCCACCTTCGGGTCAGACGTCAACATCGCTTGCTTCACCAAGAAAGGTAGGAACATCTTACTACAAGTTATCTACCACAATGAGTATTGTTCCTATTTTGTTTACAATAGTGCTACATGTTACTGATTTGTCTTATGAAAGAAAAACATGGGCAACAATTTTTAAAACCTATTGGAAAATTCAGTCTAAAGATAGCCTGAGTACCATCCTCCATAGTTTTTGCCAGCTCCCTGATGTCGCTGGCTACAATGGTATATTGATTATTGATGGCACCCAATGGCTATCCTCATAGAATACACAGCATGGAATGTTCCAGTGAACACTTTTTCAAAGTTTGGTTCCACGCTAACCTTGTTCAATTCCTCTCTCAGGTAAAGTAAAGAAAGGTGTCCTTAAAGAGAAGAAAGAACCGCCGCTGGGGAAGGTATCACCAATCAGCTCACCTAGACTGCCTTCATGGAGGAGAGAGGAAATTCAGGCACTAGAGAATCTGCCACAACTGGACAGCTACTACCCTGATGATGCAGCCCGAAGGGAGAGCACGGGGTTCAGGCACTAGGAATCCTACTACAGGTGGACACCTATCTCGGCAATACAGGTCCCAAAGAAACTCTATAGATGGTATTATTGATATGAGGTATTGATATACAATATTGAGTACCAATATCAGATTGAACAAAAGACATTGTCACACATGGTTTGGATACTGAAGACATTGTTGCAGTTCTCATTCGATTCTATAACTGTAAGGTAAATTATGTACACCCAGAGTTTGATTACAAGTCAGGTTTTCTATTTGCTGCGAGCCAGCTCACGGCACCAATGTGCAACATACAAACATGTCACTATAATGTTCTCTATGCACCTGATTTCACCTACAACATAATACAAAATCTCATACATTATAACAGAAAATCACAAGGTACATTGTAGCACCTGCTGGTTGCTAAAGAATAGTTCAGTCTATATTTGTATTGGACACAGGAGAAATCAGTAGTTAGGTTAATCCAATACAACCTCTTCAACTGAAAAATGATTGTGAACAGATCCTTGCTGTAAGGCTGCTTTTGTGGTCATACCTTCATTTGTATAAAAGGTGTCTTAAATAGTGTCATGAGAAGCACACTTTTTTCCTTATGACAAATTTGTAATTTCTAAGTGTAGCAAAACGATTTTTCAAAACGTACAATGCAAGACTTTTGACTGTTACTAGTATTAGATATTGTAATCACACAAATGGTACATGTACTGCTGTTTCTTGTGCTTGTGCTTAAGTTTATACCTTACAGTCTTACACAATTGGTAATGTTAATGTAACATTACATGACTTGTTTAAAAGGGCAGTCCTGCTCTTGGTCCATAATTGTACGTGCAAAATCAGAAGTAGGCAACTGTGGCTTTTAAACATGGACGGATCTGACTGAGAAGACATGCTTTGCTGGTGTAGGTAGTAAGTTGCTGTTTTTCCTGGCATGATGCTGCTGTAAAGTGTGGCAAAAACCTCACTGGAGAAGTGCGTCAATGTCTGTAGAAGCTCGCTGTTTCCTGAAAAACACAGTTTGTAACATGTAAAGCTTAGTAAAGAGAACAGGATTGATTTTGTTGTGCAATCATCATAGCATGATGTATATATACCATACTAACCAAACATTGCAATTAAAAGAAAAGTTCAAAACAGCTGACTTTGACTTTATTGGGATTGCAACAAGACATTACAATGAGGGCACTAGGCAGCTCGTAGCTGATGATGTGTAGTATATATATTATATCAACATACATGTATATACAATCAAATAATGATAAATAACAATTATAAGTTAAACGTAAAATTTAAAAACTGGCAGTAAGTAATACAAAAATTACCCGGTAAGACTATTAGGAAACAGTGGCTCAGATGGAAGGTAATCTTTTCAAACAGCCAGATTGAAGGTGATGTATATGTTATACTAGTACTCACTTTTTGGACTTGGATGACTTGGACTTGCCTGACTTTGACTTGCCAGTCTTGGGTCTGGGTAAGGATGCCTTCAGGGCGCCCTCCTCAGTGTAGGCCAGGTACGCACCGGACAGGTCTGTATCTCTCAGCTGGGAATGATGGAGTACAAAAAAGTCTCAAAATTTTTCTAGCAAAAGTGTTCTAAATTATAGTCTCTGGATACAGAAAATGATGATTCATTAGCAAAGATAGATCACAACCACATGTTAAGTTACATCTTTCATTTTGTATCATGTTATCATAATGTGAAAAGCTAAGATGGACAGTGTACCTCCTTTGACTTGTCCCTGTCTGGAAGGGGGTCTGTTTTCTCATGTTGTTTCCTGTGTACGCTACACATTTCTGGAAAACAATGGAACAGTTTAGTCAGCCTCATTGCAACATCCATATGTTCCACTATAGATCAACTACATGTATGTAATTTTGCTTTTGCATGAAGGCAGTTATGACATTCAAACAGATTTTGTACACTTTTTAAAATCATGTTTCAAACAAACCAGACTTACCAGCTGCCATTCCCCTATCTCTTCATTCCAGGTCACATAATTCTCTATCATCTCCTACAGCAACAAAACAAGAGCAGTAATCAGAAATCTAGTGTAGTCTAGTATCAAGAACACATCAGGAAGAGTTATCTTGCAAGTGCACAGACCAGGGCTCTAGGCTGGGAGTGAATGTGCCTTACAGAAGAGATGCATATATGACTGATATATGACTGATATAAAGTCACACATGAGGAATGGGTTATCTACCATGACATGTGTATACTTATGATGCGTTTCCATGCTTTTCAACAACAACACCGCTTTTACACCTCATTGGAACTGGCACTACTAATTTAGATACCCAAGCAAACATAGTCTATAGAAAACCCAGTGCTTTGGCTTAAAGGGAATAAAGAACAGTGATTGACAACCACATGGCATGACAACTTTAACAAAGACAAGTCGTTCCCTACTGGCTTGGCTGACTGCCCAGTTTGGAGGATGCTGAACACCTTGTCCTTTTTTGGCGAAAATGTGGGTAAAGCAATAACAATATTGAGGTATTCCTACGATGATTGGACATTTTGGCGAAATCAGATATAACTGATTAACTTCTGTGGTAATGTTAGTACAGTTGTATTTTGTTTTATTTACTGTGGAAAGGTGTGCTCACATGACACCATATTCATCAACAATTACAACACAGTCACAAATGCCACTTGTTTTGTCTACCACCAATTCTATTAAGAATTGAAATTAAGAAAAGAAATGCCTTGAATTAGTAACTTTACGTATATGTACTTGAACACTTTTTACAAGAAAGCAGATAATCAGGGTTTCTTAAACACCTTTCCTGAAAAGCACTGTATGGGGGTTTTGAGCACCGCATTTAGGGTTTTACTGCTAGACTACCTGGAATTCCTTAGGGATGAAACTGTCGATGATGAGCATCTGTAGGCGGAGCTCCCTCTCCAGCTGCCTGATGTTCTCCAGTAGACCCTCCATCTCTCTCTGGTGCTCCTGCTGAAGGTCTGCCATCTACAGGTAAGTACCAAGGAAACAATGGTTAGCAGGGCTGCGTACCTAAACATAACATCAGCTACAGGTACAGGTACAGGTACCAGTACAGAGGTTTAGGTAAGCTGTACCTGAACAATTTGACAAATTAACATAGTTTCTTGAGAACCTCCTCATAACAATAGAAAAAGTAATAACATTGACAGGATCATTATTCAAATAGAAAAGGACAAAACTAGGTGCTCTTATGTCTTATTCAAAGAAAACAGAACCATGTGGATGCTCTATAGCTAGCTGCCTCAGAAAAATGTCTTATGCTCCCTCTAAATGACACTCTGTGTTGCACAAGGCCACCGGAGTAGTGAACTTTTTATCAGACTTGTACCTAATCAATTTTTGCAGTACTGTAGTATGGTAAAGGATGCTCTAGATCTGGAAATGTTTACCTCAGACTTGGCAGCCATGAGCATGGTCCAAACTTTCTTCAGTTTCTTTGTCTTCCCAGATGCTTCTTCTTGTAAGGAGGAGTATTTCTCTTCAATGTCTACTCTCTCGGCCTGAAATCAAGTCATGTCAAGTTCAATATCATCATTAAATCAACAGTCAGGAGAAGACAAGATAAGGTATACAACTGAATTGCGTTTTCAAGAAATACATTTACCTTTGCATACAAAGATATAGAGATTCATATAGAAGGAAAGAAGGAAATCAAGTTAGATGCTGAAGTATATGCAAGGCTTGAATGTACAGCATTTTAGTAAAATCCTTATCTAATTTCAGAACACACCCTTTTGTTAATATTACTGGTTTTACCAGTACTCAAGCTTTATCTAAAATATTGAGCACACAACCAAATAAAGAGTGCATCTCAAAGACTTACAGCCTTTTCCTCCAGCTCTCTCCTGAGTTGTTCTTCCTTGGCCTTCCTCTCGGCCAGTTCGTGAGCAGACTCCTCCAGTAACTTCTCCTGTTCCTCTGCCTTCTGCAGCAGATCCACCCCGCCCACTATCACCTTCTTCTCTATAGACTTCAGCTTCTCCACCAGGGCATCATGCTCCTGCCTGGGGGAGGGGGGCAACAGACATGGAGGTAAGTACAGTTGAACTTGTCAAGATGACAACCCAGGGGACCGAGGAAAAGTGGTCTTTGTAGACAAATGGTCTTCTTATACTTTATACTAAATGGTGACAAGACTAGACAGGGAACAAGAAATCTGCAACAAAGTTTCCACCCATTATACAATATGGGTAGAAACTTTAACAATTTTTAAAACAAAGTAATCCAGATTTTTTAAAAAGGCCATTTAATTGTTTAATAATCTGGTGTCACCTTCACATTTCTAGTATTTTGTTGAAGCACGTCTTACTTGAATCACACATTTTGACTTGTTCAGTTTGCACGCCACACGTCCCTGCTTCAAGTTGCTTCTTTCAATGAAATGCAATGAAACCCTGCCATGAGAACAACTCTCGAGAACATTTTGAGTCACAACAGCCTGAAGAGTCATTTTCCGTCCACGTACTTGGACTTGCTGAGCTCCTTCTCTCGAGCCTCCAGCTCGGCCTGGACCCTGTTCTTCTCCTCCTCCTCCATGTCCTTCTTCTCCTCCAGCTGTTTCCTCTCCCGCTCAATCTCCGCCTGCATCTCAGCCATCTTCTCTGCAGACAGTTTGCTCTTCTTTCCTACAGAAACAAGAAAAGTACAGTCTTTCCATTCTACGACTAATTGTGATGAGACAGGGTGGAGCATGCTGTGTGCTGCAACAGTTGACTACAGACGAGACAGTATGAGAGCTTAGCCTGGCATCCATCCTGTTCTCGTTCCAGTCCGCTCCTCTAAATGCCTCCCTGACAAACAATCTGACAGACTGTTTAACTGTTTAAAGGAATGGACTGGAGCTATGTAGAATACGAGCGATCGCTGTTGTTGTTTACATCGTATACATGCAAATTATTTGAAGCCATATGCAAATTATTGGTAGGCAAATCGTCACCCGCTTTTTGCCTACCACTTGCTGGCCGCGATCGCTTGTATAAGACAGATACCAGGCTGATGAGAACTTGGCACAACAGTACATGTAATAGCAGTTGCACATTCCATTAGATTTATCCATCTGAAAGGAAATATCCAAATCTTCAAATCAGAAAAATGAGCTGAAAAGCAAAGGCACGTCAGCGATGCGCTGAAGCCATGACACATCCTGCAGCAGCTGATGTTGATGGGCGGTCACACAGGACAGGCACACGGAGGCTTTCCACGGGGCAAGGGAAGGAGGAACACTTACTCTGTACACACACTGACTCAGGGGAGCTGTCAGATTCTGACGAGTCTACAGGTCCAGACATACAGGAGAGAACAGGTCAGACAACAGAAAGGGAAGATACAGAGAGAAGACATACACTGATAAAACATAGCTATAAGTTTTGTTCATATGCCTATGTTCCTGATTAAATCACTCGGTCAGCTGCCCGAACATCCAACTGACACAAAAAGAAGTGGCTAGTAAAGCCGTGGACAGCAGAACTTACATTACACAGATTATCCTGTGAGTAGGAAATATCTTTATTTGACAAATGTTGACAAGACATTTAATGCAGACTACTAAATCACATTATGGACCTACAAACTGAAACTAACATTAACAACTGAAAAGCATCACTGCCATTATAGCATTCTCACATCTCATCAAATATATTGTGTGTTTGTTTGTAAGTGGCATACCTTTCTTTCTTCTCTTCTTTCGTTCTGTCCCGTCCACAGCTCCGTCTACTTCATCCCCATCCTCCTCGTCATCAGTCTCCTCCTCCCCAGACTCCCCATCACCTCCATCCCCTTCTGCAACATCAGTCAGACAAACATCAAACAACCACAGTTGGTTGGATAGTTACTAGGACACTAGGTTACAATCCAATATCAAAAGACACTGCAGCTGACCAAAAATTTCAGATTGTTCAACAAATTACATAGATGTCTTTGACTGAGTTTCAAATGTTTTGTGTGTTTTGCTGTCTTTTGATATATACATGTATTCTAAAAACTTTTATTCCAATAATGAAATCATGGGTTACACAAATCCAATTTCAGTCACTCAGTCAGCTACTAGTATGAGTTTTTCAGAACACTGAGCCAAAATCCATATAGCCTACCGCTCCCAGATATGGACCAAATGACTGATAAGTGCTGTGGCCATGAGGCTATACAAAATACTGGTGCAAGTTAAAGAAAACAGGACAGCATATCTTCATCTTATTCTAAGGACAATATCATACTCAACCAGTCAGGTCCAAGGATGTACATTACAGGACTTCACTACATGGTAAAATGATGTAAAATTGTAAGTACATAACATGTGACTTTACTCACTGCCAAAAAAAAATTGTGTGTCGATGGTGATATACATGTATTACACAGTAGGCTATATACACTTCTACAAATTTGAAAATACAAAGGGGAGACCATTACAGTCTATTTGGTGCAAATGTATCAGATACATCTAGCAGTTTAGAGAAAAAAATACTTGATAAAACCTAAAAAAAATTGAGGGGTAGAAAATGCTAAGCAAGCATGGTTCAACCAAAGGTCATAAATATATTTATAGGGGAAACAGAGATATTATCATATTCAAGTATGATTCATGTTTGCATACAGAGTACACATTTTTTCCTGCAGACAGGTTACCGATTGTGCTTGCAATGCTGTATTCCATTGCATCAAAATATATTTATGATAATACTAGCTTCATACTAGATTGACTGTACTCATCATTTCTTGCTTTTTGAAAATGGTCCACAATGAAAATTTCTAGTCACTTAGAAGCTAGTGCATCTCAAAATTGACAGCAGTAGTCAGAAAAAAACAATCTTTATCTAAATTTTCTAAACACCTGGTCTATCAAAAGTTTTCATATTTGCCTCTGTTTCTTTGTAAAAAAATTATGCCAATTTTTTTTTTAATAATTAGTCAGCCAGTATGAGCTGTTCAAATGAACAGAGCACAATCAGTAGGCCTGTCCAGGCGGTGGTTTGCGACAGACTTGCCTTTGCGGATACCGCTAGCACCTGGCGATCAGCAAAATCATGGAGAACAGAGGGGAATGGGGGAGCGAAAGCGGACATCATGGGAATGTTATCACAATAGTTTTATTTGGTAAGCATTGATATAAGATTTATGTACACCCTTGAGACAGGCATGCATTGTAGTTCTGGTGGTTTGGGAAGACTAACATGTAACAGTATGTGCATATTATACCATCATGCACACAACACTCTATGTCTTACTACACCAAAAACAGGTTTTCAAAAAAGAAAAAAAACTGTCGTAAAACTATCACTGTACTGTACACAATTTATTTACAATGCTTGAGCATTGAATGACACATACACACCTGACACATATAAGATGACATCAACAAAGTTTTGTATTTTTAAGGGACAAAAATCTCTTAAGTCTAAGACAATTCATCATGTACACATATAGATGATTTTGGTACTGTCACTTGAGACCACACATGCCAAGGGATAATCCAAAATTTTACATGGAGGGGCAAGTGCATGACATAATATCCAAATCGTACAATCTTATCCCCCCAAAAAGGCTGCCCTTCCCTTTGGAATTTTGGAACATCCAAGCTAACATTTCATAATAAAGGTTGCTTACCATCCTCCAATTGTTGCTTGAGCTTCTCTATTTCCTCCTGGTACTGTCTTAGCAGGGCATCCTTAGGGTCTTCGTTGATCTTGGCCTTGTTCTTGATGTTCTTAGCCCTGTTGGCATATCTTAACGTGCTGATGGTTTCATCAAAGTTATAGTCTGCTGGGCCAGCATTTGCAACCTGGAAGGGTGGGGGATAATTGTTAGTTGTTAGAATATGGCAACTTGTAATTGTTCCTATAAAAATAATACTAGTACCCTGTATGTATGAAATATGTGTGATTTATTAGGCCTTTATCTTTTTTATATATTTTGTCTGACCCTTACCTCTTCCCTCATGATCTCAAAGAAAAGTGGCCTGCAGGCTAAAATGAATTTCTCATGAGTAAGGAATGGTTGAAACAAAAAATGATTAGAAATTCTAAGTTTCCAATGGATTCCTCTTATTTCCTTACCATCACAGTCTTGGAATTCCCTCCTAATGAATCCTGCAGTAGTCTGGTGAGTTTGGAGTTCCTGTATGGAATATGGGTGCTCTTTCCGTCCACCAGGGCTGATATAACATTCCCCAGGGTGGACAGGGACAGGTTGATCTTTGTGGCCTCTTTCAGCCGCTGGCCGGTCGCTCCTGTCTTGCTCTGACGTTCTGAGCCCTAGAAACACAACAGCCATTTAAATCCATGCAGTTTGATAGGAAGCTGCTAGGAGGATCATTTCAAAATCTAATCATATCTTACTAAGGACATATGGGCCTACCTACATATTAAATGAAAAATCCACCAAAGACAAGATTTTTTAACCAAGTCTAAGAACCAATGCTAGCCAAACATTAAGCTACAGTACGTTGTTTTCACAGACGGAGGCAATATGAACAATTTCATTCTTTGATAATTTATAAGGAATGAAAGGTACACTTTCTACAGGTACATAAATTGTTAAAGTCACTAAATATGTAATTGAAACAGGATAGCTGTTCAAATAAACTACATTGTATGCCCTTAATGAAAAAAAAAAGAAAAACAAAGTCCAGCTTACAGCTAAATCCACCAGATGAAGTTTTCCGACTCTGACATGGTCCTTCCCATCCAGTCCTTTCTCACTCTGCTCCACAACAATGGTGAAGATAGCATGGGAACGAGAGCTGTGCTCATTCATGTTGGTGGCTCCTACCGACCCTGGACAAGAGATCACAAACATATACAACCAACATTTCAAACACACTGGACAGTTTGAGTAGCCCATTACATCAATTTGCTCAGTCTTAAACAGTTTCTAGCATTTTTATCTAGCATAATAATTGAACATACTAGTAGTACAGGATCTGACAACAGTTTAAGATTTCTGAAGTAATTGTAATAATTTTGATAGAGCTTACTGTTTTTGTCCCCTAATGTCATGACTCTGTCC
>NW_017803379.1:2856265-2878255 GCF_001625305.1 Branchiostoma belcheri | reverse complement strand
CTCTGTCCATGTCATCTGCATTCTTGGCCACCACAGTAGAGAGATCTTTCACATAAACACCCACGTCTGGCCTCTCTTTTACCTATACATGCAGAGAAAAAATAAGCATCATTTCCAATACAGATATCTAACAAAAAGGTTTAAACTATGACTTTACCATGAGAGGGAAAGACATACCTCTAATCTTTTGTTTTGGTCCTTGTGTAGTAAGTCCTTGATTTCTTCATTGTAGATCTCAAGATATGATACGTGAACTAAGAAACTGGAATAAATGTACAAGGAGTTAAATCCAACATGAACCTTCTAACATAAATTTCATGTTTACAACAATCAAGAAGAAGAAGAATCAAATCAAGTATTCCATACATGTGTCCTGAACAGTTCAACTTGAAAATTTTCACAAAAACATACTTTCATGCCACTTTCCTTGGATTTCTAACAACAGTAACTGTTAGAACATGGTGACTCACTTTGACTTGTCTGCTGCTCTAGCAATGTGCCCAAATATGTGTGCAAAAGAGTTGGGAATGATTCCTCTGAGCTCAGGCTTGTCCCTCACACCCTGCATGGTGAAGGTCTTGCCTGTTCCTGTCTGTCCATATGCAAATATGGTTCCTGTAAAGAAAATACAAATACAGAGTTGATACAGCAGTAGTAGAATACTTCTTGCAGTGACCAGTAATATTGAAGAAAATTTTGTTCCACTATTCTTAAATACTTTCTGAAAAGTCCAAACCTAAACCCATGGCCATGGCATATACAAAATTGAATATTGGCAAACATCCTTCTATCAACTGATACCTTTGACCCAGTGTTGACGTCACACTTCAGAGAAGACATGTGACAAGTCTCACTGAGTCAATTTACTGCAGAAGACTAGAGTGACTGGTCAAAAGCTCTCGTCTAGGTGAGAACAATTCTTTTGAATTAGAACAAAAGTTTTAACTCCAAACATGTAAATTATTCCTTGTTCCTGTAGCCAGTTCTTACCATTGTAACCTTCCAGTACTGACTCCACGATGGGCCTGGCCACCAGGTTGTACACGTCCACCTGTTTGGAGTCGGGTCCGAAGACGGTGTCAAAGGTGAACTGTTTGGGCGGCTCGTTGGGGGAGTTGGGTTTGGTGACGGTCACCTGGCCGGTCACCTCGTCCACCTTGACCACCTGCTTGTACTGCTCGCGGACCTCCTTCTCGTTCATGGGGCGACATCGCACCACCACGCGGACGTTGTCCGAGTCACGCTCCTTCTTGTCGCTCTGGGTGATTTATGAATGAACTTTATTCCTCAAAGACAGATGTATGACAACATGGACAATGCAACCAACACAATCGCTACCTGGCCCGGTCGTGTCGTCTCCCACTGTTGAGATTTTACGGGTCGGGCTACAGGCCTGTCTACCCTAACCTGGGATATGTGATCATATTCATTAATTTTCATCTATCTGCAGTATACTGTATAGGCTGAACTTAGACTTTCTTCTTCGTCTTCTACTTGAACTTGATGCAGATTCTGTGTTGTCATAGTGAATGATATGGGGCAAGTTTCATAGACACTTCCATCCATATTTTCAGGCTAACACTGGTCGTTGTGAATAATACATATGAAATTTATTGATTTATATTGTTATCAACACCCCCTTTATGTCATAAACGTCCTACATTTGCGCAAATTCACTGCTCCGAACATCCCCATTCATATAGAATGGCATGAAATCTAAGTCTTATAATGACGGGCTTTCAATCTAATTCATAAGCTACAGATTTTCCTTCCGATCTAAAACTGGCAGTTGATATGTTGTGTGCCCCCCTCCCCCAAAACTGTCAGGCAGAAGACAATGAACAAGATTTGCAAAAAGTAGCAGCTTAATCGGTACTATCCTTCAAATAAATAATCTCGGCCGTTTCTCTATGTTATAAAGGAACCATCTACCCCGTTTCTAGCACTATATGCCCCAAAATATTGGCAAAGTGGACCAAAACATCCGCTTACCGGCATCTCCCTCCTACCGCTAGGATCGTTTCCAAAATATGTAGGATGACGTCACCTAACAAGGGATGATACATTATTCACCTAGGTTGGCTCTCAAAAAAATTGAACCAAGCAAAAATGTATCTCCAATCATCTCAATCGTTGGAAAAAATACAAATACTTATAAGATTATTTCTAAATGTTTGTAATATAGTTTATAAGGGAAATTTGTTGGTATTGTAAAACGTATGTAGACTACTTTTGTACCATCCCTACAAAGGGGTCAAGGTTCAAACCTGTAGAGCAAGCTATCATGGCCGACTTGTGGTAAGTTGCAGTGATTCAGTCGATCTTTTCCCTTTTTGTGGCGTCAATTTTCACCTCAGAGGCCTTTGCACTCGACAAACAAGTAAAGTAAGCAGTTATCTTCAAATGAAGACTGTTATAGCTGTAGAAATTTAAGGGGAAAGGGCACACAATGGCTCTGAATACGTGCTAGTTTAGTGTGCGTACGTTGATCATTGATTAGAAGGGGGCAGGGCATACAGTACACATGTGATTGTAGATACGTGATATATGGTTCGTGTAGACTTTGATCGCTTAGATCGTAGTATCTGTAACCACTCTAAATGTTCGTCTACGTTACTTTTCCTGAAAACTGTGGAAATTTAAGGGAATTAGACTATTATACGTCGAACAGCAGTTAAAGGTTTCAAGTTGAGTCTGAATCATGTGACTACCACATGGCCCAGGGTCGGCTGCATTTGATGCGATCACTTAACAAGCATTTAGATTTTAGCTTATTTGACCTATCGGTATAAACTACAGTTGTCTATGAGCACACATTTGACATAACATCGAAAAAACTATCTAGTATGAGACAGTAAAATTTTGTGATTGACCTGTGTGCATACATTTGGAACAAAGGAGCAGTAAAATAATAGTAACACCAGATGACCGGGTACAGATACAATCATAACACAGGTGCAGGTGGAACAGCTTTACTGTAAACATGTGTTATCCTCCTGGCCTGAAAGCATGTTCCATATCCTGCTCACGATCGACCAATAGAATATGCATGTAGGAAGGACCTCCTTGCATGCAGTAAACAGATGAATCATAGCTCACAAAATATCCCGTTGTCCTTATGTGGAAATCATTTAAAATGTACATGTAACGTTACATGTTGATGTAAGGTGCCACTGCAGAACACATTACTGTTTGTTTTTGTTCAGATTGTCACTTCACAGAAGTCTTGAAACGTGAACTGATAAACAAGAGGATCAACAGGAAGTACTTTTGAACCCAGAATTTCATTTCTTAACAAATTACAATGTATATATGGGTTATCATGTACTTAGCCACAGAGTTTACATGAATGACAAATATCACAAGACATGTCATCTTTACCGATATTGCCTTTTTATTACACTTATATGGAGTCATCCTTACATGTATTTTCCAGACATTATAATGCACTGTCAATGCAATACCAGTGTACTACACATGCAGAAGTGGACCAGAGCCAATGACGTCATAACAGCTTTATGACCTGAGCCTAGCAACAGACAGTGTTTGGGAGTTGTGCAGCTACTGTAGATATTTGATGATGGTGCTGGGTACACTGTGTAAGCTGGTCCAGCGACAGACCTACACCTGTCTGTCTCACCGCTATGGCACGGTGCTGTGCTTCGGGGGACTACTGTTACTCACAGTGTCAGCTTTCCAGTTTGGGGAGGTACTTGTACTTTGTCAATTTGTATTGCAATTTTTAAAATCCTTTACATACTATTGTTACAAACGCATTTAAAATTGTCCTCTCAGTAATATCCTGGTTTACAGTATTGTGAAGGACTGGATGATGGTCATCTGGCTTTTTGTAAAATGAGAAAGAATATTTGCCATCATCTTTGTTTTTTCATAAGAAAGAAATCTTTAGTTGCAAACGTATTGAAGATTTAGTCAACAACATTTTGACTTGAATGTGCCACTCACTCACTCATTGTCCGGTTTATCGTCTGTTGTTCCCCGTCTTCCGAGAGTTAGACTTGCTTGCACTGCCACAGATGTTAATCTGAGTCACATTATTTATGTCGATTTCATGTGTGTCATACTTGCTAAGAATACCGGTAAGACCAGTTTTCACCAACATGTATCATGTCACACTTTTCCCAGGTAATGTTAGAGTGGAGTAAGGACCAGTATGCAGCCATGTTTAGCGCCTATCACGACAACATTGCGAGCAAGTCGTTCCAGGATCGCCTGTGCCTGCCTGTACCCATTGATGTTGTGTACACGTGGGTGAACGGGACGGACCCAAAATTACTGGAGGGACTACGCAGACTCAAAATGGACATGGAGCTGGAAATCAACAAGTAGGTCACATTGTGTTCTATTTTCTCTCTTACATGATGTTACACCTTACATTGTACCAAAATTGGATCAAGCAGAAGGCTTGGACAATTTTGCCGCTTTCTTTCATTGTAAGGCAAAGGAATGTTTTTTCCCTCTATGTGGACCTACATGTGCACTAAAACGAGACATGCTGTACTATAGTATGTACAATGTAGAATTTACCATATGTAGCCTGAGGGCAGTGTTCCAACTCACTAGTTCTTTAGTCCAAACAATGCAGCATTATTGATTTTATTGTGTTGTTTAGAAGGATATCCTGTACTCTTTTTTGAGGGGGAGTGTTGCTGACCTCCCATTCCTTTTGTTTGTAAACAGCTGTTTCATGGTCCTTTTTGGCGATGCTCAGGGGCAGAGCCGTTAGTATAGTTCTGAGTTGAGTACATTTGTATATTGTAAAAAATTCCATGTACACATTCCCAAGGGAATTCTTTTGAGATTGGCCTTTGCACATATCAGGTAGAGAATCAAATGTAATGATTGGCTTAGGGCATCAAAATGCGGTAGTTTATTACAGCTTTTTCCCCAGATACATTGTACTTCAATAAGTTTTCTGGATATTAATGATCAGTGAATATTCCTTTTTTGCAGAACTAAGACAGGCCCAGAGACCAACCAAACAACCGATAACAGCAGTAAAACCAGGTGTAAGTTAAAAGACTGTGTGTCAGTCCCAGCTGTGGTGTTGGTACCACCGCTACCACCCGAGATGGGGTTACCGGAGGTCCGTGCAGAGTTCCCCGTCTTCCTGCTGGCCAGGAGCGTGGAACACCACACGGCGCTGGGCGATCCACCCGTCAACATCACAGTCATCAAGTTCTCCTCTCAAGTAGAAGGTGAACTTTTTCACATGTACAGCACAGAGGTTTTTGCATAGGAAGATCACACCTTGTCTTTTGCGTAAAAGTTGATAGAATGTTGAATGGTTCAAAACAGAATTCACACCAAGTTTTGCAGCTGAGCTTTTTTGGGGGAATACGTGTAGTGTCACATGGAAGTTGCAAAATTGTGTCGCCAGTTGATAATTGTTCACTAGTTACACATCACTGTTCTCTTTTTGTAACATGACTTTGCCAAAACTCAAAACCTATTTTGGTAACACCACAGGATTTCATGTTGTTTCTCTATCAAACAATATTTTT
Source organism: Branchiostoma belcheri (assembly GCF_001625305.1). Lineage (NCBI taxonomy): Eukaryota > Metazoa > Chordata > Leptocardii > Amphioxiformes > Branchiostomatidae > Branchiostoma > Branchiostoma belcheri. The sequence goes on along the minus strand of NW_017803379.1, from coordinate 2,872,730 downwards.
TAACCATCACTTTACCATTTTCCCTCCACACAGTCAACGTAGTTCTGAAGGAAACCGTGGAGGTAAACGGGGTGAACGTGTCCCTACAACAAGGCTACCTGACCAGTGACTGGACGGTACCTCACAGCGTACTCCTGAAGGACACAGTCATGGTCACTCACCTGCCAAGGCAGGGAGAAGAGGAGGTCAAGGCCATGTTAGAGGACAAGTTCAGAGAGAAGGTCTCCTCTGTGGAAGTGTACCTGGAAAAGAGGGTGGCCGTCATGGATGTACCAGACTTTAATGATATGGACCTTCTGCTCAAGGTAACATCATCTGGACTTACTGTTTACAGCTCTTTTGAATAACTTTGTACAGGGTAACACTTGGACTCTATTGGCTCATTGCCACTGTTACCTGCACATGTTGGTAACAGCTTAGAAATGCAAGAGCCTCAACTTGTCAGGTACCTTTCCTGTGGATAAGATACATGTACTCATAATGTGTTCTTTTTTAGTTGCTTTCCTTACTTGCTGCCCTTAATGCCAGTCCTGATATGTGCATGTTGTAGGGCAGCAACAAAAGCTCTCCAGTTCTTTCTTCTGCATATATTATCGTAACTTTTTTCATGTTCTTTATCTGCCAGTTGTTCTAACAATAACTGCCTTCTGTTCTTTCCTTCAGGACGGTGATGTCACCAATGTGACGATAGGGAATGACACAGTAAGATTGACAGCTGCCAGTCTGGCCTGGGATCTCACAGATGATCTGTCCTTCCATGAAGACATTGCACCAAGCAGGTACATGTTCTCAGAGAGATAATCCTTGTAAAGTTTCTGAGATGTGAAAAGAACAGATTTTCTTTCTGTACTTGCTAAACAATTCTGTATCTGTAAACTACCGGTATTAGCCGATTTGACCCCCCCCCCTTCAGCGTAACACACTGGCATTGTAGGCACACGACGTGGTAGCTGTCTATATTACACTGATTGACTTCATACACCTAGCCTTTGCACATCTAAGTCTAAACATTGTTTAAAGCTATCAAGTGATTTGTGATAAAGTTGAGCAAGTACAAGTAATACATGTGTATCTGTAATGGGTTTCCGGAAAAGGCTGTGCTGTGCATGTGCATGTGCTGTGCCCCTCTTCAGGGCCCCAAGCCATCACATGTTAAAGGTGCCCTAAGCGATATCTGGGCATTATAATTGGAAATATTTTGAACAAGACAATCTTTATGGTATTGACACATATTGCCAAGTATCAGCATATTTACATCATTATTTCATACCATTGGCTGCATTATGAAACTTTTTACGCAAAAATTTTAAAATATTCTAATTATGCTAAATTTCGGTGTTATCAACAGTTACTATCACTTCTTAACACATTTGTGTCATTATTTCATATTTCTGACGTATATTTTGTGCGTTCAAACAATCTTGTTCAGTTCCCGGTGCCACCGGTTTGCTCAGGACAACAACAACAACAACAGGCAGTGGTTGGCCCCCCTAGTGTGGCTAATTGGTCGGGCATGACAGGATAGATAGACAGGAGCACATGTCACAAGATTGACTTTTTAATTGGAAACACTCATATCTTTGACATGAAGCGGAATATGATTATCAACTTAGTGTATCTTATTGGGTATCAATAAACTGTGCCATTATCCCTTCAAAAGAGATAAAAAATCTGGTAAATGATGAGGTCTTTCAGAAATTTGTACAAAGCTGTCAACTGACGCCCCACTGGGAGGTACATGTACCATATGTGGACAATACCATATGTTTGTCTCCACCAGACTCCTTTGCAGGCTGAATAAATAGTAGAAATTGGCTAAGGGGAACATCATTGGCCAGAGGAGTTGGCCGGCCATAGAGGGTCCAGCTTACCTGCAGGAGACTAACCATACATGTATGTGCGGTGTGGCCAGAGGTTTGAACAGAAGATCATTCACAGTTTTGTAAGCTCATAAGGAGCAAGGATGTTGTATTTTTGTTGCTGCGTATTATTCTGGAACACTAAAGGGTTAAGTCAACGTACTATGTAAAGAAAAGAATGGAAAATATACTTTTTGTATTGTCAAAAAGTCACATAATGGCTTGGGGCCCTGAAGAGGGGCACAGCACATGCACATGCACAGCACAGCCTTTTCCGGAAACCCTATCTGTAATATGTCATTATTTGATTCTTCACCATCACTAATCTACCATCACAACTTGATTGACAGGTTTGAAGACAATGAAGAACTGAGGTACTCCCTACGTTCCATCGAGAGGTACGCGCCGTGGGTCCGACATGTTTACATCGTCACCAACGGTCAGATCCCGTCCTGGCTCAACCTGGACAATCCCAGACTGACCATCGTGACCCACAGCGACCTGTTCCCCAACGCCAGTCACCTGCCGTCCTTCAGCTCACCTGCCATCGAGGCACACCTGCACAGGATCCCCGGACTGTCCAACAAGTTCATCTACCTGAACGATGACGTGATGTTTGGTGCTGAGGTCTGGCCGGATGACTTCTACACACACTCACAGGGGCAGAAGGTATGATATTGCTACTGCACTTGATCTTTACACTGGTAGAATTTTTTACATCTCTTACCCATGCACATGGGCTTTTTTTGTGTTTCTGTCTGAAGACACTTGGTGAAAACATTGATTTTCTAGGAAACTAATCCTCCGCCATTGTGTTCTGCAACTGCAATTGTGGAAACATCCTGCAGATGCAGAACATATTATTTGTATTTTGCATAATATCGGTATCTGTATCTGTATAGCCGGTATAACCGCCTTTCGGCGTAACACACCAGCACAATATCTGCAGTCCAATGCAGAATGTCCTATCAGTGGTCGAAATACTTTTTTTCAGTACTCTGCAATATTGCAGAAGAGTCAAAATTTTGTTCTTCAATTTGGAAATACTTTCTGCAAATACACAAGCCTCCATATTACAACCTTTCTGCAAATACACAAGCCTCCATACTACAACCTTCTCAAACCAATAATTCCTTTTTTACATCATATATAGCTTTGTGAATCTGTACAGTAGCATTACTGGACTGCAGGAGAATTTCAGGTTTATAAGCATAAACTATTGATTAATATGCAAATTAGTGAAGACAATTTTTTGGAAGTCCAAAAGGAAACAAAAGTTAGACAAGTCAAGACAAGGATGATGCAAATTAGTGAAGAAGCTCCTGTTGTTTCAGAACAGTCTGTCCCTGGGGCCTGGAAGTTTTAGTTTGCTAAATTGAAAACTGATGAATCTGGAGCCTATTTTTCCTTCTGCAAAATTGCAGATTGTATAATTTTTTCTTCTGCAATCTTGAAAATCTATCTGCAGATTGCAGACTGCAGGCAGGTATTTCGAACACTGCCTATGCTACCAGTCATATACACATTGTATGTTAGTGAAAAGTGTGCTGTACATGTACCCTCCCCAGGTCTACCTTGCCTGGCCAGTACCCAACTGTGCAGATGGCTGCCCCTCCTCGTGGATCAGGGACAACTACTGTGACAAGGCCTGCAACAACTCAGGTACATATCTTTTGCTTCTTTACTTGTTTTAGCTCTGATACCAACCATTTGTTCTCATGCATATTTACTGAGCTTGAGGCATAACATAAACTTCTATGTCCCCAAAGTATTCATACTGGATAGAAAATTTTTCCTGTAACAATAAAAAAAAGTGTTTGTGTTTTGATTTTTGCTAAAAATGTAGAATGTGAATGGGATGGTGGTGACTGCCTTGGAGCAGCTGGTGCCGGACCAAACCAAGTGCACGGTATAGGACAGGACTCCGGGGCCAACATCATGTACTGTAACCCCGGCTGTGCCAACAACTGGCTGGCTGACAGATACTGTGACCAGGTATGGACTTCTACTTCTACACAATACTCAGACAATTGGCCCAACTTGTGCAGCCAATGGGGTGCTGTAAAAAAAGAAAAAGTGACTGTGACAAGACAAGACAAAGTTGTGGAATTGGTGCATGCATGGCCACACTAGTGGCCCCCAACTCAGTGAAGGGGAAGGGCTCATGTTTCCAATAATTTTTGCCGTGACAGGTGTAGGCAATGAGGTAGTCACTCAGGCAAAGACAAGAAAGGGACACGTTGATGAAGGTTAGAAATCCATGGAAACAATACTCAAAGACAAATCCACCTCTAATACTGGATAAATCACAGAGATTACTTCTGGACATTTCGAGTGACATCTGTCAACACAAAAAGGGAGAAAAAAGAGAAACAGATGTTAGAAAAGAGGGGGATGGCAGAATAAAGGAAAATAAAAACTGGAACAAGAGTCAGCAGTTAGTCTAAGAGATTTTTAACCTTTGCCCTAAAATTTGTGACCTCTGCCCCTGTAGGCCTGTAATGTGTTGGAGTGTGGGTTTGACGCGGGTGACTGTGGGACGGTTAACTTCGACAAGCTGACCAAGATCGACCTTCAGCCAGACGTTCACCTGTATCACCTGAAGGAGGGGGAACACCTGGTGTACTTTAACCTGTCAGCTGTGTTCCCTGAAGGTAAGGAGGGATGGAAACCCTCAGCCTGCTACAGCCCTCTCCCCACATTCATTGATTAAGCAACGTAGATCTGTATAACTGAAGAAGTTAATCTGATTCAGAAGCATTTCTTATAGCACATGAAAGTTAGCAGATACAATGTATATTTGATTTTGAATGTGCTGTTTTAACAGCTTATTGCAGAAAAATTCTTCTTCTTGCAGAAGATTTAAAATAAATCTTAATAATATGGAGGTAAAAATTGACCAGAGTTGCTGCTGAAGCTAGGGTCCAATCTTTCACTGCTGCCTCTTACATGTACATGTATGTTATCCTTAACATAAGTTGCAAGAATGTGTAATGATTAAACGATGAAAAGTTGAAATATATAGTTAAGAAACTGAAATACTTTGTTGACCTGTAGGTATATCAGTGACTGAGGGGAAGTATGATGATAACGGTGTGATCAGGGCGGCGACGGTTGCACAGAAGTTCAAGACTCTGAACATCGTCCTCTTTCCAAACAAGAACGCCTCGGTTCTACACTTTAACCTCACTGGTAAGTTATATTTGTAACTCTCATCTGTCAATTACTGTTACTGATATAACTGAACCTCCTGCAAGAGTGGCTTCCAGTTAAATTTAGGTGATTGATCATTCTTTCATGTTACTGTTTATAAAATTGTCAGTATTATTTTTTGCTAACATTATTTGCACAAATCCTAGAACCTTCTATTTTCCACACTTTCTTGTACACAGGCAAAAACAAGGACACTAACGAAAAATTCAACATGGCCTTCAACCTGACTGTTGACACCAAGGAGCGGCCCAAGGAAGTGTTGTTGTTGAATGAGACAGGAGGGGAGGGGAACGTCAGCAGCACGGCAGCCAGCGACACAGAAGACACACACGAGGAAGACATTCTCATCTCCTTCCAGGAAGTTCCTGAAGATAAGATGCACCCAAAGGTATGAACTAGGGCTATGTACCTAAATCTAACATCAGGGGTTTAGGTACAAGTACACTTGAACTATTTGACAAATTAACATATATTCTTCCGAACTTCCTTATAACAGTAGAAACTAATAAACTTGACAGAATCTTTATTGAAATGAAACTGGACAGAACTTGGCAGCCTTCTGTCTAGTCCTTGTGTCCTACAATACTCTAGCTGTCCCTGAAAGATCTGTTGCATATTAATTACGTTCCCTCTAGATGTTATTTTGGTCACCCTTGTGTCACATGAGGTATTGTGAATTTATATCGGTACAGTACCAGTATTATGGACCTGTACCTAATCAATTTTTGCGGTATTGTATCAGTACACAGTACCGCTATGCAGCCCCAGTAAGATTACTAGTACTGATTACTTGTTTGCCTTCCACACCCAGGTGAAAAGAGACATACGACCAGTAGAGATACCAGAGTCCTTACCTGATGTTAACAACATGAGCTTTGTACCCGAGGATTTGAGTGCAGGACTCAAGGAGCTAGAAGGTCAACTTGATGCTGGAGAACTAACAGGTAAACTAGCACCAACCTGTTTGATTCAGTATCATGAGTCACATATTTATTAATGAAATAGAATATTGAGTGCTGATGCACATGTACATTGTAGCTGTCTTACTGTTATGATAGCATTGAGTTTTTTTTCTCATTTTCAGTCTAGAAAAAAACCTGAAAGGCATTTTCAATGTCAAATAGACAAGATGGTATTGCACCTTTTCAGAGTGTTTCATTTTCTTCTCGTGCCTGTTGTGTTCTCAGAGAAAGGGTACAAAAAGCTAGTCGCAGCTCTGTGGAAGAACTTCCCTCCTGAAGTGTTGAGAGTCGAGGCGTTTAAGCAGCTTCAGAAGAAGAAAACCTCCCCAGCTGCTGCTAAACACAGTCCTGCAAGGAGGACAAACACAAGGAAAAGTCAACCACTGAAGGATGATGGGAGCCCAGCAAAGAATCCTGGGATAGATGCCAAAGGTCATGGTAGAGAGGGTGCCAAGGTCTCAGTTGGAACAAAACGACTGAAAAATTTGGTCAGTCAGATGGATTCAAAGGTTTTGAGAAAAAACGATGGGAAGATATTGAAAGTGAGGGCAAATGAAGGAGAAACACTGAATATGAATGACGAAAAAATCATTTTAAGACAAGACAAAGTAAACAGGCCATTAAATGATGAAGGTGTCATCAATATGGAACAAAACATGGAAGGTGGAGACATAATAAAACAGTCAGAAGTTGAGTCCTTAGACAAAAGTAAGGGAGAAAATATCTCAACTAGCTTGAAGGAAGTTAAAAGCAAGGACGAAAACAATAAATTTGAAGATGACAACCCTCCGGTTAGAAGACTATTGGCCAAGGACCTTAGTGGTAGGGAAGCTGTAGAGGCTGACTCAGTATTGGGAAGCTTCCTGCCATGGGAGAAACAGGGTGTTTTCAGCAACTTAAGAAGGGAGAAAGAAAAAGTGCTGACAGAAAAACTATATCAGTCTCCCTCACATAGGACACGTCAGCTGACAGACACATTTGCGGATTCCTTACGACACAGTAACCGCATTTTCAACAAAGCGTACGGCTTCCAAGCGAGGAAGGTGCCAGCACACATGCCTCACATGATAGACGTAACCATCATGACAGAACTACAGGAGAAACTTCCTGAGGAGTTTGATGAAACGTCCTCTCACAAGATCAGACACTCCAAAGACATGCAGTTTGCTTTCTCTTACTTCTACTACCTGATGAGTGAGAAGGAGCCCAGGAACGTGACGGAAATCTTTGATTCGCTGGACACTGACAAATCAGGTGAGTGGGATTCTCACACAAAACTTGCAACAACTTGTAGCCTTAAGAGATTTAAAGCTTTTAAAACTACTAGTATTGACATTTTCTAACATAAACAACATGAATGTTGACATTGTCCACAGATTTAATGCCATGTAAAATTCTTCCTGCAGAAATTCCTGCAGGAAAAATTATGCAAGAAGAAAATGTTCAAACTGAATATAAACAAGAAGCCATAGGCGACAATCCTTCGTGAAGTTTTATATATTTCAACAAAATCCCAAGCGTCAACGCCAGACCTACTGTGCAGACATTATAATTATGCAACGGTTAATACAATGAGGGCGCGTCACAAGCATAAAACATACAAAGAGCTAAATCCATTACTGCTCCCAGGGCGTGTAAAGATACTGTGCTTCAAGTTCGAAGTTCATTTTAATTACACACACACACACAATCATTACATTCACATAAAGATCGGACTATCATGGTCGTGTCTAGTAACAAAGACAGCCCCACCGTCTTACCGTGCCTGTACCTAATTAAGCGCGCCTGGAACAGGCCAAATTCCAGCAACAGTTGCGGTAAGCACCGCGAGTGTTACTACCGCCGGCCAGATAACCAGGATATCTGCTTAGAGTACCTCTGCTACCAGACAACTGCCTAAACCTACGGCCTATTCCACAGGATTGTAAAAGTAGGGATGTTTCTAAAATATGCATTTACTTCAATATCAAAACAGCTACGGTAAAAATAAAAAGACGTGCATCATCCCGGACATAATGCCACACCACATGCGAAATTACACAGAAATGTGACGTACGGAAGAATGCGTTTTGGCTGCGAACATCTTCCAAAAAACTTGGCATCTCTTAAGCATGGGCAAAAACATCTGGAACCACTTATCAAAACCACCCCGTATCTGCATGAAGTTCCACCCCCCCCCCCACTGCTATTCCAAACAAAGCGTTTTTCTGGACCATTCCAATTCGCCTCGTAATTGTAGGGGTGCGTCTGCAATATTACATTGACCGCGAAAGCAGCAACGGCAAAAATACACATTCGTGCATCAACACGGGCATGCCCGCAGACGGCGTATAAAATTGCGTGCCGATTACACAAAGAGAACCCAGTGTTTTGACTGCGAACATGAAAAATTAGCCCATCACAACACTCCGTCCGGAGGTCCTGACCTCCTTCACGGAGTAATGAAAGTTTTTATCATCATTTATTACAGTACATCATACTTGCCAATTATATGTAAACACTTTCCATCTAAATAATTAAATATTAAGACTCACTTGTCAAAATGAGAAAAGTGGAATTCCAAACTAAAAGTGAAGGGTTTTGAACTTGTTTTTTATATGATTGTTTCCAGGCATCCTGTCAGACCGAGAGTTAAGAACGATGGCTGCCCGGTTGAATGACCTCCCCCTGGCCCTGCAGCACCTGACTCAGCTAGAACAGATCCTCATCAACTGTTCCGCTTCTCTACCCAAAAACCTGACAGAACCTGCAACCATTCCTCCAACACAGGTGCAAGTATTGAACTTTTAAAAGTTTTAATTCTAAAATTGTAGCTACCAACTAAGATGAATGTTCTTGAAAGTTTAAGTATTTAAAAGCCTGTATTTGCCATCCAGGAGCACTACTATGAACCCAGGATGCCCCTGGTCACCAAGTCCCTGGTCCTGCACTGCCATGGACTGGTCAAGCTGCTGAACAACAGCTACAAGGAGAAGAACAAGTTCAAGTACGAGGTGGTCAGCGAAGACCAGGTGGCCTTCAAGATGATCCGCACCAACGTCTCCCAGGTCATAGGTCAGCTGGACGACATTCGCAAGAACCCCAAGAAGTTTGTCTGCCTGAACGACAACATCGACCACAAGCAGAAGGACGCGCAGCTGGTGAAGGCGGTGATCGTGGACTTCTACGAGGCCATGTTCCCGCTGGCGTCGCAGTTCGAGCTGCCGCGGGAGTACAGGAACAGGTTCCTGCACATGGACGAGCTGCGGGAGTGGCGCGCGTACAGGGACTGGTTACGCTTCCTCACACACCTCACCATGGGAGCACTCATCCTGTTCTCCCTCTGGTCATTCTGTGCCAATCAGGTAGGGGGCTCTTCTGCACACTTGCCTTTTCCAAGATATATTACCAGCACTTGACTTTCATTCATCATGGCTCGAAATGCTGGGTGCATATGTACATTTATAGTGCAGGTAAAATTGGGGCTGTGCAGGTGTGTGTGATGTACATGTACACCGTACCTGCATATAGGTTTACATGGATTATTTGCTTCATTGACCCATTACCACCTACAGAGTATAAAAAAAATAATGGCAATGGTTTCTGAGTGAGTTTCTGAACAGCTTTTAGTATGATCCATACTTCTGAAAGTCTGAGTACTGTGGTGCAGGTAATTCCCAACATTACCTGTACCAGTGTGGGCATGCAGAAAAAAGGATATCGAGCCCTGATTGGTAGCTTTGTATCATCCCACCTCTTATTTAGCATACAGCTTCTTTTCTGACAACCAACTTCATATTTTAGTACGTAGATGTAGAATTTACATATCAGCTAACATCCTTCATGTCCTTTTTGGAAAGAAGTTTTTCTTGTATTTTGTCCTAATTTTCTGTAAGCTCCTGTTTTTGTTCACTCACCGTAGGGCTATCGGATGGTTCTGTCCCTTTTACGATTACTGTAAGTGTAAATTCCTGCCTCATTTTGATTTCAAGCTCTTCATTTGTGTGGCCTTTGACCCCTACTAACATTTGTGGAAGATGTCTTTCTCTTGTTATGGCACATATTAAGTGTTCTTGGCACCTTCTTAGACCTTCTTTAGCTTAGTCCTTCAATAAAAAGGATTTCGGATAATTCTGCACCTAGATAAATATTGATATATGTAGAGAGAATGGCAGCTAGATAATAAGTGTGTGCATATACATATATACCAGATACTTAATTTTGAATGGCTTTTGCATCTTTATCAAATTATGTGTTAGTCAATAAGTATAACATACATGTATCTACTGCCCATCAACCTAACACACCAGGTTTGCACCAGGCATGTGGGGTCTGTCATGTTATAATATCAAAGAGCTCATGAGTTCTAGGCCCTGCAGATCTAGTCCTAAGCACTGTTTAAGGCTATCTATAGTAAAGATGTCCCTGCCTTTCTATGTGTTGCAGATAGCAGCATTGAAGAGAAGATTCTGGCCGGTTTTAGGGAGAAGAAACCGGACACTTGGGCGGTTACTCAGGGTGTAGAAACTAGTGCATAACGTTTAGCAACTTGTGTGGGACCAACGACACTGAATGCAATATGACCTGTTACATGTACAGCTGTTGTAATATTTCTTTTGCAAGTATGATGAAGATACTACAATTATAACCCTCTAAGAGGTGAAAATGCAATACTTTGTGCTGCAATATTTAAATTGCAAAAATTTGCAATGCCCTGCTGCAGCAGCAAAATTTACTGCAGTTTCTGCTGCAGTACTTGCCATGGTACCAGACTGTGATTTAAGTGCTACAGTCATATCTGTTCCTCTTACTTGCATATTCATTTTTGTATCTTGCCATTGCAACAGAAAACGTTTTGGAAGACAATTCTTTTGATGTTTTATTCTAAGTCATGGAGGTGTAGATGCTTGGTGATGGTAAGAATTACGTCTTTCGTGTTCTTAATATGTATGATGTTTGATTCCTTTTTTATCAACATGTTAAGTAGAGGTTAATATTACTACTCTATCGAGATACTGGAAAAACATCAAACCCATACTAACTTAAGGCCACACCAATTTAATTTGTTGGTTCTCGGATTTTTTCATGAAAAATGTAAAGCGACAGGGCGAAAAAAAAAAAACATGCCCATGCTAGTATACATGCTAAAACATCGCTGTTTTATAGCCTATGCAGGGTTCTCACCAGGATTTTTTCACAGCATAGGGGGACCTACTGCAGCGAGGCCACACGGCAGGCACGGCGTGGGCACAATGTGTATTATGGTATTCATAATTTCAGCAAGGAAATCTTTTATTTCCTAATAAATAAAATTATTAGGCAATTTTATGTCAAGTGATATGTTAGACAATATTGGACAGTATTTACTGCTAATGAAACTTGACAATGTTGAACTATTTCTTACAATTTTCAACTTATACAAGTGTAAGTCAGAAGTAGTTACAATGATTAAAGCTCATGTACATAATAAAGGATTCATTCAACTAAACACCTCCTTTACTATACAGAGTAGAAAACATAAAAGGGACCATCATCAAAACAAAAAATGGCTTCAAAATTTTGGTAAGACAAATTTCGACACAATGTCTTACCTTTAAAGAAACTTTTCTATCCTATTTTAAAGTTAAGCTATATAAAAACAATCTAGCACAGTGTTAATCATGTGACCCGTGAAGAAAATTCGGGCCAAGTTTGTCAAAGTCAGATTTCCTGAGGGTAGAAAATTAGTCACACATTGTCAAACCTCTTTGGCCAATGCGCGCCTCGGCCACGAGGGAGAATCTCATTTCAAATACCAGCTTTGCCAACAATGTCACCTTTGAGGCTGTTTAGAATATTGTTTCCTCTATTTTCCCCTCAAAAATTAGCCAAATTAGTCAGATTGCAGTTCAGAATCCCCCAAACAATAAGCCTATTCTGGGAACATTTTGAAACGCCCACTTAGCTCACTTGTACGTAAGATACCTCGTCACCTGACCTCGCTAATGATATAAGGATATCAAGTCTCGCGAGAGTTGGGCCGAGAGTTTAAAATGAACAAAGAAAGATGGCGGATCGGATTAGAAAGACGCCAGCGGCCCGATGTTTCATCAAGAAAATAAGCTATTTACCGCTTTCTCTGCCAAGATAACGGTATCTGGGGACTTTTAATGGGTTTTCTTACAAATGGACACGCTTTTCATTGGCACTAATATTGTATTTTTACCAGGAAAACTGGTGCCAGCCACGCTGTACTGGGGAGTCCCCAAACAGTGAAACACACGTTCCCCGACGTCCGGGGCTTTGGGGTAGAATTAATTTTTTTTTTTTTTTTCATTTTGCGATTTTTTGAAGCGGCGATTCCGAGAACCAACAAATTAAATTGGTGTGGCCTAACAATACTCTCACAGTATGAAAGTAGAGATCACTCTCAAGTCAATCAGAGGTGGTTTTCTCTACTCTGATAGCAATCCTTGCTGCTATGTACAAATAACCTTCCTCGTCAGTTGATGTATTATTTTGTCAGATTTGGTATTTCTGGTCAAAGAAACTGTTTATTGTACAAAAGTGCAATAATCAGGCATGATGGTAGGTTTCTTTGTAAGATTTAAAGATTTTTGTGGTAGTTTCGGGAAACCTGTGGATTATTGGAAAGTCTTTTTCTTTTCAGTATCGCCATTAGAAACTAGCACATGTGCCATTGTCTTTGGAGGCAGGATGACAACAGTAACTGTAAATACAGTATGAAATGATCTGATTAACTTTGTAAATATGAATTACAAGATTACATAATATCTTGGAAAGATTGATTCAGAAGCAACTTGACGATTTATGTAGAATCTGATGTGCATATCAAGTCTGCAACATTGTCTGTCCCAAGTTCAGAAACATTGAATTCTCGTGACATTTTATTGCCGTTTCATTTGATATAGTATATTTTGATGGCTGAACAGTTAAGTTATTCTGAATCAATATTACCAATTTGGTTGTACTTGGAGCATTACCAGATGTGTTCAGCACCTGTAAATTGGTATTTGTAAGGAAATATAATGTACTGAGTAAAGTATGATGTATTAATATAGCATATTTGCCACAAAGTGGTTTAAATTATGTGATATGTTGTAGATATCTTGGATGGTTTTGAATAGAAAATTTCTGGTGGTATTGTGGGATAATTACTGAGGTATATAATTATTATGATAATTCATAAAAGTATCTTTGACTTATTATTAAATGAGACCATATCAGACAAAATGATAGGTTTCAGGCTTTATTTTCTGTGGTATCTGTAGCTTCTGTGTCAAACACTCAAACCTGCCTGTGCTTTCCCTTGGCCATTTTCAATAGAGTTGACACAAGGGACAAACAAGTTGAATGTACAAAATGTATTTGTAACACATTTCTATATTGACATTTGGTCTGATGCCATTGTGTAGATTCCTGTGTACATACATTGTAGTACATGTATTATCAGATGAACCAATGTGTAAAGTTACTGGAAAACATCATCCATCTAACAGTCCACATGACATTGTGATAGTTCATTATCATATTTCTCTTGTTATTGACATCTGAGTTTCAAACAGGCACCAAAGTTTTAATACCCTTATATTGCAGCTGTACATTTATGCCTTGGCTACCCACATACAATGCTATTACACAAAACCATCAACCTCCGATTTTTAAAACAAATCTATAAAACAAGTGCTTCTGCAAAAGCTGACCATTTTCGCCGCTTACAGGCTTACAGTTTTTACGAACATTTTCCCCATCCTAGCATTTCAATTTACCTAAGTTATATAAATGGTTCTAGTTCTCATCAACATTGTATATAATGAGAGAACATGCACTTCTATACTTCAACTCTTTAAGTTTAAAACATTACAAAAATCAAGTATATAACAGTTTATAACCTGTTTTCTCTCTTTTAAGAGTCTTTTTAACAGAATAAAAAAATGAGACACAAAAGTACATTTTAACTTAAATTATAAGTAACGTTAATATATATATATATAATTTTATTCAAAATCTCTTCTATGGCTTTGTCCCCAACATCTAAGTTTACAAACCTCGTGACATTCAACCAGGGCTTTAGCCAGCGCCCGTTTTACCGTCAATTGACGGTATTTTTTCCCGTCGGACGGTAAAAATTTAAGTCCTTACCGTCAACATTGACGGTCAAAAATCGTGGGTGAAGACATTAAACTTAGCAAAAAATGTAGCGAATTTGAATGAGCCACGGCGCGGGGTCTTTCCAAAGCGCGTCGCGTCTTTTCAAAACGCCGCGGGCCCACACATTTCTTATTTAAATACGGCGGGAAACCTGACTTCAAGGAACGTGCCGATGTCTGTTAACTCGGTTCTTTTCTTCAATGTTGCTGTCTGTTTAAACAACATGTGCTAACGGCCACATAAGAACAATGGCTCGACTCAGACTCACGCTGGTAACTGTACATGACAATAAGATAAATAAACAACATGTGGCAACGAACAAAGAAATATCAAACGTTTTGAAAATATACTGTACTTGAATTTTCATACCATCGCAAGAAAACGGAGATCGATCTACGCAAAGTGGCTTTATTATTTATATAAACTTCGTTAAACCACCTTCGAAGACTTGAGCGGCAGCATAAAGAAAAATTTTCTGGAGCCGATCGCTGAAGCAAGTTTTTGCCGGCGTACGTAACTCCCTCCGCGGCAAAATCCCATATGCCGTAGCGAAATCGCGTCTCAGCACTTCCCCAAATCAACTCCATGGCCGCTAAAGTCTGCAAATGAGGTTAAACTTCCTCATTTCGGTTGAGAAGCGAAGCTACTAGTATAAAATCATGTGCATGGCGGCCATTTTGTTTGCTACCCGAAGTCTTCCGAATGATCGAAATAAGGAAATCGTCGGAAATCTGAGCCACATCCCTCGCTCTCGGCATGCGCTCGGGGCTGGCTCGGTGGAAATCGGAGGCTGTGGCGTCAGGACTAGGTTTATTTGCATGGCTCGGGAAGCCGCCGCGGCTTGAATCGCAGCGGGATTTGGGCGCCGGGCGGGTCAAACAAAGGGAATATGAAGTTGTGAGGACCATAGTTTTTTTTTCATTCTTCAAATTGCAGATTGTGTAATTTTTATCCTGAAATCTTGAAAATCTATCTGCAAATTGCAGACTGAAGACGGGTATTTAGAACACTGAATACATGAAGTGTGCGGGGGGGCATGATGTCGATCACCGGATCATGATTTTTTTTCGCGTTGACCCTGATTCAACCCTAAAATAATACTCGAAGAGAACTTCAAAAGTCATCTTTTACTAATCATATATAATTGTTTACATTATATCATCTGATCAACCTGATCCATTAAAAATTGTCAATGGAAAATACCTTGCGAAACAATGCAATACCTATTTAAGTTAATTAAACACTCACTCATTAATTAATTAATTTCCTAAATACAAAGACATGTTGGTGAAAGTTAGGCACCCAGGTAATATCAATAGTTCCACGGACAGCTATGTAGGCCGGAGCTTCTATTGCGTGCGATCTACGTTTGGTCAGAAAAGAAACACCCCCCCCAACCACACACACACACAAAACACCGATCCGGGAACGCCTGAAAAGGAGGCTTTTAATAAGCTTTGCCTGCAGCGCCTTGATTGGTCGGACGTGTGACCCTCTGGACTGCCGGCTAATGGAAATCTGAACATCTAGACTAATCCACACTGCTAATGCTCATTGACATAATTTATGCAGTTTATTAAAATCCTTGATTACTGTGATTATAGACATGTCTTTATCAACATTTTTGTCAAATAATAAAATCAAGTTATTGTTCAAGACAAATTAAGTTTGTTTTGTCAGCAGCTTTGTTATGCAACATTAATAGAACTATGATTTTGAAATTAGCAACCATAATGGAAAGTATACAAACGTCCAAGGCATAAATGGGTAAAAAAGTGCACTCGCAACAACGACATCTAGCGACATGCGGCAACTCAGCATGTCTGCATGGCCGTCGCAACAACGACATCTAGCGACATGCGGTGACTTAGCATGTCTGCATGGCCGTTGAAGGGTGGAACCGTTGATCCATCCATCCATCCAATCTCAATCTCGTCTGAGTTACCATTTTCGCGCATGCGAAAATGGTAAAAAAGACGGAATTGTAAAGAAATGAACTTGAAGACTAGATTATTCGCCAAACCATATTCTGTCCAATTTGTTCAACCCTCAAGACCACGTAGATTTCATAATGAAAACAACTTTTGCAAAACTTTTTTTTTATTCACACGCGCGCATCAGTTTTGGGGCTCCCGGAGAATGTCATCCATATAATCAAATCAACATGGCCTTAACAGAAATAGATGTAGAACTTCATTGACACAACAAAAGTACTGCGACTTTCGTAAGGTTTAAAACTGCCTGTAAATATACAAATACGTGGGTAGAACGAAAATATAGGACGTACAAAGGCGTGTTTTG